>NC_051176.1:9695117-10055291 GCF_013339695.2 Rhipicephalus sanguineus | reverse complement strand
CATTGCAACGCACGCAGCTATCGAAGATGGTATGGCCGCCGTTTCTGCGTAACGAGTCAGATGGTCGACACATACTATCACCCATCGATTGTCGTTAGATGATCGTGGAAATGGGCCTAGAAGATCAATACCCACTTGTTCAAATGGTAGACGAGGCGGTGATAGTGGTTGGAGTAGACCCGGCGGAGAAGTCGGAGGGCGCTTGTAGCGTTGACACTGTTCGCAACTTGCGACATAGTGTTTGACTGTGTCTCGCATTCTGGGCCAGTAAAATCGCTCCTGTATCCGGTTCAAAGTTCTGATGAACCCCAAATGACCAGCGGTTGCTTCGTCGTGCATGGCTCTCAGTATTTCCAATCGCAGACTCCGTGGCACGACCAGAAGGAAGCGTGCGCCTTTAGCCGAATAATTCGTCTTGTAAAGCAGGCCCTCACGGACACGAAAGCGACCGGTGGCTCCGGGACGCGTTGCAGCGACGAATAGTGGTTCCAAAGCAATATCATTTTTTTGTTCTGTCTTGAAAGTCGTCGAGTCTGGGAATGTGGAGGAAATGGGGGCAAAGCAGTCATCAAAACTGTCTTCGTCACACTCGGTCGTCGTCAGAGGAAGGCGGGAGAGACAGTCTGCATCTGCGTGGTGACGTCCAGACTTGTACGAGATGACGAAGTCGTACTCCTGTAGTCGAAGAGCCCAACGCGCAAGCCGTCCACTTGGGTCACGGAGATTCACCAGCCAGCATAAAGCGTGGTGGTCGGTGACGATTGTGAACGGGCGTCCGTAGATATAATGTCGAAATTTGTGTACTGCGAAAACAGCTGCCAAGCATTCTTGTTCCGTCACGGTATAGTTTCGCTCAGCCTTACTGAAAGAGCGGCTGGCATAAGCCACTACGTGTTCTGCTCCTTGATGACGCTGCACCAGTACGGCACCGATGCCGATGCCACTAGCATCAGCATGCACTTCCGTCGGCGAGGACGCATCGAAGTGACGCAATATGGGCCCCGACGTTAGCAGAAACTTTAGCTGTCGGAACGCATCGTCGCAAGCGGAAGTCCAGTTGAAAGGGACGTCTTTTTGGAGAAGGCATGTTAGGGGATGCACCACGTCTGCGAACCTTGGAACGAAGCGACGAAAATACGAGCATAAGCCCAAGAAGCTCCGCAGCTCCCGCAAGGACTTAGGTGGTTCGAAAGAGCTGACAGCCTCGATCTTGCGTGGGTCTGGCCTCACACCGTTTTTATCAACGAGATGCCCAAGTACTAATGTCTCCGTTTCACCGAAACGATATTTCTTTGAGTTTAAGATCAAGCCGGCCTTTTCCACGCAATCCAGAACAAGACTGAGGCGTCTGTTGTGCTCGTTCAGTGTGCTGCCAAAAATCACCACATCATCGAGGTAGCACAAACAAATTTCCCATTTAAGTCCGCGAAGTATAGTGTCCATAAATCGTTCGAACGTTGCTGGCGCATTACAAAGGCCGAACGGCATAACATTAAAGGGGTCATGAACCACTTTTCCAAGTAATAATCTAATGGCCTCAGTATCGGAGTGTACTGCCTCCCGAATCGATTGCCGCAAAAATTTCTCGAATCCGTCAAGAATCAGCGGAGTTACGGGGGTTTGGCGCACGCTCCCAGCGCTTTCTCTCTTTTCTCGTGCCGACGAGCGCACTGGAAGCTAGACAGGGAGGGATTGCATGGGGGAAAGAAGTTACGCCAGCGCGCGTCATGAAACGCGATCGCTCTCCCGCTGTGATTCGCTTGCGCGAGTGCGGCTACCGTGTACTGAGGAGTGCGGCGCCGGCAAGTGGCGGCACCCCGCGGCAAGAAGCGCATCTGATCCGAACGCCGCTCTCGATTTACGTCGGCTATCGGCCAATAAGCATGCTATGTCTCTTGCGACGTACAGCGGACAGACGCCCCGCCCACCGACGAGAGTGAGAACCGGCCTCTGTTTGAAAAGAGGGTGCCTGGGGAAACGGCAACTTCGCGCTCCGCTTGTGGCCATTACGCGGCGTGCACGACTGTAATATTTGGCAGAGCAGTTCATAGCCGTGTCAGCTTTCCGCAGGATGTGTTTTTTCAATCAGCCCAAGGGGTGCTTCATGACCCCTTTAAATTCATATAGGCCGTCGGGCGTCACGAAGGCCGTTTTCTCCTTGTCATTTGGGTGCATGGGTATCTGCCAATACCCTGATCGCAAATCCAGCGACGAAAAGTAGGCAGCGGAATGTAGGCAGTCGATGACATCATCAATTCTAGGTAGCGGATACACATCCTTTTTGGTGACCGCGTTTAGTTTTCTGTAGTCAACACAGAACCGCCAAGATCCATCCTTCTTCTTTACTAAGATCACTGGCGCTGCCCACGGACTAGATGACTCTTTGACAACACCCTTCCGTAACATGTCGGTCACCTGTTCAGCTATAACTGTCCTTTCCGTCGAAGACACGCGGTAAGGCTTTTGACGAATGGGGTGTGCAGATCCGGTGTCAATTCTGTGGTGAGCACGAGAACGTGGCAGTGAAGCCTCCGTATCACCTTGTGTGAAATCGAACACAGAAAGATGTGTCAGAAGGACTCGTGCAAGAGCGTGGCGTTCATGTGAGGGCAGCGACTTGCTGATCATCCGTAAGACCTGTTCTTCGGAACTGCTTCGTTGGGGGTCGCTTGTTTGAGACTGCTCCTCCTCGCTTAAAACTGTGATAGAGCTGTAAGTCACTTCGTCAAATTTAGCGAGCTTCATATCGCGGGGAAGAATAGCAGGCACCGAAGAACAATTGAAAGCCCACAAATTTGAGGCGCCATTCACAACTGTCACGAGAGAACGCGGCACAAGTACATCTTTCTTCACGCAACTTGTGGCAAATGGTTGGATTTGCGCGTCGAACGATGAAAGGTCGGAAGCAGCAACATGAACAGGAACACGCGATAGGGACCACGGCGCTATAAGCGAATCGTTCGATACGACAAAATAGTTTTTCTCTGGTAAGGATGTGTCCGCAAGAGTAGAAAGAAGCGCGCTATTCAACGTAATTTCCCCTGTGCCACAGTTAACGGAAGCACCACAGTCCTGAAGAAAGTCGATCCCGAGAATCACATCATGAGTGCACCGTGGTAGAATAAGAAATTCCGTTATGAGTTCTTGCTCGCCGAATAAGACACTTGCCACACAAATACCGAGGGGAACAAGGCACTCTCCACTGACACCACGAAATGTCACACTACCATTCCACGGGAACATAACTTTCCGACCGAGCTTTTCTTTGAATGTCACACACATGACGGAAACCGTAGCACCAGTATCTACTAACGCAGTGGCAGGTACACTATCAATTAACACACACACTTTGTTCTTGACCATCATAATAGGAAGAGGAGTAGTTCGCAGAGACGGAGACTGGCCGGCGACCTTACCTCCATCGGCCGCGCCGGCTAGTTTCCCGACGGCGGTGGTGACGTAGAACGTCGCCGTGGCGACGGTGAACGGCGTTGGCGTCTGGTCGGTGGCGTAAGGCTACGGTCTGAAGCTGGCGAGTCCCTCCTTCTGTTGTACTGACGGAAGGTATTCCTGGGTGGCAAGCCTGTGGTGTTTGCTGCCCGAGGTTCTGTCGGCCAATGATCGTCATAAATTCCTTGTTCAAGGTTAGGCCAAGTCGGTGGTGGGCGGTATCTTGTCTCGCGGCGCCGGCGACAAAAACGAGAGACGTGACCTACGGCACCACAGCTGTAGCAGACAGGCGATGGGCGACCGGCGTTGTAGGCTTCGGGATGAGCTCTGGGATGCTGCGTGTAGAAAACACGATCTTCGGGGTGCCGATTCGTGGTCGTATCCCTACGAGTGCGTTGGTCGTGCGTCATGTCATTGGGAACTGAACTTCGGTGCTGTCACAGCTGGTCGGCGCGAAAGTCTGCGCCGCCTGACATGGCCGACAATGTGGATACAGCGGATGCAGGTTCGTGCGGTTGGTTAAAAGCACAACCAGGTTGTTCGACAACCGCCGATTTGATGTGCCTTTCGAGTTCTTCGCGGACAATTTGTCTTACAATTGCCGCAAAGTCAAATTGAACACTGTAGCTGTCATCAACGCTTGCTACAGTCGCAACATTTGCTAACCTGCCGAACTTAGGCGTGATGCGGCGTAGCTTCAAGGTCTCAAATGTGCGGCAATGCTTGATGACATCAGCGACCGAGGTGAGACTCTCCTTGGCAATCAAGTAGTTATATACATCCTCGGCAATACCTTTGAGAAGGTGCCCAACTTTGTCCTCTTCGGACATTCGAGGATTCACTGTCTTACACAACTTCAGGATAGCCTCTATATACGTAGTACAAGTCTCACCTGGCACTTGTGCACGCTGAAGCAATGCCTGCTCCGCCCGCTTCCTTTTCGTGGTAGAATCTCCGAAGCACTCGGTGATTTCAGTAGAGAAGCGGTCCCAGGTTGTCAATGATTCTTCGTGGTTCTCAAACAACACCAGCGCAGTGTCTGTCAGGAAGAGAACTACATGCTCCAGCTGAGCAGTGGGGTTCCAGCCGTTACACTTGCTTACACGCTTGTAGTGGATGAGCCATTCCTCCACGTCCTCGCCGGATTTGCCAGAGAAAGGGCGTGGCTCCATCTGACGCATCCACGCACCGGTTGTCCGCGCCGGAGGAGTCGGAGACGACTGTTGGTCACCGTTGTTGGACATCGGGATCCCCGGTAGTGTCGGAGGTAGTCGAGCGAGGCGTCGGCTTCGGCGTAGACCTAGTGGCAGCGGCTCCGTCGTCTTGATCGAAGTACCCAGCACCTCCACCACAAAACTGTTACGGATACGGTTGAATTATGTTTATTTACAGGGCGAGGTTGATGGTCAGGTAATGATGGCGTCGGTAGGCTCAACCAGCTCACGTCTTCTTCCTCTTCTTCTAGCTCGGCTCATACCCGTTGCAATATGTTTTAGAATACATTACTCCAGCTTTAACACACATCTTTAATTTAGCTTTACGGCATGGGATATTCCCAGAAAATGAAAATGAGTAGGGTTACTGTACTTATTAAAGGAGGCGACAGAAACGACGTGTCAAATTACCGACCCATTTCAATAATTCCGGTATTTTCTAAAGGATTAGAAAAAAAATTATTTTTCCTCGCGTGTCAAATTTTTTCGACAGACAAAACATTTTATCTGATGCTCAGTTCGGCTTTCAAAAAGGCAGGTCAACGGAAACCGCTTTGCTCACCCTCAAGGAACATGTACTAAAAATATCGAAAAGAATATCTTCACATTGGTACTTTCCATTGATTTTAGTAAGGCATTCGACTGCATAAATCACAAAATTTTGCTATGTAAATTATCGCAGAATGGCCTTAGAGGTATTCCATTAAGGTTATTCGAGTCTTACCTAACTGATCTCAGAAATCATGCTTTCTTCCAATACTAAATGACGTGCCGCAAGGTGGCGTATTAGGTCCTCTGCTTTTTAACCTGTATGTTAACGATATTACTAACATTGATACAGCTGTTCAAATTATCATATACGCCGATGATACTACTCTTCTTATTCCTGGTCTGGACTCAAATAAACTATTGGAATAATGCAGTGATCTACTTGTTAAGCTATCTGAATGGTCAACCGCTAACTGCCTAAAAATCAATCCTACGAAAACTAAAGTAATGTTATTTCGCGCGAAAAACAAACCTCTTACTAGCAATCAAAGTTTAATGTTTGCTGGTAAAGAACTGCAAATTGTTGGTGAACATAAATTACTAGGCGTTACTTTTTCTTCGCACCTGACTTGGGATAAACACCTTGAAAATATCTGCCGAAAACTGTCCGCTATCACAGGTGTTTTGTCTAGATGTCGATATCTTCTACCACCGAACGCAAAGCTTAGCATTTATTACGCCTTATTTTCTTCCCATTTAAATTATTGTAGCTTAGTGTGGGCGACTACTGGAAAAACGAATATTATGAGAATATTTTCTTGGCAAAAGACGATGATTCGGCACATTGACAATATGGGTTTTCTGGAAACAACACGGCCAGCTTTTCTAAAAAATCGAATAATTAAAATGGAACATTTCTACACTTTTCGCTTGCTTAATTATTTTTACTTCTCAAATACTGCCTTCAAAAATTTTTTTGTGTCTACTGCATCTTTGACACCTACAGTAATATTCGTCAATAGCAGAAATAGCCATATGTGCTATGTTCCATGGTTTCGTAATAAATATAGCCTACAATCACTACAGTACAGTCTACCACACATTTTAAATAAATATCAAGGTGCAAAGTGTAGCTCACCGAAGGAACTTCGAATACTTTTTGTTAACATGTGACGATTGATTGTTTTCTTAGTGTCCTTTAATTAGAGCCACTTACGTATGGTTTTTTGCAACCCTAGCATATATCTCTTTCTTCTTATGTGTTATGTTTTCATTATTTCTTTATATTAGTTATATCTGGTTTCGTGCATTTGTGTAAATATTTATTTACTTTGAGTTTCTAACAATGTTACTATTTTTTCGTGCAACCGCCACGTATGCCTTGTAACGGACCATCGGCCCAGTCAAGCTGTTAATAAACAGCTTTTAGCTAATCGTATCCCCCATAATGTATCTATTTTTGGAAATAAAGATGTATTGTAAAAAAATCCATTTGTTTCTGGTATTGGACGTCGGGAATGACCTAAGTAAGTCCATCCCGATTTGCTGGAACGGCCGTCGAGGTGGCTCGATAGGCTGCCGAAGTCCGGCTGGCATAGTCGGCGGTGTCATGCGTCGCTGACTGTCCCGGCAGGTCTTTACGTAGCGAGTGACGTCGACAGCAAGGCGCGGCCAGTAGTATTTTTCCTGTAATCTTGCGAGCGTGCCAGAAACATTCAGGGGTCCAGACGTCGGGTCGTCGTGCAGGGCCTGGAGGACCTCTGGTTACAATGTCGAGGGCACCACGAGAAGGCAATTGGCTCGAAGCAGCGAGAAGTTCTTCTTTAGGACAACACCGTTGCGCAGAAAAAAAAAACGACGTCAGTCCCTGCGTGAATACCTTCGGAACATGGTGGTCTTGCCCTCGAGGTATTCCAAAAGGCCGCTGAGTTCTGGGTCTGCTCGCTGTCATTCAGCGAAGTCGTCGGCACTTATGGTTCCTAAGAAGCAGTCATCCTCCTGGTCGTCCTGCGGCGGTGGGTCGACGGAGGCGCGAGACAGGCAGTCAGCGAACGGAGTGTTCTCTTTCGGACTTGTAAACGACGGTAATGTCGAATTCTTGCAGTCGTAGGCTCCACCGTGCGAGGCGACCTGACGGGTCCTTCAAGTTAGCTAGCCAACACAAGGCGCGGTGGTCGCGCACAACTTTGAAAGGCCGGCCGCACAGTTAGGGGCGAAACTTCGATGTAGGCCAGATGGCCAGGCACTCCTTTTCTGATGTGGAATAGTTGATTTGTGCCTTTGATAGCGACCGGCTAGCATAGCTGATGACCCTCTCCAGTCCATTGATGATGATGATGATGATTAGTGGGGTTTTTTGGCGCTAGCCCATGGGTGGCCAAAGAGCACCATGTCTTTTATGTGGTGTTAGCGATGACCATTGATTACGATGACAGGGTGTATTGTGGCTGTATAGAGGCCTAAAATCACGTGCTATAAAGAAGCGTAAACGATGTGTATACAGTATAAAATTATGGCAGTGACAAGTGGTGTGACCTGTGGCTGTGGGATGAATGACGATTGAGCATGGTATCTACAAGTGAGCGGCGGGAAAGCAGCGCGAATGCCTCCTCAAGGCCTTTGAGCCCAAATGCCGTGAGGCAGGTGCTTCCTTTTATAGAAACCGCAGCAACAGCCTCAATCATAAGGCTGCGCTATTGAGCGCCTGGAAAAATAACGTTGAAATTATCTACATTTTCAGAAATTCAAAGAGGGACTGGTATTTAAAAAGGGGTTCTCTGCCAATGAACATAACAGGATGGAGCGGGAACTGCAGGTATGTAGATGAAAAATGCTTTTTCCTGAGAGCGTCTAGTTCCGTGCATTGTAGTAGGGTGTGAAGTACAGTTAAGGGATCGCCACAGTAGTCGCACAAAGGTGGATTGCCTCCGGACAAAAGGTATGAATGTGTGCTGTATGTGTGGCCAATCCTAAGTTTGCAGAGTGTGCTTCTGTGTGGCGTGACTTTGATACTGGCGTCCAATTACCTAGTTGCGGCTTGATAACATGCAGGTTATTTTGTGTGTTCCTATCCCATGTGCTCTGCCAAAAGGCCCTGAGCTTTCTTTTGAGTAATGGTTTTAAGTCTATTGGAGGAATACCTACTGAAGTATTGGGACTGTTTTCGTGGGCGGATGCTGCTAGCTGATCCGCCAACACGTTGCCTTGTATCTCGCGGTGCCGTGGTACCCAGCACACTACGACATGTTGTTTGAGTGAGTAGATCGTGCATAAAATAGCGTATAGCGAGACAAGGACCGGATTTGTGTGTTTTGTCATAGTTTTTAAAGCTTTCACTGCACTTAATGAATCCATGTATATATCACTGCCTTTTGTAGTTTGAATTCTTTTATTTGTTTAACTGCCGCAAGTATCGCGTAAGCTTCTGCCGTGAAGATACTTGAATCAGGGTGCAGGAATACCATAATCGGAAAAGGATGGACCAACGGATGCGTACGACACAGAAGTGTTACACTTTGAGGCATCTGTAAAGAATTCAGGGTGTGGGTACTTGTATTGTAATTCGAGGAAGTGTGTATGGATATGTGCAAGTGGCGCGTGCTTGGTAACTTCGACGAAAGAAACCTCACAATCTATAAGCTGCCACTGCCACGGCGGGAGATAGGCAGCGGGAGCCATTAGACAGTGTTCGAGAAGTGGTACACCTATTACTTCAGCTAGGCCTCTCACACGAAGTGAGTACGGCTGTCTCACCAAAGAACGGTTGTGAAAATGTTCAGAAGCAGACAACTCATTGATTGTAGTGTGTGAGGCGTGTTCGTTGTTTGCATTCACCTTGAGAAAACATACAAAAGATAGGTATGATCTGCGGAGGTGTAGCGACCACTCGTTCGATCCGACGTAGAGGCTTTCCACGGGGCTGGTTCGAAAGGCGCCCGTAGATAGCCGAATGCCTAGATGGTGGACAGGGTCAAGCATCTTTAGGGCGCTTGGTGCCGCAGACTGGTAGATTATTGCCCCGTAGTTTAGGCGAGTGCGTATGAGGATTTTATACAAATTCATCAGACACATCTTGCACTACCCCATGGAGTGCGTGACAACACTTTTAGAACATTCATTCTTATTATGCATTTGTTTTTTTTTAATGTTCAATGCGTGATGCGAACGTCAGCTTACCATCCAGCATTAAGCCTAAGAATTTGTGCTCCGTCTTCACGGGGAGATGTTGGCCATGCAGGTCAATATGTGGGTCAGGATGAAGGCCTCTCTTTCGAGAGAACAGGACACAGGTGCTTTTTTGGGGATTAAGACTGAAACCATTCTCTATTGCCCATTCAGAGATATTCTTCAAACCTAGCTGGACCTGTGGCTCACACGTGGAAAGGTTGCATGATTTAAAACCAACCTGCACATCGCCGACATATGTGCAATAAAACATATTTCGTGGTATGCAAAGACGCAAGGAATTCATTTTGACAATAAAGAGTGTACAGCTAAGTACACCACCCTGTGGCATTCGAGTTTCTTGAAGGAATGGTATTGATAGAACATTTCCTACTCGGACAGGGGAAGTACGATCCGACAAGTAGCTCTCTATTATATGTAGCATTCTACCACGTACACTAAGGTGGGGCAGGTCTCTTAATATTCCAAAGCGCGATGTGGTGTCGTAAGCCTTTTCCATATCCAGGAACACAGATAGAAAGACTGCTTGTGGACGAATGCATCACAGATTTGTGCCTCGATACGTAACAGATGGTCGGTAGTGGATCTATCCTCGCGAAATCCGCCCTGGTATGGGCCAAGTGATTGTTTGCTTCGAGGAAATGTATAAGTTGGCGGTTTATCATCTTTTCAAAAAGTTTACACAGGCAGCTTGTTAGTGCGATACGTCTGTAGCTCGTAACGGAGGATGGGTTCTTATCCTGTTTAAGAATAGGAATGAGAATGGCCTCTTTCCAAGACGAGGGGATTTCGCCAGAAAACCAGATAACATTGTACAAGGAAAGCAAGGTTCTTTGCGTCTCGGTAGGTAGGTTTTTCAACATGTCATATAGCACACGGTCAGAAGCTGGGGCGGAATTACTGCAGCTGTTAAGCGATATCTGGAGCTCAGCTAAGCTGAAGGGTTGGTTGTATGCCTCGTGTTTTGTACATTTCCGCTCTAGTTTTTTTTCTATTCTTGTTTTGTACGTTGGAAGACTTCAGAGTAATGCGCGGAACTGGACACTCATTCCAAGTGCGCCGAGGGAGTTTGCTTGGTCTTCCAAGGTGTCGCCTTGTGTGTTTACTAGAGGAAGTGAACGTACTTGCCGCCCTGCTACCCTACTAACCATGATCCAGATTTTTGCCTCCTGTGTATACGAATTGATCCCCGTTATAAACTTCTCCCAACTTTCTCTTCTTGCCTGTCGGCGCGTTCTCCTGGCTTGAGATTTTATGTTCTTAAAACTGTAAAGATTCTCGGCTGTCGGCAAGTTCCGACGCAACCTCCATGCTTTGTTTTGTTTTTTGCGCACCTTCCCGCATTCATTGTTCCACCATGGAACCCGTCGGTTGCCAGACAGTCCACTTGTTTGTGGGATACATTTGGTGGAAACATTAATCAAAAAAGCTGTAGAGTATGCTACAGCTGCACCTATGCCTAAATCACACATGTCTGTCCAACATAAAAGAGCAGTCTTACGAAACTGTTCCCCATCGGATTTGTCAATGTGCCATTTGGGAACCTGTGGAGGACATTCATTTACTGTTTGTGTGCTCAGAACTAGAGGATAGTGGTCACTTCCGTAAGGGTTATAATGACCTTCCATTGAAGTATGGGTAGAAGCGATGGAGGTATAATGCTGAGATCTGTAGACGAGTAGGTACTGTTAGCGATGTTATAGTATGTTGCCTCTTTCTGATTCAACAGACAAGCACCCGAAGAGAAAAGCAATTGTTCAATTAGACGACCTCCCGCAACGCAGCGAGAGTCACCCCATAGACTGCTATGTGCGTTGAAGTCCTCAAGAATCAGATAAGGTTCTCGAAGTTCATCTATTAAGGACTAGAATTCATGTTTTTGAAGGTGGTAGTGCGGAGGTATGTAGAGAGAGCAAATGGTGACGAGTTCGTTCAAAAGAACGGCTCGAACAGCCACTGCCTCCAGGGACGCTTGGAGTAGAAAATGTGCGCACGCTACTCGTTGATTAACTATAACAGCTACACCACCGGGTGGCGCCACGGCGTCATCCCGGTCTTTTCTGAAAATAATGTGACTGCGTAGAAAGTTGGTGTGTTTTGATTTTAGGTGTGCTTCGTGTACACATAGCACTTTTGGCGAGTGTTCATGTAGCAACTCTTGGATATCGTCGAGGTTTCGTAGAAGACCTCTATCGTTCCATTGTATAATTTGTGTGTCCATTTCGAGCGTAAGTGAGTGCTGTGTGTACTGGAAGAACTATTGCCTTAAGTCACAGAGCCCTTTCCAGGCCCTGTGATGCAGGCTTTTTCTTTTTTTTGGCGCACTCCAAGGAGCTGCGCTGTTCCTCTGGCGCTTGAGACGCCGTTGGCCTTGCCGTTGTTTCCATCGCCTCGGCAGAGACGCCAGATGCCCACTCGCGGCTTACGCGCACTGGTGTTAGAGTTTTGGGGCTTTCTGCCTGAGCAGAAAGCCCTGGGCCTGCAGATCCAGATGCCTGCGTGCCCTTTGGTTGCGGAGCAGCATGGGCTGCTTCCGCTGAGGGGGCGGATGGCGCTACCGCCCATCCACTGTTCGTGGTACGCGCGGCCGCCGCGAACCTTTGTGGCACCTACCCCCTGCATGCCACATCCGCGTACGAATGAGCCTGTGCAAAAGAAAGGCGTTTGCGTGCCTCCCTAAAAGAGATGTTTTTTTCGACCTTGAGTTTATTTCTTTTGACTCTTTCCACGAAGGACATGTGCGATAGTAGGCGGGGTGCCCACCGTCGCAGTTTGCGCTGTGTGGGGTTTCGACACAGTTGTCAGCAGGGTGTTCGTGTGAACTGCACTTGGCACAGGTTTGACGGCCACGGCAACTCTCGTCACTTCAAGTTGGCGCTTAAAGCAAGGTCGCGGTATGGGGATGTTGGTTCTGACCTTAAGTTTCAAGTATCCTGTTGTGACATGTTCTGGTAGGGTGCTTGTGCCAAATGTGAGGATTAGGTGCTTTGTCAAGACTTCTTTATCATCGCGCCTGATGTTGATCCGCTGGACAATTATCACATGCTGTTCACTCCAGCCCTCGAGGAGCTCGGTTTCTGTCAGGTCGAGAAGGTCTTGGTCCGATACCACACCTCGCGGGCTGTTGAGAAAACGATGCTTGGTGATTGAGACAGGTGTGTTTCCCAATGAATCACGTTTGGACAGTTTTTCGCATTGGGTTTTGCTTTGAACTTCAAGGAGAAGGTCTCCGCTAGCCATTGTAGTTGCCTGATAACCATGGCCCAGTGTTTCAGCAAGGGATTTCGACACAACGAAGGGAGAGATTGTTCTGGCATTCTTATCGAGTGTTTCACAATCAATGACGTGGAATCGTGGGAAAATTTCATTTGGCTTCAAGAATAGGTTAATTGTATCTTCGGTGCGTCCCCTCTTTGCGCGAGGACGATCATTGAGTCTGGGAACGCAAGTGTAGGCCATAAGATAAGTGTATTCTCGGCAGCCATGCCAGCCGCCAACCATGAAGCCCAACATGGGGACGCGACAGAACTTATGTTTATATAAGGCATGCCAACGCCAGCTGTACACAGCCACTATAACCAAATATAATGTGTTCAAGAGAGGGCACACACACAAGGTTAACCCTTGCCGCCAGGAAAAGTGGAAGCAAATGGAAGAGAGGAGAGGACAGGAAAGATTAAAGTGAGAGAGTAAGACGAATATGAGGGGAGAGAGAGAGATAGGAAAATGCGACTGCCGATTTCCCCTGGGTGGGTCAGCCCAGAGTTGCCGTCTACGTGAACCCGGGGCCAAGGCGGTGTGTTGCGTCTCCCGGGGGGCCTTAAAGGTCCAATCACCCGGCGTCGGCTCAACGCCCAGGATCCCCTCTTCCACGGACACGGCGAAGCCTCGCACGGCTAGGCATGGGAGGGCGTCGAAGCCCCCACCGTTAGCTCGGGTCCGTGGTGTCGGTACATACCAAACGCCTGCTTGCACAAACGCCCCTGCGGGGAATCCTCTCCAGCCCGTCAGTCTTCTGCACAAGGACGGCGCCCAGTCCTACGCTGCTTGCGTCGGTATGGATTTCCGTATCGGCGTATTCGTCGAAATGCGCTAATACCAGAGGCATCTGAAGGCGTCGTTTCAGTTCTTGAAATGCTTCGATTTGCGACATTTCTCACTTGAATGGCACGTCGGACTTCGTGAGGTGCGTTAGTGGCTCGGCTATTTGTGAAAATACCTTAACGAAGCGTCTGTAGTAGACACACCAGCCGAGAAAACGGCGTACGGCCTTCTTGCCGATGGGTGGCGGGAAGGCGGCGATGGCAGCTATTTTCGGCGTATCAGGGCAAACACCATACTTGCTGATCACGTGACCCAAAAACAAGAGCTTCTCGTACGCGAAGCGGCACTTCTGACGCTTTAAGGTGAGTCCGGAGGTCTGGATTGCTTGAAGGCGTCGATGGTGTTCGTTGAAGTTTGAGGAAAACACAACAACGTCATCCAAGTACACGAGACACGTCTGCCACTTGAAGCCGGCCAGAACTGTATCCATAACTCGTTGAAAAGTCGCAGGTGCTGAGCAAAGACCGAAGGGCATGACCTTGAACTCAAACAGGCCGCCTGGTGATATAAAGGCACATCTTTTAAGAAGAGCGAAAAGACACGGGAACGAAGCATAGACACACACAGGACAAGCGAAATAAGCAGGCAAAATGTTCACGACCTGTCACATAGGTTAAAAAGGTGGCAATCAATTATGGTGCTAAAGTAACATTTTAGGCAAAAAAACAAAATTTGCAGTGTGTGCTCTAGAGTGAATCGAAAATATGACAGCGTAAAAAATGGTGAAGTGTGCATCATAACGCACAAGAAGAAGTTTGTTGACTACGCGAACAAGGCCGTATATAGAATTCCTATGACGTCATGTTTATGTGGGCCAAACTGGCAGATGTGTGAACACAAGATTAAGGGAACACATGAATAGTTTAAAAGGACGTCCCCACACACACCTAGCATTGCATTATAACAAATGTGAGTGCAACCCCAGCAATGATAAAAACGTCACTCTGTTTACTCATCAGAACCAGACATCTAGAGAAATTGCTGAAGGTTTTTTTCATTTCCCAGCACAAGGATGATTGCATTAGTCATCCTTCCATGGCCCTATCAGACAAAGAGATACACCTGCTTTCTGCATTTTTGTGAATGTCTTTTTATGTTGATTTAGCTCTGTGCGCTAAGGCATTAGCGGATGTGATTTGCGCAGTTCCATATGGATTAAAAGTCTGAGTTGTTTCGGTAATAAAATCAGTTGCGAGAAAAAAAGCGCTTGTCCTTTGTGTGTGTATGCTTTGTCCTCGTGTCTTTTCGCGCTTCTTAAAAGATGAACCCTTTCTATATAGGTGAAATAGCCATATTGCTGATATAAATGCAGTCTTTTCTCGGTCTCTCTCGTCGACTTCTGTTTGCCGGTAACCGGTATTAAGGTCCATCGACGAAAAGTACTTTGCGTTGTGTAATCGATCCAGGGTGTCGTCTATCCGGGGAAGGGGATACACGTCCTTCTTCGTGACTTTGTCCAGGCGGCGATAATCGATGCTAAAACGTAGAGTCCCATTCTACACTAGCACCACGGGGGAGGCCCACGGACTCTTCGACGGCTGGATGATGTAGTCGCGTAGCATTTCGTCAACCTGTTGTTTAATTTGCCTCGCGTTCTCGCGTCGAAACTCGGTACGGGCTCTGACGGACTGGTCGGACACCTTCTTCTGCCATGATGCGACGTTGCGCGACTGTGGTCTGTCGAATTCTTGACGACGACGAGAAGCAGTCCTTGAATTGCAGGAGCAGGGCTTTAAGATGGTCTTGCTTGTGCTTCGGGAGGCTCGGGTTCACGTGGAAATCTGGGGACCTCGATCCTTCGAAGCAGGTTCGCTAGCATCGAAGAGGGGAAAAGCATTGCTGGCATCCACGAATTCTTCGATGTAGACGACCGTCGTACTAATGTTGAGGTGCCTGTATTCGTGGCTGAAGTTTGTCAGCACTACCTTTGCCTTGCCATCGCGCAGCTCGGCTATGCCTCTTGTGACGCAAATCAGACGGTTCAGAAGCAGGTTCTGATCGCCCTCAACGACGCCTTCCAGGTCTGCTGATACCTGAGTGCTGGCCGAAGTGATGACGCTGGAGCGAGGGGGAATGGTGACCTGGTCTTCCAACGCATTCAAGGCGTGCTTCCCTGGCGGCGTGTACGGCGGTAGTGCTTTTTCTGTGGATAGTGTTATCGACTTGGATCTCAGATCGATGACTGCACAATGAAGGCTTAATAAGTCCATACCAAGAATGACATCTCTTGAGCACCGCTGCAGGACTACGAAGTTCGCGGGATAAATCCGGTTGTTAATGGTGAGTCTCGCTGTGCAGATTCCCTGAGGCGTTACTGGATGACCTCCAGCTGTCCGGATTCATGGCCTTCCCAGGCTGTCCTAACATTCTTCAGCTCCGTGGCGAACGATCCACTGAAGGCAGAATAGGCGGCTGCGGTGTCGACGAGGGCTGTGGCCGTCGATAGGAACGTCGACGTCTCGCGTTGCAGTTAGGTTGTGGCGTCGGGTCACGGTTACGTCGGTTTAAAATAAGAGAGACCTGAGCTAGCTGGTAAGTATTAATTCTAAAAAGACAGGGCGTGCAAACACGGACACAAGAAAGAAGTCAGGACACCACAAACGCCGACTAACAACTGAATAGGTGCAGAACGGCGGCAAAAAAGAAGGCACAAAAACTTCTCTGAGCATGCCCATGCAGTAGGCGAACCTCTCACTCCGGCACGCGTGGGGGCCTACGCGAGATATTACTGTTAAGGCATTTGATTTCATCTTTATGTAAATTAATAGACGGCTGGCTCACGCATGCGCTATCACTATTCTCGATATGCCATGCCTCAATCATCAGACGCGTTTGTTCATTCCTATGTCGGTACAAAACTGCGCATTCATCGAATTTTGGCGTGCATTTACACTCTCGACAATGTGACGATAGATTAGAAGGTGAGGCTCCGGTTAGTGATCTCTTATGTTCTAATAATCTCTGGTTAATGCAGCGGCCTGTCTGTCCTACGTAGAAGCGGCCGCAGCTGAAAGGAACCTTATATACCACAACTGTACGGCAATCAGTGAATTTGTTTGTGTGTTTTACGAAACAAATATCGGTTCGCTCCTTGTCTATTACACGCTCAGTCTTCCTCTGCACAGCAGCACATATCTTACCTATCTTATTGGCAGCCGTGAAAACAACATTAACGCCGTATCTACTTCCTATTTTCTTTAGCCTGTGAGATACGCAATGAATGTACGGCATAGCTACGACACGTTTCTTCCTATTACTTTCTGCAACCATGCTCGGACTTAACATAATGGAGTTCTTTCAACGCTCAGCGACAGTGGCCACTGCATCACATGGATAACATACATCCAAAAGACGCGTAAGCAGTGCGTTAAAGCTATCACTCATTTTGTGCTCACACGTCTTCGTGAGGGAAGACTTAAGGCAAGACATGGCGATACGGTTTTTTACAACCTTCGAGTGCTTCGACGAAAAATTTCACAGCGGTTTTGGAGATCTAAGAGCATGCTGCCCGCACACGTGGTTCTTCTGAAACGTTAAGGAAATCAGAGAAATTGCGCGACGAAAACAGGATGCGGGATAGAAAACAGGATAGTTTTCCGGATGCGGGCTAGGTGACCGGCCTCGAGTTAGGCCAGTCTATGGTCGGCGTTGGGGAGAGACGTAGCGACCTGGCGACGGCGAACGGGAAGGTTGTCAGGGTGTCCATCGCGCTCCTGCGAGGTTTATGAGCAATGTCGCGTGGTCGTTCTCCCCGCTGTGGACGCGGCGTTGCAATGGCGCACTCACACAATCCCATCTGTCGGTACTGGCACTGGCGGTAGGTGTGGCCAGCTTCTACGGCACGGTAGCGGAGTGGGCGGTGGTCGGAAGCGCGCCAAACGTCGGTCTTCTTGGGCGTGTATGGCTGGCCAGTTGGCGGGCGGTATGACGTTGGTGTTGGCGCCGGTGGTGCCTGCCGGCGGAACTGCTGCGGCGGCGCGGCGTCTTGACGTGGGTGGGGAGGGGTTCACTGCGTCGGGCTGCAGCAGCGTAGCTCATGGCTTGCGGTTGAGGCAGTGGCGGTTCAAGGTTGCCCAGTGACTGCTGGTTTTTTGATCGAACGACATCTGCGATCGAGTCCACTTGAGGCTGTGCCGAAGGTAAGAACTTGCGCAGCTTCTTCCGCACGATCGCTCTGATCGTTTCGCGCAGGTCGTCGGAGCCGAGGGCATGAGCAGCTGGCTGTCTTGAGTTGATCTCTGATTATACTGGTGGGTGCGCATTTCAAGCGTCTTCTCAATCGTCGTCGCTTCCGAGATGAATTCTTGGACTGTCGAGGGTGGGTTCCGCAGCCCAGCGAAGAGCTCTCATTTTATCATTTTACGCCTCGCATGAGGAAGCAGACTTTCTTGTTCACGGGCATGGCAGGGTCAGCGTGGCGAAGCAGTCGGGTCATGTCCTCTGCAAAGATGACCACGCTTTCATTTGGTAGTTGAACCTGTGTCCAACTGCCAAAGGCTGCGGCCCTTTCCTTTCGGACGACGCTTGCGTACCTCTCCAGGAAAGCGTTGCGAAAGACGTCCCAGGTTCGAAGAGTGCACTCCCGATTCTCAAACCAGGTACTTGCAGCGTCTTGAAGGTAAAAGAAGAGATGGCGCAGCTTGTTCTTGGAGTCCCCGTTGTTGAATGTTGAGACGCTTTCGAACGTCTCGAGCCAGGTACACTGATAGCGGCGAACAGAGTCGGCCGTCGATGGCTGGGACGCGCCGTCTTTTATACAACACGCATCGAACTTTGCACTCTTATTACTGGTGGCCGTGCAAGCTCTGGAATAATG
Source organism: Rhipicephalus sanguineus (assembly GCF_013339695.2). NCBI lineage: Eukaryota > Metazoa > Arthropoda > Arachnida > Ixodida > Ixodidae > Rhipicephalus > Rhipicephalus sanguineus. The sequence continues at coordinate 10,037,033 of NC_051176.1, read as the reverse complement.
TAGGCTGTTCGCTGCCTTCGCGCAATCTTAACAAAGTGATCTACTACAATCGCGAAGCTTCTCGAACACTGCAGCGCGGTCAGCGCCGAGCGTTGGTAACCGTCATTGCTGGTCAAACCCGAATACATGAAAATGAAACAAGAAGCGGACGTTGGGTGGAAGATTAATTTCGTTGGGTGGATGAAGAGGAGGCCCTGAAGAGTTATTTATTGCCTCCGGAACTGCGGCTGTCAGTTTTCCTCTCGTGCGGGGATAGGTCGGCGAAGCATCGGGGAGATAAATCGGCGACGGGGCGAAGACAAACGGCGTGAGTCGAAAGGGCGTCGCGGGGAAAACGAGTTGGCGACAGCCGAAGAAATTCGTTGGGGATGCTGGGTAGCCTGATAATTGGAGGCAGCCACACCAAGCTGCGATGTTGACAGTAGCGAGCTATAGCCCCGCAAAACCACACGCGAAACATATCGGCTGATTATCAAAGGTGCGCCTTGGGCTAACGACAGAAGGTCTGGAGGACGAAGTAGGATGGGGTGACACCGTGCGTGTGGGCGGCGGCCTCGTGTGGAAGGACCGGGTATCCCGGTAGGCGCCAGAAACAGCTTGGGCCTGTGGGCTGGCCGCGAGGGTGGCGTAAGTCACCGGCGTAGTGGCAGTCGGTGATGGTGGTAGTGGCGGCGCGACTTGCGCCTGAATGACCTGACAGAGACGTGGTTCCAATGATGTCACTGGTTCAGGTGTTCGGGCGCCTCCTCACGGATGAACTGCTTGATCTGTGGCACTAAAACGGTGTGATCAGCAGCAACGTCATCAACAAGGACGCAAACCACAGCTGCAGCCTCGGCGGCATGGCGCGTCGAGACACGCTGCTTTCGCAACTCGTCGTACGACTGACAGAGCTGGACCATGTCGGCGACAGTCTGAGCGTTCCGAGCGACAAGTACCTGAAACGTGTCATCGTCGTCTCCTTTCATGATGTACTTTATCTTGTCTAGTGCAGCGAGAGATGGGTCGACGCGCTTGCAAAGGGACAAGACATCTTCGATATATTTCGTAAACGTCTCGTCCCGGCGCTGGGCGCAGCTACGCAAATGCTGTTCCGCGCGAAGCCGGTGCACGGCGGGACAACCGAAGACCTCAGTGATGGTTGCCTTGTGATGTGTTCCCAGATTGGACGCCGGCAGACAGTCAATCGGCATTGAGCACGATCCCCATCAGAGGCGATACCAAATTGCCTCCAAAAACGCCAACGACTATGTCAGTGTACTGCGCCGGCCCCTCCGACACCATTGCAGGCCTTTCGCCATCAGACCGCTTATATGCGTTGATGCTTGGGCTGGTTGGTTGTCAATCATACTGGCAGGTTTTTGCAGCGCGCGAACATAGGAACAAAAATGACTGAGCGCTCTTTCTGTCTACTCTGTCCTTTTTTTTCCTATGTTCGCGCGCTGCACAAGCCTGTCACTAGGAAACGGTTGCTGAGAGCTCTCGCGACCGAGCAAGTCACTCAGGGCAGCACCGCTATTTTGTTACCAACCCATCACCGTGCATTGTAGCGTTGGTGCGAGGGGAATGTCTCGGAAGAGTGGAACCCCTCGAAGACGAACAAATTGTGCACGCACTCGATCACACGAACAGTACCAGTACCCGTACGCTCTGCGCTGTTTCCACGTCTGATTCATCGTGCGCTGATGTATTGGGTTCCTACATTGTTGAAAACCTTACGTCGATGCAGCGTTCCCAGCTTATGTGCCTGTTGGAAGATTTTCGCTCTTCTTTCAATGTCGGCCAACCTTTTCTCGGCCGCACGTCCGCTGTTACGCATCGCATCGACACTGGCGCTCAACCACCACTGCTGCAAGGTCCATATCGCGTGTCGCCGCAGAACGTCGCGTAAATAATGAGCAAGTCGACAATATGCTACGACCCCATGTTACTCGGCCCTCGGACAGCCCATGGGCGTCTGCCGTTGTTCTCGTTGCGAAGAAGGACGGTTCCGTGCGATTCTGTGTGGACTACCGACGGCTCAACAACATTACTCGCAAGGATCCACTGCCGCGAATCGACGACGCGATTGACAACCTCCAAGGAGCAGAATTCTGTTTATCTCTCGATTTGCGCTCGGGGTACTGGCAAGTTCCCATGGCTGATGACGCACGACCGAAGACAGGATTTTTCACGCCCGACGGCTTGTACGAGTTCAACGTCATGCCGTTTGGTCTGTGTAATGCCCCCGCGACCTTTGAGCGCATAATGGGCACAGTTCTCAGCAACTTGACATGGCACACGTGCTTGTGTTAACTGGACGATATCGTCGTTTTCGCTCCGGACTTCTCCACGCATCTCCATCATCGTGGTATGCTTTGACGCGTTTGAGCAACGCCAGCCTGCATCTGAATCTTAAAAAGTGCCGATTTGCAGAACGGCAGCTGAAAATCCTAGGCTACGTCGTGTCGAAGGCGGGAATCCTTCCCGATCCGGCGAAGCTTCGGGCGGTGACCGAATTTCCCAAACCTACGTCCGTGAAAGACCTGCGCAGTTTCGTAGGACTGTGCTCATACTTTTGAGGATTCATACGGAACCTTGCCACCACCACATCGCCGCTGACGAAGGTCCTTGGAAGTAACGGGCCCAAAAAATTCGTGGTCGTCCGAGTGCGACGACGCAATCGCAAAGCTCTGTGGTTTGTTGACATCTCCTCCCATACTACGCCACTATGACCCTACGGCCCCAACAGAGGTACACATGGACTCCAGCGGTGTAGCCCCCAGCGCTGTTCTTTTGCAGAGGAAAACAGGGTTCACGGACTATGTCGGGGCATTCCTCTTGGAAAAAAGAGCCTTTCCAGTGCCTCCCAGTGTCTTTCAGCGCACTGGTTGGCACTGGAAACGCTGTACAGTGTGTCCCAGTGTACTACAGCGCGCTGGCAGGCACTGGGACAGACTGTACAGCGTGGCCAGTGCCGCCCAATGGGCCAAACGATGCTGGAAATACTGTACAGTGTGGCCAAGTGTCCTACAGTGCACTGGGAGACACTGAAAAAGATGTATAGTGTCTGCCGGCGCGCGAGAGCACTGGCGGCTCATTGGAAAATTCTGGGCGTGCTGCGTGGAATTCGTATAAGGTTTCGTATTGGGTCGCGAGAAGTCGAAAGAAAAACTTATCGCATATTTTCAAAATATTATTCTATTGTGCGTCCTACACATATCTAGCTTTAGTTAGGCGACGGACGTACGTATACGCTAAATCAATTATCTGTCGAATGTGCGCTTTCTCTGAAGTGTGTGATTGAGTGTCGTGAATGTAGTTCATGTAACAGCATCGAAGGAACCTATAATTCGCAACACAACACGACATTACGATTAGTCTGATAATCAGCATCAACCTATTCTAGCAGTCCATATGAGCTCGTACCACTGAAAACCGCACGTCAACCGGCAGCAGTTAGCCACTGTAACGCTGAACCTCAGCAATCTCAGTACTTTTAGCTTCTTATTTGTATAGTCGAAGGTGCAAATATGGCCTCGCTTGAGTCAGGTTGATCGAAACTATATTTGGACGGTTATTACATTCTTAGTAATTGAATACCCACGTTCTTCACAGCGATCGTGGTGCACGGGGAACAGCTCTAAGCCTAATAGCCGGTTCGACTAGAGTGAACTGCTGCGGCAGTATAGTACGCGGAACGTAAACTAAAAGGACAGAAAAAAATGGCCAAACAGGTGAGGAAAGCTAGTGTTGAGTGTGCAGTTCAGTGTGCATTTCTACTTAGGTGTGAGTAACTACATAGGCGTGAGTCTGTGGGCACGGAAACAGTGCGCTTTGCACGGCTCCTAGCCATCGGTTTTTCACCATGCAGAATCTGCTAACGCTCCTCATTGCGTGGTCATCGACGGCACACGTGTGTTCACGGGATATCGCCTTGAAGCTGCCGCCCCTGCAAGTACCGGAGGACGCAAGTGGCGATGAAATTTTCTACAATTTCCCTGCGACCGACGGACTGTTCTTCGGGATTCCAGCCGCATCGACCTCGCCAACAGCTTCTGTGGTCCATTTAAGCAAACAGCGCATTGACTTGCCTTTCAGTGGGCACGGAAACAGTGCGCTTTGCACGCCTCCTAACCATCGCTTTTTCACCATGCAGGTGTATACTAAGTTTCCTTTACACGCTAAAAAATAAGACGACCCGTTTTTACTACTGTTTCCGTGCCCAAAAGTGTTATGCGAAATCGTATGTGATTGTTTTTCCAAGCTTTTCTTGCTCTTACAATCTGGAGACGTTGAAGCTAACCCGGGACCTAACACACGCTCTGACAACCTACTTGACATTGATTCGCTACCAGAAAATCCCGCCGAACAGATGAAAGCAATGTTTGAACTACTCAAAGATATACACACCCGTTCGCTTCAAAGTTCGAAAACGCAAATTGAGCTGGCTGCTGATGTGAAAGCAATTAAAAGCGGGAAAAAGAGCATTGAAGCAAAAATAACGGGAATACAAAAAAGACTAGACAAACTTGAAGAAAAATCACAGAACTTTGATCAAATTGGCAAAGATGTATCAGAAATGCACAAGTCGATATCTGCTCTAACGCACCGAAGTGATACCTAACAAACGCGCCTTGATGAACTTGAGGACAGATCTTACCGTGACAACCTAATCTTTCACGGAACGGCTGACGCTAAAGAAACCTGGAGCGAAACTGAGACTAAGTTTTCAGCGGCGATAAATGAAGTGTTTGAGTCTTTGTGCACTGAGTCGATTGATCGCGCACATCGTCTTGGCCACGTTTGTACCTGCCAAATGCCGCCCCATAATAGCAATATTTTGTAACTACAAGACCAGAGAAAAATTTTTTCACTGCGTAACCAGCTGAAACAAAAAGAAACATTTCAGTGGCCGAAGTATTTTGCCCCAGTACCCGCACTTCACGCAAAAAATTAATCGAATTTGCCAATGGTTATACTGGGCGACCGCAGTCTAAACTGCGCTATAACAAATTATTCATGAATAACAAATGTTTCCGCTACAACTCTGATCTTGATCGCGTTGAAGAAGTGCACTCGCGTAGCAACCGACCAAGTGATGGAGACCCCCCTCCTGTGAGAAATGCCTCAATCTAGGGAAAAAGGAGGGGTAATGGCATATCACCGCATCGACAATTGCATCGTGTCTGTGCTCTTTGCTAACGCCAGGAGTGTTCTTAAACGCTGTGCCCTCTCATCCATAATAGATACACGCGATGCGGAAAATAGTCGCTTTAACTGAAACGTGGCTGTCCGCGCGAACGCTTGACTCGGAAATATTTCATGAGGCACACAACTTTGTGATTTATCGCTGCGACCGCACCAAGCATAGAGGAGGAGGCGTACTACTTGCGGTCTCGAAGGACATACCTTCATCACCAATCCAAGTTGACAGTTCGCTAGAGATAACATGGGCTCTACTAACCTTAGGTAATTGTAAACTGGTTCTAGGTGCATGCTACAGATCACCTTCCTCACCATCCACGTTTGTTAACGAATTACATGAGTCTATCAACATAGTTAGCTCTCGTTTTCCTTCTTTACCTATGTTTTTACTAGGAGATTTTAACTTTCCAAACATAACGTGGAACACTACGCCAATACGTCTTTCCCCTTTTTCACAGCAGAGTGAAGATTTCCTTAATATATGCTCCGGTTTTTGCTTCACTCAATTAGTAACTCAAGCCACCAGAATTACAAGTAATGTAGCTAGCACTCTCGACTTAGTACTTACAACGCATCCTGACCTCGCCTCCCACATTACATACTTACCAGGAATCAGCGACCACCTCTCGCTAAACTTTGCAATCAATATTAGTCCTACTAAAAAAACTAAACAGCGGAAAACCATACGAGACTACCGGAAAGCTAACTTCGAAGCAATAAATAATGAACTAACTCACTTCTACGATGATTTTATTAGAAATTTTGAATCTCGCTTAGTTCAGTCCAACTGTGACCTGTTCGCATGCACAGTCCATAAATTAACCGAGCAATACATCCCTAATCGCACATTCGTTTCCAATCCCCAAGCGCCATGGTACTCCAGTCATCTAAAACGCCTATCTAATCGCAAAAAGCGTTTCTTTCGTTTAGCTAAATACTCACATTCACCTTCGCGCTGGGCAACCTACAAATCTGCTGCCAACACCTACTTAAGATCTCTAAAAACTGCTAAAGACAACTACTTGACTAGAACGCTACCTGAAACACTAAGAACTAATCCCAGAAAGTTTTGGCAAATAATCAACCCAACCACTAACAACACTATATCACTAGAAGATTCATTTCGTAATAGTGTTCCCGATAACATGTGCGCGTCAGTTATCAATGATTCTTTTACTAGCCAGTTCTCTAAATGCGGTAACACCAAACTTCCTCATGCGTACCAATACAATTTCATGCCAATGAATGCCGTGATCGTCGAGGTACCTGGAATTATAAAACTAATAGAAAACTTACCATTCCACTCCGCTCCTGGCTATGACTGTATCAATAGCAAATTCCTTAAAAGCACTAACGTCGTTAGTTCTATGATACTAACTAAAATCTTTGAACAATCATTGAGTTCTTGTCAACTTCCAAAGGAATGGAAAATAGGGAAGGTGGTTCCAATCTATAAATCCGGCTCCAGAAATTCACCTCTTAATTACCGACCCATATCACTTACAAGTAATTGCTGCAAATTATTAGAACATGTAATCTTCACGAATCTCGCTAACTTTCTAGAGTCTAACTCATACTTTGCTAATGCGCAACATGGTTTTAGAAAATCGTACTCATGGGAACTCAGCTGGCTTCTTCCACTCATCATCTGCATCAAATCCTCGATTGCTCATCCTGCGCTGACAGTATTTTTTTAGATTTTAGCAAAGCATTTGACAAGGTTTGCCATAAATTACTGCTCTTTAAACTTAGCTTGCTAAATATCGACACTAACCTTCTTAGATGGATAGAACATTTTCTCTCTAATCGCTTCCAATTCGTAACTGCTAATGATCATCATTCGCCATTCACTGAAGTACAATCAGGCGTGCCTCAAGGATCAGTGTTGGGACCTTTATTATTTCTTATATATATTTATGATCTAACTACTTCAATAACCTCTAACATACATATGTTCGCATATGACTGTGTTATATACCGCGAAATCACTTATGCTGATGATACTAAAACATTTCAAGCTGACCTAAACAATATAGCTAACTGGAGCAACAACTGGTTAATGGAACTGAATATCAGTAAATGTAAAAGAATGCGCGTATCTAGAATTAACTCGAATCCTAACACCTATCATCTAAACAACATTCCATTAGACTCCGTCATCTCTTATAAATATCTTGGTGTGCACATCACAAATAACTTAAGTTGGACAACTCATGTTGATTACGTCATAAACAATGCTAATCGCATGCTCGGCTACTTACGACGCAACTTTTCCAAAGCACCCTCTTCCTTAAAACTAATACTTCATAAGTCTCTCATACGCTCGAAACTTGAGCATGCATCTGCCATATGGGATCCCAGTCATGCTAACCTTATCACCTCTCTTGAACTAGTACAAAATAACTCTGCTAGATTCATCCTCTCTAACTACAACCGCACTGCCAGTATAACCTCAATGAAAAGTAACTTATCACTCATTCCATTGGCTCACCGACGCAAAGTCGCCCGTCTTTCGCTATTTCATAAAATTTTCCACCATCCAACACTTAATAATGACCTCATACTCCGGCCTCTGTACATTTCCAACCGCGTTGATCATCGTAATAAGGTAGGAATCGCATCATGCAACACAAAGTCTTTCTTTCAGTCATTCATTGCCCGTACATCTCAAGATTGGAACCACCTTCCCTCAAGCGTCGCTACCATCACTGACTGCAAACTTTTCCACGAAACATTAGATAACATTGTAGAAGCACGAGAATCTGTTACCTGTACTCACTGCTCCTGTTTGTTTTTGCTTTTTTTGTTTTTTAAAATAACTACTATTGCTTGTATAACCTGGAGAATTGTTGTGTTACCTGAATTCACTGCACTGGTTTATTCTGTATTTTTCATGTATTTTATCCACTCCCCTCTTCAATGCCTTTGGCCCTGAGGGTATTATAAATAAATAAATAATACAAAAAACTGCTTCGCGAATCAGTGCGGTTGCCCCAACCATCTGCCGTTAAGCTAACGTTTTGCGGGAAAACGTGCCAGATAGACGTTCTAATCCTAGGCAGCACATAATATACTAATTAACTACCTTCTGTTAGGTTGCCGCGAAAACGATGAGACTGAAAGCTGCATTTCTAAAGCAGAAAAATGAAAATACTGGCTACCGGAAGTAGTTGTAACATGAACAAAAAGAATGTACTCTCGTCTTCCAGGTGTGGTGTTGTGGTAAAGTGTCGGACACAAGATGTACGGTGGGCCGAGGTGGTGGGTTCGACTCCCGCTCGCTCCTTCTTATTTTCTTTTAAGTTTTCTTTTTTTGTCACAGTCCTCGTGTTTCAACTCACGATCTGGGCATGAGCACTGTTTTTAAAAACAATTTAAAAGCCTGATTTTGGCCCGTCACGGGTGTCCCAGTGGGCAGCGCGCCAGCGCCCGGCGAGCCTCATGGAGCGTGCCAGATTCCCAGTATCCAGAGCCACACTGGTGCAATATTCATGTATGGTACTGGGGCAGTACCACTGGGTTTTCCAATAGGGACATGCAAGTCGTACACTTACTAGAGCCGTGACGGAAAAAGTGTGCCAGGCGATCACCTGGGCCCTTAAAAAGTTCCGATCTTATTTTTATGGTCGCCCAGTTAACGTCTTAACCGACCATCATGCACTATGCTGGTTGTAGCCATTGAAGGATCGCTCAGGCGGTGTCGTCCGCTGGGCACTTCGCCTGCAAGACTACGACATTCGCGTGTTGTACCGCAATGGGCGCCAGCATGCTGACATTAACGCCCATTCGTGCTCCTCCTTGTCTGACGACAACGCTCCCTGCTCAGTATCTTACATTGCCGTTTCTTCTATCGACGTTCACACTATCGCTACCGAACAGCGCAAAGATAAATGGATTGCTCGTTGATAGACTTGCTCACTGATCCGTCGGCAACACCATCCACTCGCGCGTTGCGTCGTAAAGCCCACAGTTTCGCCAATCGTGACGACCTACTGCACCGACGCAATTACAACGCCGACGGTCACCATTGGCTACTAGTGATACCCCGCAGTCTGCGCTCTGAATTATGCGAGTCGTTCTACTCGGATCCGCAGTGCGCGCACTCGGATGTACCCAAAGGTTACCACCGCATTCCACAACGATACATCTGGCGAGGGATGTACAACTACGTGCAGAGGTTCGTTCGCTCCTGCCTCTATTCCCAACGCCGAACACCTTCAACGCAGGTATCGCCAGGTGGTCTACAACCACTACCTTGCCCGTAACCGTCCATTAGGGCGCGTGGACATCGATTTGTATGGCGTAGTTCAGCTGACGTCAGCTGGTAACAGCTGGGCCATCGTCGCTGTTTACATCTCACGCAGTACGCCGAAACCGCCGCCCTCCCAGCGGCTACAGCGCGCGACGTTCCCTCCTTCCTCCTACACCGATTCATAATGCGTCACGGTGCACCCCAGGAGCTTCTCAGCGATGGAGGCCGTGTCTTTTTGTCGAAAGTGGTTGAAGCCATTCTCAAAGAGTACCAGGCTGTCCACCGCAAAACTACTGCTTACCACCCGCAGACGAATGGCCTATTCTAACGCTTTAGCCGCACGCTGGGTGACATGCTCTCACAGTACGCTGCCACCGATCATACAAATTGGGATTCCATTCTGCCCTTCGTCCCCTACGCTTACAAAACCCCCCCTCAGAGCACTACTGGTTTTTCGCCCTTCTTCTTGTGCTACGGCAGGCACTCGTCGCACACAATCGACACGATCCTTCCATACAAGCCGGATCCATCTCAGTGTGCGCCTATTTCTGCCACAGCCAGGCTTGCTGAAGAATGTCGCCAGCTTGCCATGACCTTACAAGGCATGAACAAGAGCGGCAGAAGAGCATTCGCGGTGGCACTACCACTTCTGAGCCCACGTTGCTCCCTGGAGCGCTCGTATGGCTCGCGGTCCCTACCACTGCAACTAGCCTCTTTTAAATATTACTGCCGACATACCAAGGCCCCTGCCGGGTCGGCGAGTGCACATCGCCAGTCAACTACCTGATCGAACCCACTGAACCATCTTCCGAACATGCGCCGTCGAGGGCATGACATTGTCAACGTGGAGCGGCCCAAGGCCTGCTATGACCTACTCATAGTGACACGCTGTTAGGTCGCCGAGCGGCTCCTTTTCCGTACCCGGCGTAGTTGTAGGGAAGCCTTGGAACTTAGTAACCTCTTCGACTCCTCCTCATAGAACGCTGCTATATATATATATATATATATATATATATATATATATATATATATATATATATATATATATATATATACCGGTGTATATATATATATATATATACACCGGTTCAGCGGACGACGGACCCGTACAGGAGTGCTTCCACCTATTCGAGCTCCACGCTACCGCTGCATCATGGTCAATAAAGCATCGTTTTTCGTTCGTTCGTTCACTTCACTTCAGCATCTATATATATATATATAAATATATATATATATATATATATATATATATATATATATATATATATATATATATATATGCAGTGACGTATAAAGGCAGTGATGTCTGGTAGAAGCCGACGATGAAGAAGTGCGCGTGCGATAGAAAAAAGTATGGCGTATGAGCCACTGCCTGTCTATCGTTCATAGCGTCACACAAGTCGACAGGAAGGAGACCTGGCAGCCGACTCATCAGCCGCACATCACCAGCAAAGCCATCAGTAATACACCTTGACCAGTTGCAGACCACCGAAGCAGAGCCTGCTGCACACAGCGACCAGCATCATGACAGAACCATCAACTGACCTTGACATCCCCAAGTACACCGGATCAGCGGACGATGGACCCGTACAGGAGTGCTTTTACCTATTCGAGCTCCACGCTACCGCTGCATCATGGTCGGAACGGGAGATGGTCACCAACTTCAATGACTACGTCACCGGTGAGGCATTCCGATTTTACCTCACGCACATATTTCAAAACAACGAGTCATGGAAAAAGATCAAAGAAGAGATGATTACCCGTTTTAACGACTACGACAAAGACTTGCTTATAAACAACCATGTGGAGACAATCGCACTCAGTCGTCACAGTCAAAAGCAGTCTTCACGCATCCGAACACCAAGCATGAATTCGCGATTCCCCACAGACAAATTAAAGCATCCGCTCACTGAAAGGCATGGAGATCTTCCACGGAGACTCAGGCTTCCACCGGACTTTGCTACTGCACGAAAATCAGCCTTTTCTACGTCATAATTGAACCATAGGACTCATGTTACTGAACCACCTTATGCACTCTGCTCCCCGTATCGCACACTTCACCCACCACCTGGTTTTGCATCATGTGGATCTCCAGTTATTCCCAACGTTCACCTCACACCTCACAAGCTTGCTACGGTCGGGTTAGAGCTAAAGAACTTTGAAGATACTCGACCAAGCCACGTCCCTTCCGTACAGATGCATGCGTCAGAACAGCGTCGCTCGGTAGGTGCGCATAGAGACAACCTTTCGCAATCGGAGTCTGACCAAGCCACGCCTGTTACGGCCATCACCGTCAAGTCAACACCCACCTGAGAGTCGAAACAACACAGAAAGCTCAGAGGCATCAAACCTTGAACGTTGCCGGCTGCCACAGGCGTCTGTAATTAACGGCGTTGCAGCAGCCTCTGAAGAGCTCGCACCAACTTCACTGCCCGAAAAGCATAGCACTAGCTATCTAGTGTACACTACATCAAGTTTGCCAAGAAAATCATTGTCATGTTCCAAAAGTGCTACCACCTCAGCAATTTCTGAAGCATCATCAGCAAAGCCAGCACAAGCAAATCGACCAAATTAAACGACAAGCAGGCACTCCGACAAGGACAACTAAAACTATCAGAAACACATTCGTGGCTTAAGCAAAGACGTTCGAATGCAAGCCAACCGAAGCGAAAACAAATTTCAGATGTATCGGCCAAGAGAAACAAGGCATCAAATTCAAGGCATATTCTCAGAAAAGAGCGTCGCCAGAAAGGAACGTCGCCCTTTCAACGTCCGACATCAGACTGCACGTTCGATCAAGACATGTGAGACACCACAGAAAACGACGGAAAGGACCCCAAAGCATCCTTTGCATTTGTGAAGAACAGCCTGTGTGCCAGTCACAACAAGGAATCCGACGCCTACAACATTCAAGCTTCCTGTGCTTCAAAGTGTTCGATTATTACTCAGCTGTGACATGTCCACGAACCGAGTTATCGTCACTCTTAATGCGCAAGGCATGCTTATGTTGTCCCCGAACGCAACATCCAGCCTCGCCCACCAGAGCTCTCTTTGATATCCCAGGACGGCTGCCTCCCCTGTGAATCTTTTTATGCTAGTTTCACGGAACTTCCTTATCACATGGAACTACCCCGCGTTTTGACATTTTAGCTTTAACACTCTGCTTGTTCATGTTTTGTTGTTAAACTCGCGAATTCTTTCGGGGGAGGGGGAATACTGTGACGTATAAAGGCAGTGATGTCTGGTAGAAGCCGACGATGAAGAAGTGCGCGTGCGATAGAATAAAAGTATGGCGTATGAGCCACCGCCTGTCTATTGTTCATAGCGTCACATATATATATTGTAGTGAAGAAACGCAGACAGAGACAACGCCCGATTCGTTTGTTTGTTTGTTTGCCTTAAGGAGACTGGGCCAGCTGTTCTATTGTCTGCCTCTTCTTCCTCTGCTTCGATCACATCGCCGCGCGCCCATAGCCCGGCGTCTTTCTTCATCATTACAATAGATACATATGAAAAATATAATCGAAAATATTATGTCAGCGCGAAAGAAGCCCTAGAAATCACCGCCCATAATCTACGCCCACAGCCGGCGACCGACATTTTGCCTTGCCGTGCGTGACGTCAAGTGGTGGATGCAGCCCGTTTTCTTCGAATGTTTCAGCCGCTGTAAGCCGTTGAATTTTTATGTCAAGCTGAACAAAGCTGAAATAGCTCGATTGCACTTACAGCTGAAAACGAAACAAAGCCGTTCACCGGAATACAAACGCTCGCACAGCAAGCAGCTTGTTACGTCACAGCTTGCGAGTGCGCCAATGTTGCCCAGCTCTCAGGCAGCTCGAATGTTTATAAAATTATTCAATTATAAAGTAAGTGCTCGACCAAGTGCGCTAAAATTTCGCGAGCTTGTTTGTGAACATATAAGGATTAACCCACATATCACAGATTAAGGTCGAAAATTTGGTGTCCTGGGGCCCTTTAAAGAGACACGTTAACTACCTTCAGAGAGTCGTGGGAAAGATAGTTAACGTCTCTCTTTAAATAGGGTTATATAGGTGAGTGTTTAATAAGAGGCAAAAAGTAGTGAAAGGACTGAAACCTTGGCTAGTTGGGGGTACTTCATACTGGAACGGCAGCGTAATCACAAACAAGATTCAGTTGTGAGTTAGCGCTGTGTTTCGTGTACCTTCTTTCTTCTGTCCGTGCGTGGTTGCGCTGCCGTTCCATTATGATAGTCAAAGGACTCATTTTTTTTCTCAAAGTGTTCGAGTCTAACAGTAATTGTACCGGCCGATAGCATCATCAACAATGCACAGAAGACGTCCTATCGCTGTATGAGGGAGAAGATCTAAAGTTAAATCGCGCTCGGTGCATGGTGCTGGTTGGGTGATTGAGTACCGGATAGTTTTTATTCTTTGATTAGAATCTGTGGTGTTTTTCTTCAGTATATGCAGGATCAGTTTCGTTTTCTTGATTTTGTCTACTTGAGTCCACACTGATGTCCAGACATTCTCCTGGTCAGGATCGTTCCCTGTGGACAGGGATGATTTGCCGTTTGACCTATTTTTCCGCAGTGGTGTGAGCAGTGTTCCCGTCGCTCTGGTGCCCTTGGGTGGGCACTTCATTAAGTTGAATAACCCTAACGCGATACAAGGACATCTTCATGCAGTGACCCCAAACTACCAGAGCATTACCGACGCGAGGCAGTTTGGTAGCTGTGGAATTGTATGCAGGTCGCCAGACGAGGCATGTGTAAAAGAGCTCCTAAAGTGTTCATCCTATGCATCGATCCCGGTGAGGGCTTATATTCCACCATATCTGGCTTGCACTAAAGGCATCATACGTGGCGTAGACGCGCAACTAAGCCCTGCGGAGACTCTAGAGAAGCTTTCTCTGGCAGGTATGGTGGCTGTCTACTGGTGCAATCGAGCTGTAGACAATGAGAGTCCCCACGGAGTCAGTGATTGCGACATTTGCTGGTACATCATGTCCGTCTGAAATTAAAGTATGCCTTTAGTATTTAGAGCGGATCAGTTAGCGTCGCGCCCACTGCAATGCCGGAACTGCTGGAGATTTGGGCATAGCGCTGGTGGATGTAAGTCAGATGTGCGCTGTAGCAAATGTGGTGAAGGCCACTCAGATCGAAAATGCACGGCCCATGATGACAACACGCTTGCTGTCGAATGGGGCACAGGGTGCCCAATTCGACAGCAAGAAATGCAGGTGCTGGAGATTGTTGACAAAAGGAGAGGCTCTAGGAGGGAAGCCATTGCAATTGTCAAGGAGAGAGCGCATGGTTATGCTGGCGTTACAGCACGTCAAACGTTTTCGGAGACGAATATCACATAGGCAGTTGAGGTAGCAGTAGGAAAAGCTATGACTAGAGTAATGGACCAATTAGTGGTGAGCGTTTCGGAATGCATTGCTTAAGTTGTAAGTTGTCAGCAATCAAGTTGCTAAGCTTGTAATCCCAACTGCACCGGGTACTCCCGAGTCCAACAGACTGCTAACTCTCAGTGAAGCTAATACAGCATGTATAGATAAGGTAAACACTGCTGATAACATCCGTGGCTCCTCAAAGTATATGTCGGCTGATGGTCAAGAACATGTGCAAGACTTCAAGGTGTCCACAGATGTCAAGTTTGATGCCCGGGCTCATTAACGCAGCTGTTCCCCATTCAACTGTTCTGCTTCTACTTCCCCTCAGTCTAAAACCAGCAAAGTTCTAAAGGCGAGTATTTTGGATAAAGTTGTCTCCGCAACAATTCTCTCACCAAAATAGCGTACCTGAGTGTTTTACAGTGATATAGCCGCTCTCTATTTGCTGATATTACTGATTTACATTGTCTTCGTTCACAGTTTTATCCTCCTTCAATTTTATTAGACGAATCTTTGTTTGCTCCAGATAGCAATTTTAACTTTAGAAGTTATCGTTCGTTTATATTAGACTACCCTTCGAGAGGTGGTGGAGTAATCACAATGCTATCAAACAGAATTTGCCGTAAAGCAAAACTGACGTTAAAGCTGATCTCCCCAGAATGGGAAATATTAGTTATAAACATAACTCTTCTGACTGGTCATGCTTTTTCGCTAGCAAATTCGTACTTCCCTTCAGGCGTACATGACACTCGGTTATTGAATACTATAAATTCGACGTGTGGAAGTAATATTTTATTAGCGGGGACATCAACGCCTATCATGCTGCATGGGGTGTAAGAACTGATGCGTGCGACAGCCGCTTGTGGGATTGGTCTCAAGATAATCATTTTACGAACTTAAATTCAAGAAGCCCAACGTGTGTGAGAGGTCGTACTTCTTCATCGTTGGATTTGACTTTTGCAAGTTCCAGCCTTAATATTTCGGCTTGGTCAGTCTTGGATTGCGCTACAAATAGCGATAGCGACCACTTACGGATTACTTTCGTAATAGTATGTCCAGTAGCCCCATCAGTTTTTAATGCACGTACAATTATAAATTGCGCTAAATTTAAAGATTCATTGCGTGCTTCATTGGATTGCCTACCAGATACAAGCACTAAGTCGAAACCTTTGAGCATATGTTCTGTTTTAAAGAGTTCTCGCGAGAAATATGAATTTGTGGTCTCCTCAGTAAAGCAGAACTCTAATTCTCATTGGTGGAATAATGATTGTTCGAGGGATTATAGGCGCAGAAAGGCAGCCTGGAAAAAGCTGTTGTACAATCAATGCCCTCAAAATTGTAAGGGTTACCAGTTCTCCGCTGGTGCTTTTAAACGAACAGTTTCGAAGGCGAAAAAAGATTACAACATTCGGACATTTCATTATGTGTCGAAATCAAATAAACGCGCATTATATAGATTTCTACGTAAAAAGAAACTGATTCCGCGATCTATGAATGCCGAATCTATCCTTTTGTCTCCAGAAGAAATAAACGATGCGTTGGAAGCAATAGGTAGGGGGTTGGAGCAGCGCTTTTCTTCGCAACTATCACCACCTTCTTTGCTTGCATTAGGTAATGAAGACTTCACAGAAATTTCCGCGGCTGAATTATGATAGGTTTCAGCTAGCCTTCCATCAGCGGTTCCGAGCCCTGACGGAGTCACGTCGGCCATGCTGGAAATGATGAATAAGGAATCACAAGACTATTTATAAGACGTAATGAAATAATCAGTAAAAATGACATGAGTCCCATCAGATGGGAATATAGCTAAGGTAATACCATTACTTAAAGTTCCGGACAAGGGACAACATTATGTATTGGACAACATTAGGCCCATTACGCTAACTTCAAATTTCGTAAAATAATCGAGAGAGTTTCCAATATTCGTATAATAAATTTCATTAATGAGAGAGAAATCTTAAATCCATCCCAAATTGGCTTTAGATCAAGATGCTCTATATCGCAGGCGCATATAGATCTCGAAAGCCGTATCCAGTTAGCTAGCCGTGAAAGGAAATATGCTGCGATTATTCAGTCTCGACATTGCAAAAGCATATGACAGTGTTGAGCACATCGTTTTAATGAATCAGCTTCACAACGAGAACTTTCCGAAATATATTCAGGCATAGAGTGCAGAATTTTTACGTAAGAGAACATTTTACTGCTTCCAAAGCGGCATATCGTCTTCTACGTATGTGAAATCAAGAGGTGTACCGCAAGGGGCAGTCCTTTCTCCAGAATTATTTAATAATTTCATGAGTTCTCTTCCACGCCAAGAGGACGTGCACACATACTATGTATGCTGATGACAGTTGCATTCGTTCATCAGCAGATGATATTGCCTATTGCCACGTGCGTTTCTTTATCACTTTTGCTGTGTTCGCTTTTCGGCCACAAAGACTGTCAGCAACGCTCGGCGCGCCTCATTGTTCGAGAGGCTTCGCGATCGTTGTAGATCGTTTTGTTAAGATTGCGCGCAAGACGCGCACATTCGAGCTTATTTTAGAATTTGCGCGACAGCCAGCGAAAACGCTGGAATATTCGACGGCACATGTTTAAATGCCGACGCGCTTCACTGCTGGTCAGTTGATCGACGGTCGACGCTCTGTTCGCCGCTATCAGCGTATCGCTGTACTTTGACTTTCAGTTTCCCGGCCACAAGTTCGGCCAAATAAACACTTTCATCTCGGACGTGCTGACTGCTGTCTTCGTCGACGTCACGACCACGTGACATCTGGTGGAGGTGCTGCTTCATGATCCGGACGCCACCGCGGGGTGCTGACCCAAGCCCAAGCCGCGACGAGGACGACGGCTAGAACCCGGATCGTCGAACAAGCCGCAGGCAGAAGGGACTGCCGCCAGAGCACGGGCTCCTTCCCGAAAAAGACAGACAGCCGCAGATCTCAACATCGACCGCAGCGACGATGACCGACCCCGTGCAGCCTGCGCCGATCCTTCTTCGGCATCCCAAGGAGCCGCCAACCTTCCGCGGATCGTTGTTTGAAGACCCGGAAACATGCGACCGTGTCGCCGCCTTTTAACAACTAGACCAATGAAGACAAGCTGCGTCACGTGTACTTCTACCTCGAAGGCGCGGCCAGAACCTGGTTTGAGAATCGGGAGTCCCCACTGCAGACCTGGGATCTTTTCCGCAGCGCATTCCTGCACACGTTCACAAGCGTCGTCCGCAGGGAAAGAGCCGCTTCTTTGCTGGAAACCCGGGTGCAGCTGCCAAACGAAAACGTGACCATCTTCACGGAAGAGATGACTCGACTTTTCCGTCAGGCCGACGCTGCGATGGCGGAAGACTAAAAAGTTCGCCTGCTCATGCGGGGTGTCAAACAAGAACTTTTCGCGGGACTTGTCCGCAAGCCGGCAACGACGGTCGCCGAGTTCCTCACCGAGGCTACGACTATTGAAAAGACACTGGACATTCGGACGAAACAGTACAACCGCTCGCCGCTGTCTGCAACCTATTCCGAAGTGCACTCACTAGCCACCGACGAATTGCGCGAAACCATCCGAGCGATCGTGCCGGAGGAGTTGCGCAAGCTGTTACCTTCGCCGCAGCCTCAAGTGGATTCGATCGCAGACATTGTCCGCGAGGAAATCAAAGAGTCACTGCGTGTTCCTCAGCCGTCACCACAGCAGCTTCAAGCAATGAGTTTTGCTGCTGCAGCCCGACGCAACGCCCCCCCTCCTCG
Organism: Rhipicephalus sanguineus; assembly: GCF_013339695.2. Taxonomy (NCBI): domain Eukaryota; kingdom Metazoa; phylum Arthropoda; class Arachnida; order Ixodida; family Ixodidae; genus Rhipicephalus; species Rhipicephalus sanguineus. The sequence goes on along the minus strand of NC_051176.1, from coordinate 10,018,475 downwards.
CTCGCGTCAAGACGCCGCGCCGCCCCAGCAGTTCCGCCGCCAGGCACCACCGCCGCCACCACCGACGCCATACCACCCGCCAACCGGCCAGCGATACACGCCGAGGAAGACCGACGTTTGGCGCGCCCCCGACCATCGTCCACTCTGCTACCACTGCGGAGAAGCCGGCCACACCTACCGCCGCTGCCAGTACCGACAGATGGGACTGCGCGGGTTCGCCATCGACGCACCGCGTCCACAACAGGGTGACCCCCTGTGGACCTTTCCGATCGCCGTCGCCAGGCCGCTACGCCTCTCCCCAACGCCGCCCAGTACACTGGCCCATTCCGGGGCCGTTCGCCTAGCCCGTATCCGGAAAACTAAGGGCAGCAACCGATGGAGGTGCGGTTGCTGTACGACGAAACTTCGAAGATCCTCCGTCGCCGACGTCGACGCCACGACGAAACCTTCAGGACACGACGCGAACCAGACAGAGCCCTGACGACGAAACATCACGGACCCAAGTAGACCTTACGATGCAACTTGGAAGCAAGGGAACAAACCAACGTAGCCGTGACCCGACGCCACATACTAACTGCAACTCAAGACGACGAACAAGCGACGTCGAAGTTCTTATCGACGGCCACAACGTCACAGCCCTCGTCGATACCGGAGCCGACTATTCCGTCATCAATGGGCCGTTCGCCGCAATGTTGAAGAAAGTTAGGAATCCTTGGGAAGGCCCCGAGATCCGCACCGCTGGAGGCTAGTGTGCCTCGATGCGTGCGCCCCCTTAGGGTGTTGCCATTCTTTGAAGGGGCTGATGCCGCCACGACGCCATTTTTTGCCCCGCGTCTCATGCCTCTCAGCGCAGCTGCCGTAGAGCGGTGAGACGCCGGTAAGAAGCCGTGGGCTAAAATATGGCAGCCGCGCCGCAGTAGACGCCGCAGATGTCCTCACCCTGGACAAAACGCGCAACAAAACGCGCATCAAGGCACCCTACTGGAGGCCATCTAACAACGCCGTCTGGAGCCTGCACAGCGAGAGTCACCATTCATAATCGCACTTATGCTGCGAGCTTTATAATCTTGCAACATTGCTCGAAGTATGTCATACTTGGCATGGACTTCTTAAACAATCACGGCGCCGTCATCGACCTAAGAACCAAGTCGATAACTCTATCGTCGGAGAAAGCGACACAGCCGGATGCGAAGCCATGTCAACATGACCTGAACGTGCTCGAGGATCAAGTCACCATTCCTCCTAGGTCCAGCATCATAATTCCCGTCGGCAACGAAACGGCTGAATCCATCGAAGGTGTCATCGAGAGCGATCAGCGTTTGCTGCTAGACCGTGACATTGGCGTCGCAAGAGGCATTGCTCGGCTGTATGAAGGAAAAGGAAGCGTGATGCTAACGAATTTCAGCCAAGAATACAGACACTCGAGCAGGGGCACGACGATTGCGTACATTGAAGAAATCTTGGCTGTCAGCGATGCGTTTGCCTTTTCACAATCTGACGAAGCTACAACGACAACCGCAATGCCTGAGCCATCCCTCGACGTAAACCCAAGCCTTCCCGCCCGCCAACAGCAACAGTTCCGATGCCTTCTGAAGAAATACAAGGGCTGTTTCTCGTCGTCATCACGGGTCCAGCAAACGCCCCTTGCTAAACACCGTATCATAACGGAAGAAAATGCTCGACCACTCCGTCAGAATCCCTACCGGGTTTCGACGCGAGAAAGGGACGCCGTTAAGAAACAAGTCGACGAAATGCTACGCGACGACATCATCCAGCCGTCCAAGAGTCCGTGGGCGGCTCCCGTAGTTTTAGTGAGGAAGAAGGATGGAACCCTAGGTTTCTGCGTCGATTATCGTCGCCTGAACAAAATAACAAAGAAGGACGTGTACCCTCTTCCACGGATAGACGACGCCCTGGATCGACTCCACAACGCGAAGTACTTTTCGTCGATGGACCTGAAGACCGGCTACTGGCAAATCGAGGTTGACGAGAGAGACCGAGAAAAGACGGCCTTTATAACACCAGACGGCCTGTTCGAGTTCAAGGTCATGCCCTTCGGTCTTTGCTCGGCACCTGCGACATTCCAACGTGTTAAGGACACAGTGCTCGCTGGCTTGAAGTGGCAGACGTGCCTCGTGTACTTGGACGACGTCGTTGCGTTTGCCTCAAGCTTTGACGAACACCTCCGGCGCCTTGAAGCTGTACTTGGAGCAATCAAGACCTCCGGCCTATTTTGAAGCCTGAAAAGTGTCGCTTCGCGTGCAAAGAGCTCTTGTTTTTGGATAACGTTCTCAGCAGGGATGGTGTTTTCCCAGACCCGCGGAAAACAGCTGCCATCGCTGCCTTCCCGCCACCCACCGACACGAAAGCCGTGCGCCGTTTTCTCGGCTTGTGCGCCTACTACAGGCTCTTCGTCAAGGAATTTTCACGAATCGCCGAGCCGCTAACTCACCTCACGAAGACCGACGTGCCATTCAAGTGGGAAACGGCGCAAATCGAAGCATTTTAAGAACTGAAACGACGCCTTCAGATGCCTCCAATACTAGCGCATTTCGATGAATACGCCGATACGGAAATCCACACCGACGCAAGCAGCGTAGGACTCGGCGCCGTCCTTGTGCAGAAGACTGATGGGCAGGAAAGGGTCATCAGTTATGCTAGCCGGTCGCTATGAAAGGCAGAAACGAACGATTCCACAAGAGAAAAGGAGTACCTAGCGATAATGTGGGCTACATCCATGTTTCGCCCCTATGTCTACGGCAGGCCCTTCAAAGTTGTGAGCGACCACCACGCATTGTGTTGGCTAGCTAACTTGAAAGACCCTTGAGGTCGGCTCGCACGATGGAGCCTACGATTTCAACAATTCGACATAACCGTCGTTTACAAGTCCGGAAGAAAACACTCCGACGCTGACTGCCTGTCTCGCGCCCCCGTCGACCCACCGCCACAGGACGACAAGGAGGACGACTACTTCTTGGGAACCATAAGTGCCGACGACTTCGCCGAACGACAGCGAGCGGATCCAGAACTCAGGGGCCTTGTGGAATACCTCGAGGGCAGGACCACCGTTCTTCCGAAGGTATTCACGCGGGGATAGACGTCGTTTTTCTTGCGCAACGGTGTTTTCCTAAAGAAGAACTTCTCACCGCTTCGAGCCGATTGCCTTCTCGTGGTACCCTCGACACTGCGGCCAGAGGTCCTCCAGGCTCTGCACGACGACCCGACGTCTGGACACCTGGGTGTTTCTCGCACGCTAGCAAGAATACAGGAGACGTACTACTGGCCGCGCCTTTCCGCCGACGTCACCCGTTACGTAAAGACCTGCCGAGACTGTCAGCGACGCAAGACACCGCCCACTAGGCCAGCCGGACTTCTGCAGCCTATCGAGCCCCCTCGACGGCCGTTCCAGCAAATCGGGATGGACTTACTGGGGCCGTTCCCGACGTCCAATGCCGGAAACAAGTCGATCGTCGTGGCAACTGACTACCTGACCCGCTACGCCGAGACAAAGGCCTCGCCCAAAGGCAGTGCCGCCGAGGTAGCCAAGTTCCTCATGGAGCACATCGTCTTGCGTCAGGGCGCCCCACAGGTCCTCATCACAGACAGAGGTACCGCCTTTACTGCGGACCTAACTCAGGCGATCTTCAAATACAGCGAGACGAGCCACCGCCGCACCACCGCCTACCACCCACAGACCAATGGCCTCACCGAGCGTCTAAATAGGACCATCGCCGACATGCTGGCCACGTACGTCGACGTCGAACACAAGACATGGGACGCCATCCTTCCGTACGTGACCTTCGCGTACAACACGGCTGTACAAGAAACGACACAGATGACGCCATACAAGTTGGTCTACGGACGGAGCCCGGCAACGACGCTCGACGCCATGTACCAAACGTGACCGACGAGGAAAACATCGACGTGACCACCTACCTACAGCGCGCCGAAGAAGCACGACAGCTCGCCCGCCTACGGATCGAGAACCAGCAGACGACTGACAGCCGCCGCTACAACCTTCGACGACGCTACATGGAATACCAACCCGGTGACCGTCTATGGGTATGGACGCCAATTTGCCGACGGGGACTTAGTGAGAAGCTTCTTCGACGATACTTCGGACCGTACAGGGTACTTCGACGCCTCGGCGCACTCGACTACGAGGTTGTCCCTGACGGCATTACGAACACTCAGCGGCGCCGTGCGCGACGTGAAGTCGTCCATGGCGTGCGCCTCAAGCCATATTACGCGCGTTAGTGAATCTGCGGACTTCACTTTTGCTTATTGTTTATTGTACTTTCTTGCTTTACTTATTGTTATTTATTGTTGCGTGTATTGCCCCCCCCCCCCGTATGTTCTGTCTTAAGCATCGGGACGATGTTTTTTTCAGAGGGGGGCATAGCCACGTGCGTTTCTTTATCACTTTTGCTGTGTTCGGTTTTCGGCCACAAAGACTGTCAGCAACGCTCGGCGCGCCTCATTGTTCGAGAGGCTTCGCGATCGTTGTAGATCGTTTTGTTAAGATTGCGCGCAAGACGCGCACATTCGGAGCTTATTCTGGAATTTGCGCGACAGCCAGCGATAACGCTGGAATATTCGACGGCACATGTTTAAATGCCGACGCGCTTCACTGCTGGTCATTTGATCGACGGTCGACGCTCTGTTCGCCGCTATCAGCGTATCGCTGTACTTTGACTTTCAGTTTCCCGGCCACAAGTTCGGCCAAATGAACAGTTTCATATCGGACGTGCTGACTGCTGTCTTCGTCGACGTCACGACCACGTGACAATATTCACAAGCTATTCCAAATATTGCAATCATACTTATCATCCGTAGAAATGTTGGCTTGATGGTATACATCTGTATTTAAATGTCAGGAAATGCTCGGTAATAACATTTCCATTGAAAGACCCTATTTACATGTCGCTTTCTTATCATGTCGAGAATATTCCACAAGTAGAGAAAGTAAAATATCTGGGCGTGATATACGACCGATCTGTGTCTTGGAAGGCTCACATTGAATACATCGCTGCAAAGGGTGTTCGGGCGGTTGGGTTGTTAAGGAAGATCAGTAACAGTCGGTTAGGTATGCGAAGAAAAACGCGTTTATCAATATATTGCATGTATGTTCGCCCAGTTCTTGAATTCGGGTGCATATTATACACTGGGGCTCCTGCTTACAAGCTTCGTCCTCTTGTAGTCCTCGAAAGACAAGCCTTGAGATTATATTTTGGTCTTTCTGAATTTTTAGCAATCAAGGTCCTGTATCTTGAAGCTAGGCTCCCCTCATTAGCTACCCGTTTTAAGTTGTTAGCAGCTCAGTCATTTTTAAGGCTGTATGAATCCCCCGTAAGACGTTCAGCAACAGTTTTTATTGCCAGTCCTGATTTGATTTTGGAGTATATTGGCCGAGATTTCATACGCCTCAAATTCTGGTTATACAGAGCCTTCTTGACATTTTAAACGTTTAAATTAAGGACATGCCTTTAATCAGTAATAGCGACAACTCTATTAAAAAACAATTTGACGACATTTTTCAAAAAAATGCGAAACTAATATCGTCCCGCTTGCTAAACGCTATATTACGTGATTACCTGGTACATATGCCAATAAACACAGTCATAGCGGCTGATGCTTCACAGAGTGAAGAAAAATGTGGAATTGGGATTTTCTCTCCTACTCTTGACTGGTCATTTTCTCTTCGCCTTCCAAAGTTTGTGCCCGTATTTGTAGCAAAATTTTTAGCAATTATTCTAGCTCTGCGTAGATTAGCAGCATTATAAGTTCTGCAGTAATTTTGACGGATTCTCGATCGGTATGTTCCCCCCTAACTGCAAATGAGCAATCGCACGTTCTGAGTGTTTTCTCCCCTTTCCCCACCCCCGGTGTAGAGTAGCAGGCTAGAGCATAATATCGCTCAGGCCGACCTCTCTGCCTTTCTACAAATAAACCTCTCTCTCTCTCTGGTCAAGTTGGCTTGGGTTCCAGGACATAAAGGGCTATTTTGAATGAAATGGCAGATGCGCTAGCAAAGACATCTTTGAATGGCCCGGTTATTCAGGTATTACCGGGATCAACATTCATTCTAGGCGCTAGATTAAGGAGGAAACTGTTGTTAGATCACTTTTCTGCACCGTCAATAAAGAACACATTAGAATTGCAGCATTTGAATCATTATTGGAATGTAAAATACGTCAAACACGAGCAATTGAAGTCGCAATCACTAGACTTCGTTGTCAGGCTCCATACCTAAATTTTTATTTACACAGAGCTGGTCTGGCAGCTTCCCCTAATTGTTCTTTTTGTAGAATACATGAGACATGATTCACTGTAATAGATACTCTACCTTGCGCAAATTGACTTTACGTACCATCTTCCGACTCCTTAGATTAGATTTAAGTGCACCAAATGTACTTTAATTCGGGGCTTCGTCTGTTGATACAGTGACGGGAAGATTGCCGATGCCCTGCAGAAGTTTCTTAAAGTTCCTAGAGATTTAGGCTTTATAATCAATATTTACTCTTGTTTTTCTACTTTTCCAAATTTCTTTATTTCTTTTTCAAATTCTCCGCTTCGTTGCTTATATTATATTCCATCATTCTATTCTTAATTTTTTTTTCATTTTACTTCTTTCCTCTAAATAGAAAAAATTACGCTTTACTTCAACAATTATATTTTAAAAACTATCCGGTCCTTGGTCAATCCCCCAGCGTGTGTGTGTGCCAGAGTTTATAGGATCTACTCTACTCCACTGTACGTGATACTGCTTGCCCAACTATATGCGATGAAAGATATGCGGACGCTGGGGTTGTCAGCGTGCACACAGAGCCGCCCCTCTGGAGAACAGATCAAACCTGCGCCATTTCAGCACTTGCCATTGTCACGCGGTCGTGACGCTGACGAAGGAGGCAGGCGGCGTGTCCAAACTGAAAATTTTATTTGGCCGAACTTGTGGCCGCGAAATGAAAACTCAAACTACAGCATTACACGTATGCACTGATAGCGGCGAACTGGACGTCGGCCGTCGAAAAACTGACAAGCGGTGAAACGCGTGGGCAATCCGCCTCTTTCACTTTCCTGTGCTGCCCTCTGCCGCTTTGGTAGGGGTTTGGTAGGGGCCGGGACAACCGGTATTGCCAGAAGCAAAGCCCCCGAGATTAAGAGTCGTTTCGCGACTTTTCCGCTAGGGGAAGGGTGCATGCGCCGGGGCATCGTGAAAAAGGCGGATTATACATGTGCCGTCGAATATTCTAGCGTTATCGCTCGTTGTCGCACAAGTTCTAGAATAAGCTCGAGTGTTCACGTCTTGCGCGCAATCTTAACAAAACGATCTACAATAATCGCGAAGCTGCTCGAACAATGAGGGGCGGTTTCCGCTGAGCGTTGCTGACAGTATTTGTGGGCTAAAACCAAATACAGCAAAAGTGACAAGAAACGCACGTGGCAATGCTCCGCTCTGAAAAAGCATCGTCCCGATGCTTAAAACAGAACACGGGGGGGAGGGGATGGCCAATGCATACAACAATAAATAACAACAATAAAGCACGAAAGTAAAAAAAAAAATTATAAGCACAAGTAAGAAAGTACAATAATAAAGCAACTGTACAGTCCAAAGATTCACTAACGAGCGTAATATCGCCTGAGGCGCACGACGTGGACGACTTCAGGTCGCGCACGGCGCCGCTGAGAGTTCGTAATACCGTCAGGGAAAACCTCGTAGTCGAGTGCGCCGAGGTGTCGAAGTACCCTGTACGGTCCGAAGTATCGTCGAAGAAGCTTCTCACTAAGTCCCCGTCAGCGTATTGGCGTCCATACCCATACACGGTCACCGGGTTGGTATTCCATGTGGCGTCCTCGAAGGTTGTAGCGGCGGCTGTCAGTCGACTGCTGGTTCTCGATCCGTAGGTGGGCGAGCTGTCATGCTTCTTCGGCTCGCTGTAGGTAGGCGGCCACGTCGATGTTTTCCTCGTCGGTCAGGTTGGGTAACATGAGTCGAGCGTCGTTGCCAGGCTCCGTCCGTAGACCAACTTTTATGGCGTCGTCTGCGTCGTTTCTTGTACGGCCGTGTTGTTCGCGAAGGTCCACGTACGGAAGGACAGTGTCCCACGCCTTGTGTTCAACTTCGACGTATAGTCGAGCGCGATTTGAAGGTCATCGCGCGAGCGTCGACCGAAAACTACAACAGCGCCACGGCCCAGAATCCTCTTTGGACGAGAGGGAAGTATCAAGCAAGCTTCACTCACTATTTTAGATGCGAAGTATCTTATGGCGGAGTTCAATCCGGTGGTGGTGGTGGTTGTGGTAGTGCGGCGTGACCGCCCTTACTGCGCATGCGCATACCCTCTTCAATCACTCTTCTCCCCTCCCCCTCTCCACTTTCCCTCTCCCGGCCCCCTTTCCACTCTTCCTCTGAAACGCGGGCTAGACATGCCGAAATTCTCTCCTGCGCAACGCCGCGATGAGCACCAGCGCATGCGCGTCCCCTCCCCCTCTCTCTCCTCTCCTACGCTGCCCCCTCTCGCACGCCTGCCGACTGCGTTCCCCGCTCGCCCCGTGAGAATTAACGGCCAGGCTAAGGGAACACAAAACGCGCGTAGCGTTCCTCTTCGCGTTCCACGACGCGAGGTCGGTAGCATGCCCAAAGAACGCCAACGGAACGAGATCGTGCAAGTGTTCCGGCTTCGCATCGCCTCATGGTCCCCTTTAGCGGGAAATGGTGTAATTTTAGCTGTTCCTTAAGCTGCGATCACTCCCGTGTCAGGAAGGCACATTTTCATTTCTTTTCTTGTTTTATGATAACGCGATTTATTTTTTCAACTTAGCAAACCGTCCAAACGAAGTAGTGCCAAGCACCAGCTTTAGCAGATCTTTCCAAGCAACTTTGTTATCGTGCGCGTCGATAAGCGCCAATGAAGAATACACTTCATTGCAACGAATGTAAAGCTTAAAATAAGGAGAAAGGGTATAGAGCTCGTCGTAGGGCCGATCGTTGTAGCATGGAACAGCCAAAGGAGAGTGAGAAGAATGCGTAATCCCGAGTTTCACTGTTTCCAAACGTCTCTGGGAAGGCCTCTGGGAAGCTAGGCCGGTCGACGCTCGCGCGATAACCTTGCAATAATAGCGAAAGTTGGGCTAGTTGGTGGTTCATGCTTGGGATGTAAAAACAGCGCAAAATATAGACAAGGACTGAGGAAGAGACGACACCGCGCTGAACTCGCAACTAAACTTTATTGGAAAGTACACGCACATATATCAAGCACTCGACCGTCCGCCGCGGTGGTATAGCGGTTACGGTGCTCGGCTGCTGACCCGAAGGTCGCGGGTTCGATCCCAGGCCGCGGCGGTCGCATTTCGATGGAGGCGAAATGGTAGAGGCCCGTGTACCTTAGATTTAGGTGCACGTTAAAGAACACCAGATGGTCGAAATTTCCGGAGCCCTCCACTACGGCGTCTCTCATAATCATATCGTGGTTTTGGGACGTTAAACCCCAGATATTATTATTATCAAGCATTTGACCCGGTCACGTGGCAAACCAAAGGCGTCTGCACAGCATAGCAAACAAGGTACGAAACATGCCTATCATTGTGAACATCAACACGTGTGTAACAACCGAGAAAAAGCAAGAACACCTGCTTCATACTCACCAAAAAACATGCGCAACGGTCCATAACAAACTAATAATCACTTTAACATGGCAGCGCTGAACCCAGGTACAGAACCTCCTTTTCACTAAGGGCCACAGACGGCTTACTTACACACGTTCCCCCTGTAAGGGGGAACGTGTGTAAGTAAGCCGTTTGTGTGTAAGTAAGTAAGGTGTGTAAGTAAGCCGTGTGTAAGTAAGGTGTGTAAGTAAGCCGTTTGTGGCCCTTCGTGAAAAGGAGGTTCGGTACCTGGGTTCAGCGCTGCCATGTTAAAGTGATTATTAGTTTGTTATGGACTGTTGCGCATGTTTTTTGGAGAGTATGAAGGTGGTGTTTTTGCTTTTTCTCGGTTGTTACACACGTGTTGATGTTCACAATGATTAGGCATGTTTCGTACCTTGTTTGCTATGCTGCGCAGACGCCTTTGGTTTGCCACGTGACCGGGTCGAATGCTTGATATATGTGCGTGTACTTTCCAATAAAGTTTAGTTGCGAGTTCAGCGCGGTGTCGTCTCTTCCTCTGTCCTTGTCTATAATTTGCGCTGTTTTTACATCCCAAGCGATAACCTTCATATCGCGCTCGACTGTACATGGCCAGCATGTCGGCGATGGTCTTGTTTAGACGCTCGGTGAGGCCGTTAGTCTGTGGGTGGTAGGCGACGGTCCGGCGGTGGCTTGTCTTGCTGTACCTCAGGATAGCCTGAGTTAGGTCAACAGTAAAGGCCGTACCTCTACTGGTGATAAGTACCTCTGAGGCAGCATGACGAAGGACGATGTTCTCAACGAAAAACTTGGATACCTCGGCGGCACTGCCTTTCGGCAAAGCCTTTGTTTCGGCGTAGCGCGTGAGGTAGTCAGTAGCTACGACGATCCATTTATTTCCGGAAGTCGACGTTGGGAACGGCCCCAGTAGGTCCATCCCGATTAGCTGGAATGGTTGGCGAGGATGTTCGATTGGCTGAAGAAAGGCTGCTGGTCTTGTCGGCGGTGTCTTGCGTCGCTGACAGTCTCGGCATGTCCTTACGTAGCGAGCCACGTCTGCGGCAAGGCGCGGCCAATAGTACCTTTCCTGTATTCTTGCGAGCATGCGGGCAACACCGAGGTGTCCAGCCGTCGGATCGTCGTGTAGAACCTGGCAGGACTTTCTGGTCGTAATGCTGAGGGCACCACGAGAAGGTAGTTGGCTCGAAGTGGCGAGAAGTCCTTCTTCAGGAGAACGTCATTGCCCGAGAAAAACGACGCCAGTCCTCGCTTGAATAATTTAGAAAAAACGGCGGTCCAGCCCTCGATGTATTCCACAAGGCCCCTCAGTTCTGGGTCCGCTCGCTGTCGTTCGGCGAAGTCGTCGGCACTTATGGTTCCCAAGAAACAGTCATCCTCCTGGTCGTCCTGCGGCGGTGGGTCGACGGGAGAGCGAGACAGGCAGTCAGCGTCGGAGTGTTTTCTTCCGGACTTGTAAACGACGGTTGTGTCGAATTCTTGTAGTCTTAGGCTGCACCGTGCCAGGCGACCTGAAGGGTCCTTCAAGTTAGCCAGCCACCACAAGGCGTGGTGGTCGCTCACAACGTTGAAAGGTCTGCCGTAAAGATAGGGGCGAAACATTGATGTAACCCAGATGATGGCAAGGCATTCCTTTCCTGTTGAGGAATAGTTGGCTTCTGCCTTAGATAGCGACCGGCTAGCATAGCTGATAACCCTTTGCAGTCCGGTCACTCATCTGCACAAGGACGGCGCCGAGTCCCACGCTGCTTGCGTCGGTGTGGATTTCCGTTATCGGCGTGTTCCTCGAAATGCGCGAGTATCGGAGGTGTCTGCAGGCGTCGTTTCAGTTTTTGAATACCTCGACTTGCGCCGTTCCCTACCTGAATTCCACGTCGGTCTTCATCAGGCGAGTTAGTGGCTCGGCGATCCATGAAAATTCCTTCACGAAGCGTCTGTAATATGCGCAGCAAGCCGAGAAATCTGCGTATGGCCTTCTTATCGGTGGGCGGTGGGAAGGCAGTGATGGCAGCTGTTTTGCGCGGGTCTAGGGCGAACACCATCCCTGCTGATAACGCGACCCAAAAACAAGAGCTCCTCGTACACGAAGCGGCACTTTTCAGGCTTCAAGGTGAGGCCGGAGGTCTTGATTGCTTCAAGTACTCTGTCTATTCTATTGCTATTGCTTGATGTAATCCTAAATGCAACTCTTACATAAACATACATGAGTAATACTATATGATCTTACATGCCCATTTATACTATAAACGTCGTATGCTGCCAATGTAAGGGTCGTCAGGGACCAAGTCAAGCTGCCTAGAGCAGCTTTTAGCCCTGAAGACTATCCAGAAGTTTCTGGTGAAATAAATTTTGACTTTGAAACTTTGAAACTTTAAAGTACAGCTTCAAGGCGCCGGAGGTGTTCGTCGAAGCTTGAGGCAAACACAACGACGTCGTCCTAGTACACGAGGCAGATCTGCCACTTGAAGCCAGCTAGCGGTGTGTCCATAAAACGTTTGAATGTCGCAGATGCCGAACAAAGACCAAAAGGCATGACCTTGAACTCGAACAGGCCGTCCGGTGTAATAAAGGCAGTCTTTCTCGGTCTCTCTTGTCGACTTCGATTTAGGAGTAGGCGGTCTCGAGGTCCCTCGACGAAAAGCACGTCGCGTTGTGAAGTCGATCCAGGGTGTCGTCTATCCGTGGGAGGGGGTACACGTCCTTTTTCCTGATTTTGTTCAGGCTACGATAATCGACGCAGAAACGTAGGGTTCCATCCTCCTTCCTTACTAACACTATGGGAGACGCCCACGGACTCTTAAACGGCTGGATCATGTCGCGTAGCATTTCGTCGACTTTTTTCTTAACGGCGTACCTTTCTCGCGTGGAAACACGGAAGGGGCTCTGACGGAGTGTTCGAGCATTTTCTTCCGTTATGATACGGTGTTTATCAAGGGGCGTTTGCCGGACCCGCGATGACGACGAGAAACAGTCCTTGTATTCTTTCAGAAGGCATCGGAGCTGTTGCTGTTGGCGAGTGGGAAGGCTTGGGCTTGCGTCGAAGGAAGGCTCAGGCATTGCGGTTGTCGTTGTAGCTTCGTCAGAATCTGAAAAGGCAAACGGATCGCTGACAGCCAAGATTTCTTCGATGTACACTGTCAATTTTTATGAAAGGGAACACGCGAGCGTGTGGCCGGCGAGCTCCGGCGGCTGCTTGTAGCGCCTTCAGGCGTGCGCGAGAGCAACCACGGTCGCTTTTCGCGTCATCTAGTGGCGAATAAAACAACCAGTCATGGGTAAAATGCAACTAGCTGCAAGATTGCAACCCCCTCCCCCTTCAAGCCGATTACGCAAGAGGCCGGGCCAGCGGCGTGTCGTCTGCTGCTTGTAAACTGTGTTTGGCACGCGGGAGCAATCGAAACGCCGAAACTCTGCCGCTTGGCTTTTGGTGAAACGCCGAAGCTCTGCCGCTTGTCATTAAAGAGGAGTGGGAGAAGCTGAGAAGAGACAGGTCCCTAACCGCCGCTCTTTATCAATCCCTACCAGCTAGAATGGCAGCTGTCAGGGCCGCAAACGGTGACGCCACCAGGTACTAACAATTCTCATAATCTGTTTTTACTTTTAATGTTGACGTCAAAGCAAGACGACGTTTTTCCAGTTTCAATAAACGCATTGAAATTTTTTTCATGTTTCATGCTCACGTCATTTATGTTACTGATAATTATCGATCAAAATCTTTACAACCATGACAAAGCCTTTTATACTTCTCTTTGATGTGCAGTGCCATTTCGCGCTCTCATCACGAACCCAGCGTAAGTCACTATGCATGACTTTAAAGCATCGAGCTCAGACATGCCAGTACATTTTTTAACGACAGGTGACACGTTCTCGGCCAAGTGGGATTCTACTCAGAAAAATGTTTTCCACAGCATTCGATGCGAGATTTGAAAACCGGAAACCAGGAACGAAAGTTCACTTGACTGCACCGCTGTCGCTGAAATCGCTCTAAATCGGCCGAAGTGCAACGCGCGAAAGCCAAGCGGCAGAGCTTCGGCGTTTCGATTGCTCCCGCGTGCCAAACAGTTTACAAGCAGCAGACGACACGCCGCTGGACCGGCCTCTTGCGTAATCGGCTTGAAGGGGGAGGGGGTTGCAATCTTGCAGCTGGCTGCATATTACCCATGACTGGTTGTTTTATTCATCACTAGATGACGCGAAAAGAGATCGTGGTTGCTCTCGCGCACGCCTGAAGGCGCTGCAAGCAGCCGCCGGAGCTCGCGGGCCACACGCTCGCGTGTTCCCTTTCATAAAAATTGACAGTGTACGCAATCGTCGCGCCCCTGCTCAGGTGTCTGTATTCTTGGCTGAAGTTTGTTGGCATTACGCTTCCTTTTCCTTCATGCAACCGAGCAATGCCTCTTGCGACGCAAACGTCACTTAACAAGGTGTGGGTTCGAGCTAGTTGGTACTCCATGATCACCACTTTTTGCGCAAAATTTTCTCAGACAACGGACGAAACACACACGGACGGGCGCAAACTTCCAACTGATTTTATTATCAACAAGTGACATATATATATATACACAAATATGACTACGTCAAAACAAAAACAACAATGGCACAGGTGTGCAGTGTGTCAGCGCGCATCTGCTACTCCCTCCCCCAAATGTAGTGTTTCTTCCAAGAAGGCCATTTCCTTCTGTGTCAACGAAACTGACGTCATGCTCACGCAGTTGCTGCCCTCCCGTTGCATTTTTGCTGCCTCCACAATCTCTCGCGTTCGCTGATCCCCGTCATGAAAACAGCAGTACACTGTTGATACAGCGGTTTACACCCACACTCGTGGCAATGAATGGCCAAATTTCCATCCTTGCCCCCTTCCACCCTGTTCGCATGCTCACGCAGGCGTTGGTTTAGACACCGACCTGTTTGCCCAATGTAGGGTCGTCCACACGATAGTGGCAACTTGTAAACGACTTCCTTCGTGCAGTCAACATACTTCTTTCGGTGTTTTACGCCGCATTTTTCCTTTTTGGGTATAAATGGGCTTGTGGCGATGCATAGCTTTGACAGTTTCTCAGGCGCAGACATGGGGGAGGGAGTAGCAGATGCGCGCTGACACACTGCACACCTGTGCCATTGTTGTTTTTGTTTTGACGTAGTCATATTTGTGTATATATATATATGTCACTTGTTGATAATAAAATCAGTTGGAAGTTTGCGCCCGTCCGTGTGTGTTTCGTCCGTTGTCTGAGAAAATTTTGCGCAAAAAGTGGTGAGCAAACGTCACGGTCTAGCAGCAAACGCTGATCGCTCTCGATGACACCTTCGATGCATTCAGCTGTTTCGGTGCCGACGGGAATTACGATGCTGGATGTAGGAGGAATGGTGACTTGATCCTCGAGCACGTTGAGGTCATGTTGACATGGGTTCGTATACGGCAGTGTCGCTTTCTCCGACGATAGAGTTATCGACTTGGTTCGTAGGTAGATGACGGTGCCGTGAAGGTTTAAGAAGTGCATGCGAAGTATGGCATCCCTCGAGCAATGGTGCAAGATTACGAAGCTCGCAGCATAAGTGCGATGATCGATGTTGATTCTTGCTGTGCACACTCCAGATGGCGTTATTAGATGGCCTCCAGCGGTCCGGATCTCGGGGCCTTCCCAAGCAGTCCCAACTTTCTTCAACTTTGCGGCAAACGGCCCACTGATGACGGAATAGTCGGCTCCATGATGATGATATCTGATGTTTTATGGCGCAAGGGCAAATTAATGGCCAAAGAGCGCCAGGTCGTGGGACAAAAAGATGTGACAATGATTATGGTAAGTGGCTGTATAAGGGCCTTAAAATTCCACGCCCTAAAGGCGGGTAAAAACATATATCTATTAAAATCATGGGAGTGACATGAAAGTGTGTGAACAGATCTATATATATATATATATACAATGAAATTATGGCGATGACGTACGGAGTGAATAGCACGTGTGCCTCCTCAAGTCCTTTGTGTCCAAAGGCCTGGAGGCAAGTGCTTTTCTTGGAGAGAACTACCGCAGCAGCGGCCTCTGTTGAGAAGCCGTGCTGTGGCTGCCTGGAAATATAACATTAAAACTATGTACATCTTTGAGAAAATCGAGGAGTGAATCATATTTAAAAACAGGTTCGCTGCCTATGAACATTGAGGGGTGGAGTGGAAGATGTCGGCGGTATGATGGAAAATTCTTTTCTCTGATGACATCAAGATGGGTGCATTGAAGGAGGATGCGGAGTACAGTGAGTGGCGCGTCGCGTTTCTCACACATGGGTGGGTCACCGCCGGACAAAAGGTGTGTGTGTGTGTACTCTGTGTGTGTCCTATTCTCATTCTACAAAGTGTGACTTCTGTATAGCGTGACTTTGACACTGGTGGCCAGGCACCAAGACGGGGCTTGATGACATGCAATTTATTTTTGGTTTCTCTATCCCACAAGCGCTACCAGTGTGCCCTTAATGATTTCTTTAGAGCGGGCTTAAGGTCCAATGCAAGGACTGCAACAGATGTATTGGCAGCGCTTTCTTTGACGGATGCAGCTAGTTTATCTGCCATAACATTGCCTTCTATCTCACGGTGTCCTGGGACCGAGCACACTACAACATGCTGTTTGAGTGAGTAAACGGTACATAGCAGTGAATACAGCGAGACGATGACAAGGTTTTTGTGTTTCTTGAGGGTTTTCAATGCCTTTACGACGTTTAATGAATCTGTGTATATGACTGAATTTTGTAATTGTAATTGCTTAATGTGTTTAACGGCAGCACATATCGCATATGCTTCTGCGGTGAAAATACTTGTATTAGGGTGCAGAACGACGGCATTGGAGAATGATGCGCCGAACGCCGCATAAGACACACCAGTGTGAGATTTTGAAGCATCTGTAGAGTATTCAGGGCAGGAATATTTGTGCTGTAATTCAAGAAAATACGTGTGGATATGTGCAAGTGGGACGTGTTTAGTAACATCTACAAAGGATAGGTCACAGTCGATTGTCTGCCACTGCCACGGTGGAAGCTCTATTGCGGGAGGCATCACGTTGTGTTCAAGAAGTGGAAGACCCATTTCCTCTGCCAAGCCTCTCACACGCAGAGAGTAGGGCTGTCTCACTCGGGGACAGTTATAATAGAGGGTGGAGCTGGAGAAATCATTTAAGGTAGGGTGTGCGGGGTGTTCGTTGTTCGAACTAACTTTTAAAAAATACATGAATGATAGGTATGACCTCTGCAAATGAAGTGGCCGCTCGTCAGATTCCACATACAGGCTTTCTACAGGACTCGTCCTGAAGGCACCTGTAGAGAGGCGAATACCTAAATGATGGACAGGATCGAGCATCTTTAGGACGCTTGGTGAAGCCGACTGATACGTTATGGCTCCGTAGTCCAGACGCGTGCGTACAAGACTCCTGTACAGATTCAACAGACATTTTTGTCACTACCCCACGTAGTGCGCGACAGCAGTTTTAAGAGGTTCATTGTTTTCAAGCACTTGTTTTTCCGATGTTTTATATGTGGCACAAAGGTTAATTTTGAATCCAGAATTAGGCCTAAAATTTTATGTTCTGCATTTACTGGTAAACGCTGACCCTGCAGATTAATATCGGGATCGGGACGTATGCCTCTTTTCCTAGAAAAGAGCACGCAGGTGCTTATTTGTGCATTGAGGCTGAACCCGTTCTCGTCTGCCCATTTAGCCACCTTGTTTAGGCCGAGCTGTACCTGCCGCTCACAGACTGCGAGATTGCAAGACTTAAAACCAATCTGAATGTCATCCACATACGTGCAATAAAACATGTTGCGCGGGATGGGAAGATGCAGAGAATTCATTTTTAAGATAAATAGGGTGCAGCTGAGCACCCCGCCCTGTGGTACTCCAGTTTCTTGGACAAATAGACGTGATAGGACATTTCCCACTCGCACACGGACCGTGCGGTTTGACAGATAGCTCTCTATAATATTCAACATCCTACCACATATGCCTAAGTGTGAGAGATCTCTCAGGATCTCCATGCTGTGTCGTAGGCCTTTTCCATGTCAAGGAATACCGAGAGAAAAAACTGTTTATGGAGGAATGCATCGCGAATTGCTGCCTCAATGCGCATTAGACGGTCAGTTGTGGATCGTCCCTCTCGAAATCCACACTGGTATGGATCGAGAAGATTGTTCGATTCTAAGAAATGTAGCAGTCGCCTGTTTATCATCTTTTCAAATACTTTACAGACGCAACTTGTCAGGGTTATTGGCCTGTATCTCGAAACGAGAGATGGGTCCTTGCCCTGTTTCACGATTGGAATGACAACGGCCTCTTTCCAAGCGGAGGGCATCTCACCGGAAAACCATATGGTGTTGTAGAGACTAAGGAGAGTTTTCTCTGTTTCATAGGGTAAGTGTTTTAACATTTCGTACATTACACGGTCAGAGCCAGGCGCGGAATTGTTGCAGGAATTTAGCGACGCCTGCAGCTCAGCGTGGCAGAATGGACTGATATATGCCTCGTCTACTGTGGATTTCTGCCGCTCTATCCTTCCTGTGTACCTTCTAAACGTTTCCAAATAGTGGGACGAGCTGGAAACATGTTCGAAGTGCGCACCTAGGAAATTAGCTTGGTCTTCCAAGGTGTCGCCCTGTAGGTTTACTAAAGGAAGTGAAAATGTCTGCTGCCCTCTTATTCTATTAATCCGGTTCCAGGCTCTACCTTCGTCGGTGTAGGAGTTTACTCCTGAAAGAAACTTCTGCCAGCTCTCTCTCTCCTAGCCTGCCGACGCGTTTTCCTGCCTTGGGATTTTGCTTGCTTAAAATTGACAAGATTTTCTGCTGTGGGGGAATCGCGTATAAGTCCCCACGCTTTATTCTGTTTCCTTCGCGCCTTGCGGCACTCTTCGTTCCACCAGGGGACACGGCGTTTGCTTGTTCCCCTAGTTATTTCTGGCATACACTTAGAAGCGGCATCGATTATAAAAGCAGTAAAATACTCGACAGCAGCGTCAATGCTGAAACAAGACAAGTGCGCCCACGATATACTAGTAAGGCTGTGAAACTCCTTCCAGTTGGCTCTGTCAAGCTTCCAACGAGGAGCCTGAGGTGGAGATTCATTTTGTTTTTGCGTTTGAGAAGTATTGGGAAGTGGTCACTCCCATAGGGGTTTTTAACCACTTCCCAGTTAAAATCAAGTGAAATAGATGGAGAGATGATGCTAAGATCTATGGAGGAATGTGTGTTGTTTGTGAGGCTAAAAAACGTAGGTTCTTTTTGTTTAGTAGACATGCGCCTGTGGAAAAGATAACATTCTCAATGAGGCGGCCTCGCGCGTCGGTGCGAGAGTCGCCCCACAGGCTGCTGTGAGCATTAAAACCGCCTAGAACAAGGTAGGGCTCCGGCATCTCATCTATGAATGATTGAATTCATGTTTGTGTAGCTGGTACTGTGGGGGTATGTATATTGAGCAGATAGTCATGAGTTTGTTTGCAATTATAGCTCGAACGGCTACTGCCTCCAGTGCCGTTCGGAGTGGAAAGTGCTGGCATGCTACGCTTTTGTCAAGTATGATAGCTACCCCGCCACAAGATGCGAGAGCATCCTGACGATCTTTCCGAAAAACAACATACTGGCGGAGGAAGTTTGTGTATCTGGGATTTAAGTGTGTCTCCTGTACACACAGCACTTTTGGACACAATTTACTAAGGAGCTCCTGTATGTCGTCTAGGTTGTGTAATAGTCCTCTGACGTTCCATTGTAATATTGTGTCCATGTTGAAAGTGTACGTGTGCTGTGTGTCGCAAAAGGTGAAAGTGACTTACTTTACAGAGCCTTTGTCAGGCCCTGTAATTAGGGTTCTGTCTTTTTTTGGAGCGGTCTAGGGGTTCTCGCCGCTCCTTTGGCGCTGCCTGCGCTTTTCCACTTGGAGTTGTGTCCATTGGCTCGTGCGAGGCATCGGACAAGCGTTCTAGCGAGCGGTGTGCGCGCAGTGTTGGCTTCGCCTTCAACGACAAAGCCTTTGGCCCGACCAGCCTGAAGGTCGAAGGGAGCTCCTTGACCTCCGAGGTGCCATGGTTGGAACAAGCCTCTGGCATGGCCATGTTCGAGGAAGGTAGGGCAGCCTTGGCTGCTCCCACCACAACGGCATGAGGCGGTAGCCTCGGCACGCTACGCGTGATCTTCGGCAACCGCCTCATGCCGTTGTGGTGCTGCCCCCCGTTGCACCACTTCGGCGAGAAGATGTTTTCGCGGCAATGTGCGGCGAGACACGCTGTCTTGCCTCACGGAAACTGATGTTGTGTGTGACTTTGATTGTTAGAATTTCTTTTTCTTTTTTCCACGCAGCGCAGGACCTGGAATATGCCGGATGGTCACCATCGCAGTTGGCGCAGTGTACCTCGGCCTTGCAATCATCATCGGTAGAGTGTCCCGTCGTGCCGCATTTTGCACAGGTTAGCTGCCCTCGGTAACTCTACGAAGCATGTCCGAACCGTTGACACTTGAAGCAGCGTCGCGGGTTTGGAATGTATGGTCTCACGCGTAGTTTCAGGTAGCCGGTCTCAATTTCATCTGGTAGAGTGCTTGAGGCGAAGGTAGGATAATGTGCCGGGTTGGTAGGTCTTTGTTTTCGCGTCGGATTTTTATGCGCTGCACCTGCACGACGTTCTGATCTTTCCATCCATTAAGGAGTTCCTCGTCTGATAGATCCATTAGGTCGTCATCTGACACGACACAATGACGGTGTTCATCGTTCGGTGAGCCGTGACAGTTATAGGCTTGTCCCCAAATGATACAAGGTTTGCCAATTTCTGAATCTGTGTCTGGTCCTTAACCTCTAGCAGAATGTCCCCACTGGCCATCTTGGTGGCCTTGTAGCCACTTCCGATGGTCTCTGTGAGACACCTGGCACACAAGGAATGGTGAGATGTTGCGGGCTTTCTTGTCTGGTCTCTCGCAATGAATGACGTGGTACTTGGGGAACGGGTCTTGTTTTTTGGAGAGAGAGAATGCGTTTGCATCGGTGCGCCCCCTTTTAGGGGGCGATCAAAACAGAAGGGGTTTGGTGATCCCATGGCAAAATGTGGTTTTTCGGCAACGACGGCCTACCGCCCACCACGGAGCCCAACAATGGGACGTGGCAGAGCATGTAAACAGGTCTGCACAACGCCAGTAGTACGCCGTTACTATAACCTAATATATCTATCCAAGGTTGGACATGTACACCAGGTTAACTCTTGCCGCCGAGAAAAGTGGTAGCAAACAGAAGAGATGAGTGGGCAGGAAAGATTAAAAGTAAGAAAGACGAAGATGTGGAGGGAGAGAGACAGGAAAAGGCGACTGCCGATTTCCCCTGGGTGGGTCAGCCCAAGGGTGCCGTCTACGTGAAGCCGGGGCCAAAGGGCCCGGCTTCATGTAGACGGCCTCTGTCGGGGGGCCTTAAAGGTCCAGTCACCCGGCGTCGGCTCAACCCCAGGATCCCATTTTCCCCGGACACGGCAAAGCCACGCACGGCGAGGCGTGGGAGGGGGTCGAACCCCCCCCCCCGTTAGCTCGGGTCCGTGGTGTCGCTGCACACCAAACGCCTGCTTCCGCAGACGCCCCTGCGGGGAATAGTCGGCTCTAGTATCAACGAGAGCGGTGACGTTATGGCCGTCGATCAGAACGTCGAGGTCACTAGTTCGTCGTCTTGCATTGCCGTGAGGTCGTCACGTCGGATCACGGCTGCGCCAGTTTGTTCGGCTGCTTCCATGTCGCGTCCTCAGATCTTCGGTGCGTGAGGTTTCGTCGTCAGGAGTCGGTCTGGTTCGCGTCGCGTCCTGAAGATTTCGGCGGCGCGTCGTCGTCGTCGTCGTCGGCGGAGGATCTTCGGTAGTTAGTCGTACAGCAACCGCACCTCAATCAATTGCTGCCCTTAGTTTTCCGGATATGGGCTCTCGGAACGGCCCCGGTTAGGGCTGCTGTACTGCTGTCGTCGGTGAGGGGACCGCTAAAATCAAACTTTTAGGGGCGAAGCTCCTTAAAGCGGCACCCGTTCGTCCCTCGTAGTGCGTAACCAGTCGTAACGCTAGTACCAGATCTTGACCTCTAAGGTGGTGCCGGTGGGAGATTTCTCCTGTGCGTTGTTGAACAATAAAAAATTCGCAGCGTGCGCGTTAACTAAAAGCCGAATTCTTCTGTCTCTCATCCCCCATTAGCAGCCATTGGCATGTTCCAGTAGGAAACGTTAGTAGAAGTAGAAGTGTAAGTGTTAGCTAAAAGCCGACTTCTTCTGTCTCCCATTCCCATTAGCAGCCATTGTTTACCTCCAAGGTATTGCCTGGTGAGATTTCTCCTGTGCGTGAATAAACAATAAAAATTTTGTTCAAAACGCCGTTGATTGATGAAATAAACCAACGAAAGACGCCAGATGTTTTCTAAAAGCAAAACGAAAAGACGCCAGATGTTTTCTAAAGCAATGGTTTTCTAAACATTGAAAATTCACAGCGTGCATGTAAAATTAAAGTGAGCTGCAAGTCGTCATAACTCTCATCGAACCTTTAGTATAAACGCGCCCGATCTCACGTCGGTGATGATGTACTGGGCAGAATTCACGCAAGATTCACGGTTTACCGATGAACCTCCGCAGCTTCGCCCACTCATCATCATTCACTCCGTGGTTATGCTGTGATTTTTATTTGGCGAACTTGTGGCCGGGAAATGAAAACCCAAACTACAGAAATACACGCTATGTACTGATAGCAGCGAACTGGGCGTCGGCCGTCGAAAAACTGACAAGCGGTGAAGCGCGTCAGCATTCATACATGCGCCGTCGAATATTCCAGCGTTATCACTGGTTGTCGCGCAAGTTCAAGAATAAGCTCGAGTGTTCACGTCTTGCGCGCAGTCTTAACAAAACGATCTACAATAATCGCGAAGCTTCTCGAACAATGAGGCGCAGTTTGCGCTGAGCGTTGCTGACAGTTTTGTGGGCGAAAACCAAATACAGCAAAAGTGATAAGAAACGCACGTGGCAATATGTATGGTGTGGAAATGTGCGCAACCACAAAAAAAAAACATTAGGCTGTTTTATGCGACAGCCAACGAAATAACTGCATTCAGCCTTCCTGCATTAAATGATGCTGCGTAGGAGCATTATGTCTCACGTCTTGTACTGACAAGCGCCAGCCACAAACACGCACGAAGACCGCTGTGTAATGCATATTGGCCCAAGGACATGGCAGGAACTGGCTTTTGTTGAACTCGCTTTGGTTTTCTTCTTTTCTTATCATATTGGCACGTGGTTGTGACGTGGACGAAGGCAGAAGACAGCAGGATAAAAACGAGTCTTTTGTTTGTCCAACTTGTGCCAAGCAACGAAATAGTCACTTTAGAAGCGATGCACAATGAGCACATATTTCGGCGAAGAAAGCGACGTCCGTCGGTCAACTGACAAGCGGTGAAGCGCGTCGGCTTTTATACAGGCGCTATCGAACTTTCCAGCGATATCGCTGGTGGCGGCGTCATCTCTCGACAAAGCTGGATCATTCGCGTGCGGCGCGTAATCTTAACGGAACGTTCTAAAACAAGTGCGAAGTTTCTTACACATCGCGCGTGGCCTGCGCAGTGCGTTGCCCACAGTCTTTGTGGGTGAAGCTTCAACTCATGAAAAAAACATGGCTGATCCCTTCGTCATAGGAATCGGTATAACACGAAAGTGAAACGTGTCTTCACACAAGTAGTGCTTATTGTGTAGTGATATATGAGAGCTTGTACAATGTCTATTGGTGTTTGGCAGCTACAGCGCCGTTCTGACGTGGATGCACCCATGTTGACGGTATGTCTCTATCGCGACGACTAACGTCCATGATCATGATTAAACCGTTGTGGTAGCTGACGTTGTGAACATATATTTGGACACAGGGAGTCGTGAATCCCGCGTAAGGATGATATCTAAAAGCTCAAAAACAAATTGGTACCCGGTATGCACTTCTCCAAAGCGTGGTCAATCAAGGAGAGAAACGACACGGTGCGCGCTTTCTAGCAATGGGTGACCGACGCCTGCGCTCATGCATACATTACCACACACTACGCTTCAGCAACACGGGAGGTAGCGGTTCGTAACCTGAGCCGCAAACGCGTGCGTCCCGCTGGCCTCTGTCTCGCAGGCGCTAGTCTCGCTTCACCAAGGTACGACATTCGCCCGTCGAAATCGCGTCCTTTCTGCAACGCATATTGCAGCAGTTTTGTTAGTCGATGCTCTCGCAATCGAAGCAGTCGGCGGCGGAGAAATCCCGTTGTTGCATCTGGAAGCTGCACTACTCCGATGAGCCGACGCACGCTAATACGAAGCGAAAGGCAAAGAACCTAACCAACGTAACTGCGTCAAGGGTACCTCGGCGACGCCAGCGCGGCCAGTGTACCTCGCTGGTATCGAGACGCTTTAACCATGACCTCCGATATCGCGCACAATCTCGGAGTAAGCGCTAGTAAGTGTCGATCGTGAAGCACTTCTTCTTTCACCTCTCACAGACGGTGGCACCGACCCCCTCCGCCCCGCCTACTTACACCGCCAACAGAGAGCACCGTGCGAAAGAGAATGCGTGAAAGATATAAGGCGCGTTCGCGCCATGTCCAGCATCTGCCGAGTTAGGTTAGTCGGTAGGACGTCGGGCGCTTGCCGTCGCGGCCGCAAGGACGTGGGTTCGATTACCAGCGGGGGATATTTTTCTTGTTTTTTTTTCTCTCTCGCCCGTTGGGGTCCATTTTATCAACGTCATATCTGTGACGGATGTACTTGGTGGACCCCGGCATAAAACACTTTCGTGTTAAAATAGGACGCGCGGCAATATATTTGACTGGGTAGATAGTAAAGGCAATAGTATTGGCACGGGGTCGTGACGTCGACGAAGGCAGCAGTCGGCGTGTCCAAGATGACACTTTTTATTTGGCCGAACTTGCGGTCGGAAACGGAAAGTCAAACTACAGCAGTACAAACTGTACAGAGTTACCGGCTAACAAGGCGTCGGCCGTCGATAAAACTGCTCTGCGGTAAGGCGTGTCGGCATTTAGCCTATACATGCGGCATCGAACATTCGAGCGTTCAACATAGCTGGAGCTGGAGACTTCAACATAAATATGAGCACTTCCAGCCTAGCGCAGCAACAGTTGTCATTGATCATCCAGGCTACCGGTTTTCACAATGTAATTATTAGTCCTACACGAATCACTGCTCTTGCTCTTTGGTGCTAGACCTTATAATTACTAATAGCGATAGTGCGCTCTTCTCGGGCCGCATTGCAGTCGATATAAGTGACCACTTGCCTGTTTTCTTGTTTCTGGAAAAGCAAATGTGTTCAAAGGCAAATGCAAAGGCTCAGCGGTAACTTAAATTTCTAGAGAGGCTCGAACAAATCAGGAACCGCATTGTTTTAGTGGATTGGGCTCCCGTATACAGATGAAACACAGCTGAGGGTGCTTACCGCATATTCCTAGAAATTTTTCTTTTATTATACAACGAGTCCTTTCCCATTGTTGCCATAAATACATCTAAGAATGCTCGTAAACCCTGGATGACCAGTCAGATTACACGACAAGTGAAAAAGAAACACAAGATGTTTGCGATGTTCATTACAACAAGAGACGCAGACGTACTAGCCGAGTACAAATCACTGCGTAACCGCTTGAATAGAGAAATTAGGGTAGCTAGAACTGCTTATTACAATAATTTATTTGATAAAAATCTTTTTAAAAAGCCAAAAGTAAAATGGAGATGCCCTAAACATGCTTTTAAATAGAAACACGCATGGCAGGAATATAACAAGTTCAGTAATTGAAGGCAACGAAACGTCCGGCTCGCATCTCGCTAACTCATTTAATAAATTTTTCTCTGAGGCAGGCCACAGTGATTTCAATGCTGGAATCCCTAGTTTTCTAGGCGTCAAACTAATACCATCCCTATTTCTTGCCCCAACAGATGAAACGGAAATTTTTTAGATATGCAGAAAGTTAAAAGATACCTCTAGTCTTGATGCGCACGATATTCAAAGTCGGCCAGTGATGTATGTTCTGAATATAATTACGCCTTGCCTAACATACATATATAACACCGCACTTACAACAGCTCACTTCCCTGCGGATATGCAACTAGCCAGGGTGACCGTGATTTATAAAAAAGGAGACACGAACATTTTTGCAAACTACAGGCCAGTGTCTATTCTTCCGTATTTTTCTAAGGGGTTAGAGCAACTAATCCGCGTTCGCCTCAACGGCTATTTTCGTAAACATTCCGTAATAACTGACTGTCAATATGGCTTTACGCAAAACAGATCTACGGAGCATGCGCTACTTGTTCAAAAGAATATGTATTAAAAAATTTTGAGACACAGCTCTTAACTCTTAGTATTTTTGTTGATTTCAGCAAAGCCTTCGACTGCTTAAATCACGACATTCTTTTTGCGAAATTAGAGCACTATGGTGTACGTGGACACGCCCTTAACCTAATAAAGTCATACCTGGGTTCATGGTCTCAATACGTAGTCATTAACCATTACGCCTCACAGATTATAAGCATTGCGAATGGCGTCCATCAGGGTAGCATTTTGGGGCCACTGCTATTCAATGTACATATAAATGATGTTCCTAACATCAGCACTCATGCGAAATACATTATATATGCAGACGACACCAGCTTATTTTTTTTCTTCCAATAATGTACAACACTTAGCAGAAATCGCAAACGACGCGCTCTCATCACTTGCCATGTGGTCATCAGTTAACTCTTTGAAAATAAACAAACAAAAAAACGAAAGCAGTACTTTTCCTTCCTAAAAGAAAACAAGTATTTCTACGACCCTCATACCTAGGCGACACTGTGATCGAGTACGTAGACACCTTTAAATCATTAGGGATAACGTTCAGCAATACAATTTCATGAAATGCGCATGTTAATAATCTTTCTTCAACACTCTCTAGAATCATAGGAATCACTTCGCGTAACAGATATATTTTTTCCAACCAAAACTAAGTTTACTTTGTACTATGCATTTTTTATTCCCACATAAAGCTATTGCCTGCGAGTCTGGTGCAATACAACGTTGTCAAACATACTAAAACTACAAACCCTGCAAAAGAAAATGTTCCGCGCAACTGTAAATGGGTCCTATGATTCGCCCACTAAGCATATCTTCCTACAATATAATATTGTAGCTGTAAACAAATTATTCGACAACAGATTTGTTTTATAAAACAATAACAAGAACAAATGATTCCTTCTTTTCTAAAATTGTTGCACTTACGTTTCGCCACTCATCATATGTACACCAGAGTACAAAGTAGTTACGTATTACCAAAGTGTAGAAGAATTTATGGTTTTTCTATATTGAGTTATACTGTGGCAAAGTTCTTGAATACCTCAATTTATGACTGCCTAAATGCTATGTCTCGTTCTGCCATTCGCAAGAGCATTATTCGGCAATCTGTGCCACCGCAATATCAAATGTTTTCAAGTCTTCATACATTGTTTATTTATTTATTTATTTATTCAAATCACCTCACAGGCTTCTACATCGGAGTATTGTGTGAGGGGGGGGGGTTACATAACTAGGGCTAACAATAACTGGAGCATGTGAACAACTTTATACAGTGCTTATTGACGTAATACGGAACACTAAAAAAAGAAAGAAGAAGAAGAAAAAAAAAGAAAAACCAGAAAACGTCCTTATACAATAGGTAAGTAACACATCAATTAGAAAATATTGCCGTTACCTCGGCCCTAAATTTGGTTGCATTTCGAATGTTAACGATGTGCTCCGGAAGACCATTCCAATGAATAATTGCTTGTGGCAAGACGGACGAATTATTTGCGATGGTTCTACCTGAAATGCGTTGGTAGCTTAATGGGTTATTCAAACGACGTGAGGTGCGGAAAGGTTTTACGAGAGGCAGCGATGACTGATGGGCACTATAAACGATCTTATGAAATAAGCAAAGCAATGCAATTAGTCTGCGTGATTGCAAGGCAGCAAGAGAGAGTGATGATTTAATGCTTGTTACGCCTGGAGTGACGATTGTAGTTCCTGGAAATGAAACGTGCGGCGCGATTTCGAATAGCTTCGAGGGAATTAATTAAGTAAGCCTGAAGGGGTGACCAAATGGGTGATGCGTACTCTAACTGTGGGCGAACGAATGTTTGATATGCGAATTTTCGTGTAGTTGCGGGAGTTCGATGGAGATTCCGTTTAAGATAACCTAATGTGCGTGATGCTTTAGCTGTTACCTTCTGTATATGAGTGGACCAGCAGAGATTATTGAAGAAATGAACACCGAGGTATTTGTAGGAACAGGCAGGGGACACTAATGTGTTATTCAGTGAATAATTGAAGGAGGAGTTGGTCTGTTTGCGGCTGAATGTGATTAACTTGCACTTATCGGTGTTAAGTGACATTTGCCATAGTTTGCACCACGCTAGATCCCTTTGAAGTTCTAGGTGATCTGCGGGTGAGCGGATATTGTGGTAGATGATGCAATCATCTGCGAACAGTCTAAAGTTTGATGAAATGTTAGATGGCAGGTCATTAATGTAAATGAGAAACAACAAGGGGCCCAGGACGCAACCTTGTGGTACGCCAGATAATACATCGTTGAATGGAGATGAGTGATCGTTAGCAACTGTGAATTGTTTGCGACATGACAAAAAATTTCTTAACCATGATGTTGTTAATGAGTCCAGATTAAGGGAAGTGATTTTAGCTATTAAACGTGAATGAGCGACGCGGTCGAATGCCTTTGAAAAGTCTAAAAAGACGCAATCTGTCTGAATGTTTTCGTCCATATTCTGCAGCAGTTCGTTAGTAAATTCTAGTAATTGGGTTTCGCACGAGAAACCTTACCTAAAACCATGCTGGTTAGTCAAAAAGAACTCGTTAGTGTCGAGATGCTGCGCAACGTTTGACGCGATTATGTGTGATGATCTTGCATGGCACTGATGTCAATGATATGGGTCGATAATTGCGTGCGTTAGTTTTGTCGCCCGATTTGAAAATGGGGATGATTTTGCCAATTTTCCAGTGCTGCTGGAATTTCTCCTGTTGTGAGTGACTGACGAAAAATGTGAAAAAGAATGGTGCTTGAATGACTAACAGTGTTCTTTAGAATTTTCGTATTTATATTATCTACACCGGCGGATGTTGATACCTTAAGATTGTTTATGCATGCGGCAATACCGGTCACGCTAATTTCTATGGGGCTCATGTATGGGTAGTCGACATCTGCTAACATTGTATCAATCTATGTTATTGTTTTACATTCCGAGTACTGTTGCCAATTATGACACAGGTCTTTTCGTCAATATTATTTTGTTATTAGTTTTTTTTGGCACATGCACGGATACTTACACGAACTCTCTGTACAGTGGTTGTTTCTGCTTTGTGCCTACTGCTGACATGTAAGGATAGCCAGGCTCGTCAAGCGACGTAAAATTCGCCGCTTTTTTCTCGCCATCCCTAGTTTGTATGTACAAACTGAAATAAAGATTTCATTTGATATCGCTGGTAGCCGCGTGACTTCCAGAATGAACTCAGCTGTTCGGATTTGCGCGCTGGAGTCTATAAGAAGATTCCGAAATAATCTGCAAGGTTCCCAGCCATTCGGACGCGTTTTGCGCAAGAGAGCGATGACACGCGTAACGGACCAGTTACATAACCATAGTAAAAGTAGCGCGCGTGGCCGTGTTAAGCTGTTTAGTTGTTAATCAGTGCAGCCGGTGCCTGTGTCATTCTTTCTTTCAGTCTGCTCTTTCGTGCTGTGCAAAGTAGATCAATTACCAACTCGCCCAAGTCTTGACGTCAGATTGCTTGGGGAGAAAACAGCGATGACATATTCATGCCCTCATAGAAGACGATTGAATAGGGGGCTGGATGGATGGATGGATGCTATGAGCGTCCCCTTTGTAACGGGGCGGTGACATGTCTGCCACCAGGCTCGAAGAAAAAAAAAAGCTTCCTTGTTTTATGTTGGCCTAATACCTTATTTACATTGATTAAATCTATGTTATTATACCAAAAAATATACATTCACGGTCTATCTCTCTGCCTCTCAAGGCAGAATGACCCTATTTTTCCCCCCATTATTTATTTTTGTTCTTTATCTCTACTTTTCTGCCACCAATACTCTAACCGTCTCTTACTTATTTCTATCGCGGACGTGTTCAGCTTTAAATTGTTGTCCCTAAAACCCAAGGCTTCATGTAGACTCGTGCCCACACGTATACCTGGGTGAATATCGCCACATTCAATCAGTACATGTTCCATCGTTTCCTTAGTTCCCCCGCAGCATGTACATTGTTCGTCTTCGTTACTGAACCTCGCTTTATAACTACGCGTTCTAAGGCAGCCCGACCTTGCTTCAAACAGTAAAGCGCTTCCCCTTGAATTATCATAAAACCTTTCCCTCCTTATTTCGTTTTTTTCCTTTCGGTAGTTACTCAGAGCCGGCTTCTTTTCCATCGCTGCCATCCAATAAGTCCTCTCCGCCTCTCTGACCTTCCGCTTAATGCTCCTTGTTGCCATATCGCCCGCACTGCTAGCCGTATATTTACTGGTGAGCCTCCTAGTTCTTTTTCTCCACTGCGTGTCAACGCTTTTTCTATACAAATACCTGAAAACCTTCTCTGCCCATCTACTCTTCTTCCTTTTCCTCAGCCTCTCTTCGAATCTCATTTTGCTCTGAGCTTCCCGCACTTCAAAGCCTGTCCATCCCATATCACCCTTTACAGCCTCATTTGTCGTCTTCCCGTGAGCGCCCAACGCGAGGCGGCCCACCGTCCTTTGATTTACATCCATTCCTGATTGTACCTCTGACTTCATGCACACCACTGAGTTCCCAAATGTAAACCCCGGGACCATCACACCCATCCACAGCCCTCGAAGCCACTCGTACCTATTGTACCCCCATAAAGCTCTGTGCTTCATAATTGCAGCATTCCTCTTTCCCTTTGCTACCGATGCTTTCTCTTGTACCTCCATATATCTATCCCCCTAATTTACCCATACTCCGAGGTACTCGTACTCGCTTACCCTCGGTATTTTTTGGCCCTGTATAAAGACCGCATGGTCTTCGTGATCATTGAATACCATCAATCCACAATTTGTTGCACTAAATCCTAGTCCTCAAGCGTCACATTCCCTTCCGCTTATATCTGCCAGTCGTTGTATGTCATCTTGACTGTCCGCAAATAAGACAATATCATCAGCATAAAATAGACCTGGAAGCTTCTGCTCAGCCATCGTGCCGACCTGTTTGTGTGACAAATTAAATCCAATGTTGCTACCTTCTAGCGCTTTTTCCATCCTCACCATGTACAGCATGAATAACAGCGGGGACAAAGGACATCCCTGTCTCAGCCCCTTGCTGATTTCAACGCTGTCCTTGCTACTTATTCCTTCCCATTCTATACAAACTGTATTTTCTCGGTATATTTCCCTCAAAAGCTGTATACAGTCGTCACCTATGCCCACTTCTTTCAGTATATCCCACAAAATTTCCTGATTAACGTTGTCATACGCCCCGGTAATATCTAGATAAGCTACGTATAAGGGCCTGTTTTCTATTTTCGATATTTCTATACACTGGGTAAGAACAAACAGATTATCGTCTAACCGCCTGTCGATTCGAAATCCATTCTGAAGTTCTCCCAAAATATCATTTTGTTCTACCCACGCTTCTATTTTTAATTTTACTGCCTGCATCGCCAACCTGTATAGCACCGATGTAATGGTTAGCGGTCTATACGAGCGAATGTTATCCTTTTCTCCCCTGCCTTTATAGATTAAGTTCATTCTACTTTTTCGCCAACTGTCTGGTATTTCCCTCTCCTGTAAGCACTTTTCTACGGCTTTCAGCAGTGCTTCTTTAGTGTTATGTCCGAGTTCGTTAATGAGGCTGACGGGAACCCCATCTAAGCCCGGTGTAGTGCGCCTAGGAATTTTTCCTTCGGCTTTCTTCCGATTGAAATTCTCTAGTACTACATCTTCGTCGGTTGCACTCCTTTGCGCACTTTTACTCACCGGGGGAATCCCCTGGGCGACCTTTTTAAACGAATCGGCTGTTATCTTTCGGATGTAACCTAGCGCTTCATACCCTTCCAATTGATTTCCTCCTTCATCTACCATATGTTGTTGCATTGTGACAGACTTCCTACCCAGCGCGTTTAGGTGGCTCCAAAATATCCTAGGCGCGGCCTTCTTTTCGCGAATCTCCGTCATCCAGCGTTCACTTTCACCTTTAATTTTTGCCTCGACTAATTTCTGCACAATGGATTTTTGCTCTAAATATATTTCCCATATTTGGTTGACTTCGTCCTGTGGCCGCTTCTCCTTTTTTGCTTGTCTGTGCTCCCGTGATGCCTCACGTCGCTTCTCGATCACCTCCCGGATTTCTTTGTTCCACCAACTTTTTGGCTTTCTCTTTCCTTTCCAACAAATAGTTTTGTTCTCTTTTTCCATTTCTTTTGTGATTATATGTAGCAGCTCACTATACTTCCAGTCTTTACCTGGTAGGTCGTCTACTTTTTCCTCGACTCTTGCGGCTATATTTGTTATTTGTTTGTCATTTAGATACAAGCTGCCAAACTTTGATTCTATGTTCTTATTATCAGTTTTATATCCCATTTGTAATATTATGCGTTTATGATCACTACCCAAGCTGTTAATGCCTTCCTCGTCTATTCTCATCTCTCTAAGTTTGTCATATATTCCTTCTGTCATGAGACAATAATCAATGCTCGATTGCCGGTTTCCGACTTCCCACGTGATCTGCCCCTCACACGTTAACTATCTCAAGACTATGTTGCTCGCAGAGATCTAGCAATAACTTGCCATTGGTGTCTGAATATCCGTCAAGGTCATGAATGTGAGCGTTCATGTCCCCTAGAAGGATTATTTCGGCATCAGGACCAAATTCTTTAATATCGGTGCTTATGCATTTCACTAACTCCAGATTCTTTCTCTGCAGTTATTCCCCGTCCACAAGTAAGCTACACCTAGCCACGTTTTCTTTCCACCTACTGTGCCCGAAACCCACATGTGCTCTGAGCACGTTTGTTTCACTCTATCCAATTTTGTTCTGTTATGGATCAGCATTCCAACACCCCCACCTCTCCTTTCTGATGTGATCCTGTTACATCCTTCCCAAATATAATTGTCAATATGTGGTGGCTCTTCCAAGTCTCTAAGGTGTGTTTCTGTAACCGCATAAACACCTATCTGTTCCTTGCTTAACTGCTCCGCAATCTCTAACCATTTTGCCTTTTTTCTGCCACCCTGCATGTTTATGTAACGAACTGCAACACGCGCCTTCTCCCTTCTTTTACCTTTTCTCTGGTTTTTCGCTCTACTGCCTGTCAAAGAGTCCCCCTGGTTGTTTTCCTCATTACAAGCTACCCTGGGCACCGAAGGGCCCGCGTGCCCCCAAAAAAACTACTGCGCGACCTGCAAGTCGCCAACCCACCTCATGACCAAGCCTCTTATCGAAGTGAATTCTGTCTCTTTGGAAACCGCCCCACCTGTGCACCTCCCTGTTTATATCCACTACCTCGAAGCCCTTCTCTCGACTAATTCGCCATATCTCTTTGTTTGCGTCGACAACCGCTCTTTGCAAGTTGATATTCCTCACTGGTACTTCCGGTATTGTGCATACCACTATCTGCACCTGAGGAAAAATGGCGCGCATGTCATCGACCCCTTTCGCCAATGTGGTCGCTAGTTCGGCTGATTCTTCATTCAAGACGTCGTTTAGACCTCCCGCGATTATCACGAGGTTACGTCCATTAGCCTTAGTTGCGAGTTTTGCGCTAGCTTGTCTCATCACTGATCCCAGCCTATGTCCCGGGAACTTCCCTATTAAAACTCGTTTGTCGCCTCTCACCCTTTCCTTGACTGCTTCTTCGCATCTAACTAAATTCGAGTCCCCGGCGATTATCACGTGCTCCGACTCCTCTGCTGGACCGTCCCGCTCCTGGCCACTGCCTCGGTTATTAGCGCGTGTCCCTGCTGCTTTGTCCCCTCCCCTTCCCAAAACTACTTCGCGGAAGCTGGGTCATGTGACCATTGCACCTGTCTTTTCCAAACCTGTTTCCCCCTTCGCGTCTACCACTGTGGGGGTCGATGCCCCTCTGTTCCCGCTGTCGCCTGCTTCCTTGTTCGCCATGACTATCTTTGCTAACCCCTCCTCGGCTGACTTAAGACTTTCCCCCATAGCCATCGTTTTTTCCCGCTCTGTCGCTAACGCGTTCTCCAGCTCGGCGATTCTTACCATGAGCTCATTCTGGGCAGCCATCATTATTTCCATTTTCGCCCCTAACTCGCATTGCTTACACTTGGCGTCAGCTCCCTCTGTCTTCTCATCCGTACAAACCTCTATTTTCCATCCCATTCCGCACCCTGTTCTATTCAAAATGTACAGCGCCATCTGTTGACAATCCCATAAGCTCAATCCGCCATGTTTTGTTGGGCGCGAAATCGAAACCAGTCGCACATCGCAGCCTTTCAGTTGCTAGCTACTGGTTTTTTATCTTCGTTCTGCGATAACAACCCAATGCTTCGTGCACTGTTCAGGCAACGAGGGAGCCCTGGCAATGCCGGGAGCAAAGTAACACTATTTTTAATCGCATTTAGCAGTTACCTGAACGAAGAAACAAATGTACCGACGCGAACTTGTTTCGTCAACAAGGTGGGCACTGTGCTTTGGTTCGGAAATTATCGACGCCTGCAAAGCGCTCTTCAACGTCAGTTCTTATTTCTCCGTGCAATTTAGGTGCGCGCCTGCAATATAAGCCTAGACTTGCAGAACAATATCACGATATATGCATTGTAAAACCGGTGGCCGACGTCGCACACGCGCGAGAGAGCATGATTGATCAACATTAGTTTGTCGGTGTTGAAGATCGACGAAAGCAAGGATTTACGTACCTAAACGTGTGTAAGCAGAGTCACAGACGCTGCTGCGTGCGTTCGCGGAAAATCAGTGCCGCCACACAAGACTAGATCGGCGCAACGTAGATCCCAACAGGCATCTCTTTGCAAGCTTTGCAAGGCAGCGTGCGCCGAAGTATATAGTCCGCATGCCGCGTCTGCCCTTCACTTTACACCTCCTTATCCCTCCCCTTTTATTCTTCTTTTGCTTTTTTCGTACAGCGTGCGCTGCGAAGGCGCTGCACTGAGCCAAGAGTAACGGAGCCATACAGTAGGTGGAGCTGTTTGTCCGATAGATCACCGCACTCATCTTTCCGCTGATCGCGGGCCCAAGCTGCCGTGGGATGCGAAAGCAAATAGCATAATAGTTTACAAAGATATGTATGTGTATGAGGGCACACGTATAGCGTTCAAGAAAACCAGAACAATACTAAATCGGTGCCATAGATTACGAGCACAAAATATTATAAACTGCCAGTGCGCACGTAAACGAGCATTACTCGGGCCGCTCTCTGTATACAGTTGAAACGCGGATGAGTATTTTTGTTTGGTTTGCGGCGCACATCTCATGCATATTTCCACGCCGTGTTTATTTCGAAAAAAACTAGAACATACACTACTGCGGAGGGTGTAGAGATACTTGTGGCTAAAAAAATGAGCCGAGGAATGCAGCACAGCGTTGCTCAGGTCGCGCAGAGACAACGCGGTGTCTATATCTGACGTGTGCTTATGACTCGTATATATAATCGCCGTGGGAAAAACGATGGAGATGTATTGCAGTGCAAGGTTATCTTAGGAGCTTGACAGTCACATCTCCTCTGCAACGAGCACTTATCTTGGACGGCTACCTCTGATCGGAAGCGCACGCCACTAGAGAACGGCAGTTCGGCTTTGCGAAGCAGTGCGCCTCTTGCAGCTGCTGTCCGGATGAGTTTTATGCGCGCAGAACTCCGATATTGTGTTCTAGTCGAGTTGTGGCCGCACAGTGAGATCCTCTGACCATTCGGCTCTGGGTGTCCAAGAAAACGGCCGCATTTTTTTTTGCTCGAAAGCTCCGCCAACGTGTGCTGCTCCACCTCTCCGTGACTTTTCCTTATGGAGCCGCTAGCAGAAGATTCCGCGACGCCGCCCAACAAAAAATGGCGGAAGCGCCCAGCGTTGCCGGAGCACCAAGCATTATGAATATCCCCTATTAAAACTAGAAGGGATGCCTTGCAGAAAGAACAACTGCAATGTTCTGCTGCATAGCAATCGTTCTTCTTACACAACCTGCTTTCGTTACGACGCAGCCTTCGACATTCACAGTTTCTCGACTATATTCGAGAAATGGTTATTGCTTTGCCCTTGGAATAAAATAACGCAATGGAAAAAGAACTACATAGGGAACCAGTGCTGTGTACAGTGTGCTGTTTTTATTGATGTTAGCTTGCTTATTTTATCCGTATTAGAAGCTAACCAGTTACACAACAAGCGTTGTTTAGCTTCCTCATTCTCTTAATCAACGTTACATTGGCTTTCACTCAACTTTCAGCCCGAAAGAACAATCAAGGAAGAGTTACGATATGACACGCACTATACATCCGCATTCTATACAATTGATCACGTGAGCAATGAAAAACGTAATCAAGTATGCGTGGCTGGTAGTCTGCACGCGTTCCTACCATACGAAGATTACCATCTGTTGTTTGCTATTGTGCTTTCCGTCTAAATAAGCCACTTGAAAGGCGTGTGAAACACAGTGGACGCCTAAATGTGAGCAATCTAGAATTTACCTTTTACGGGTCAACCTCTCTGCTCCTCATCGTCCCCTTACCTTTTAGATGAAAGAGTAAGCTGAGCTGGAGAGTGCTTGTCACGGTTAACGTCAACTACTTCGTGTGGTTACGACACTATAACAGGGAAGCTCTGAGGTTTTCCGTGCCAAAGGCATCATAACTGCTGACTGAAAAACAATTTAAATATAAGCAGCCAGCTACCCAGTGCAGATACGCGATTGTGCTTGCACTTCACTCCCATCACAATGGATATCCAGCCAGTGGCCTTTATCAGCACCATCTACCGCGGCGGGTCCACGAACTACACGTCTACAAAATGTCGCCAGGAGCAAATATGATGGCACATCAGCAACGAATTAGAACACGTTGATTTACACTGTCGCTTTAAGAAGAAGGCCTCGTCGTTTGCTTCGCGAAAGACGCGCAAAAAATAACCATTAAAGAAAGAACATACAGGGATCAATCCTTCAGAACTGCTAAATGGGCCATAAGGGACGTTGTCGGTTCCTGTCTGATTGACCCCCTAAATTTCTTTGACGTGTGCCGAGATCAATGCACGTGAGTGTTTGTTCTGCTCAGCTCTCATTGCAATGCGGCCGCTGTAGTTATAGATTCTGTTGTGTGAGTGCGCGTGCGTTAGTGCGTGTGTATGGAGCAGCACGGTGCGGATGAAAGTGCGCGCGTGTGTGCAGACGTCATCACTATCGCGATTACGGCCCTTACAAAAGGCAACCAAGTTATGTTCAGTGACTCTTTCGACCTGTTCCTGCTAATAAACCCTTGCTACTGTGCAAGCCCAGGTGCTGCGCCATGTCTGCTGAGGTCACAACAATGGCGACGAAGATGGGATTGCTGTCGATCTGAAGCACCGCTACCGGCAGCCCTTCAGAACCTCGGTGGAAGACGGCAGCATGGCTGCACATGGCCGGTTCGAACCATTCGTCGAAGATGGGGACGAAGACTTCGAGCACTGATTTTTGGGCTCGTTGGTTTTCCATCAGCGATTCTTTAAGCGCGCGCAAACAATGACAAAGGGAGGTTACTGTTATAAAGCACGACACTCAATTAACGAAACATCTGTGGCACTTTATTCCACATCAGCATGGAACAAAGCAAACCCGAGTTCCCTCGTAGCGCGAGCGTCACGAGCCGAACACGCAGCCGGTCAGCCGCGCTGCTTGCTGGTGATGATGATCGCAGTCTCCGATGACACAGCTTCTACCATTCTTCAAAGTTCAAACGGTCTGGAGCACGGCGCTGTCGCGTTGAGCGCCGCAATGGTTGAGTATCCGGAGTCAGAGAATCGCTTGCGCTTTCGCGCGAAAGTTCTTAAAGGGACACTAAAGAGAAACAATGAATTGATTAGATTGATAAAGTGGGCTCTGAGAACTCTTGTGTATTTTTATTTTATTTATTTAGTACATACTGCAGTCCGTAGACCAAGCAGGAGGGGCGAAAAAAGGGAGCATAGCGAAAAAAAAACGAACAAATTATACACCAAGTTAGAATACACAATACTTGAAAAACAAGTCTTGCTAACTAGGATGCTTAGTTATATACGTCACTAGAAGAAAAGTGAACCAACTTCTAGAAACAGTTTCAAGCACAAAAAAGTAAAGCTACACAGCTGAAATAATAAGAAGAGATAATGTAGCATTGCAATATCAACAGTGTTGATTACACAAAAAGATGCATGTATTTTTCAAAGTCTGGAATGCCACGTTCAGGAAAAACATTTGAAGGCAGTGTATTCCATTCGCTAATGGTTCTCGGAAAGAAGGAGTGTTTGAAAAGGTTAGTACGTGCGAAGTATGGCGTCAGATCATGATTGTGAGCATGTCTGGTTTTCCTGGAAGAAGAGGGAGAGATGTATTTACTGGGATCAATATTAAACTGCCGATTACGAAGCAGGAAAAGAAACTTGAGTCTGGCGATAGCTCTACGCTGTTTCAGGAGTGGAATGTTGTTAGTAGCCATAAGTGATGAAGGTTCTGATAGGCATTATAGATGAATCTTAGCGCTCTCCTCTGGACCATTTCAAGTTTATGAACATCCTTTGTAAAATACGGGTCCCAGGCTACGCATGCGTACTCTAGACGGGGCCGAATAAATGTATTATATGCAAGAAGTTTGATCTGAGATGGCGCGTTTTTTAGTTTGTGTCTAAGAAACCCTAGTTTTCTAGAGGCGGAGGAACAAGCGTCGTCAATATGTTTACTCCACGACAGCCGATTGGTAATATTGACTCCCAAGTATTTAAAACTGCTCACTTCGATCAACGGATTATTATTTAAGGTGTAGCGTGATGTAAAAGGGGTAATTTTATTTGAGATACGCATAAAGACTGATTTACTAACGTTTAACTCCATCGACCAGGTATGGCACCAATCGGAGAGAGAACTTAGGTTGTTCTGCAAGCACTCTTGGTCCCTTTCACTTTTAATTGGCTTATAAAGAATGCAGTCATCTGCAAAAAGCTTTAGGCTTATGGCGGAGGTGTCAACTGATGAAACGATGTCATTGATAAAGATGAGAAACAAGACAGGGCCAAGGACACTTCCCTGTGGAACTCCCGAGGTTACAGGCAGAACCCCAGAGCTGCCGCCCTCGACCTGGACAAACTGTTTCCGGTTGCTAAGGTAGGAGCGGATCCAATTAATTACATTAATGGGTAGACCAATATTTGAAAGTTTGGTGAGTAGTTCACCATGGCAGACACAATCGAAAGCTTTTCTAAAATCTAAGAAGATGCGTCTATTTGGTCACCCTTATCAAGTGCTATTGCGAAGTCGTGAATTGTGGTTACAAGTTGTGTGGTAGTTGAGAGGCCTTTTCTAAAACCATGCTGGAAAGGAGTCAAAATATTGTTTTCTTCAAGAAATGACATTATGTAATGCGTGATGATGTGCTCAAGAAGTTTACAAGGACCGGAAGTTAATGATATTGGCCGGTAGTTTTCAACATTTAGGCGATCACCGTTTTTAAATACGGGAATAACACGTGCCGTACGCCAATCATCGGGAAGAATTGAATTATGAAACGAAACACGAAAAGATGGGTGAGGACATGCACGATAGGTTCGGCGTAACGTTGCAGGAATGCGTTAGGTATACCGTCTGGACCATCGGAAGATTTAGTCTCAACATTCAGTAACAGCGAAAGGACACCTTCGACAGTTATGAAATCGGCAGATAAAGTAGAAAGAGAACTAATGTTTGTGTCAGCATGATCTCCCTGAGAGAATACCGAGTGATAATACTGATTGAACTTGGTTTGCGATTTTGGCTGGATCGTTAACAATACAGCCGTTTACTGATATCTCGGTCGGTGTTTTGTGCGCATCGCTCAAGTACCGCCAGAATCTATCCGGGTTAGTTTTCAAAAAGTTAGGAAGCGAGTGGTTGAAGTATCTTGCCTTTGCTTCGCTTAGCCGAATTGCAAGCTGGGCCTTCAACGAGGATAAGTCTGGAGGGTATTTTTTTCTTTTTTCCAGCTCGTTTTAGCTTACGGTGCAAATGTATGATGTCTCTAGTAATCCATGGGTTATTTCGGTTTTTCCTAACCTGTTTGCTTGGCACAAACTTATCAGTGCAGTAATGTATCGCAGTTTTTATTTCATTCCAGGCGGTCGACACCTCATCAGAAAGATTATCACATTAAGAACCACAGATAATCCAAAATGGCCTGGTCATCTGCCTTCGAGTAATCCTTAATGACATGTCTAGTCTCTTGCCGGTGCACTTTGTTTTCAGCCAATACCAAAGGATCAAAATACTGCTTTATGGTCGGAGATGCCATCTTCAATGGAGACCGTGTATTTGCATACACGGTCTCACCGTGTATGCAAATGCGAGTTTATTTCACCACCACAGGTTTATTATTACAGAAGAAAACCAAGTTCAATGTTTCATTTTTAAATTTCGCGCCGAATTTTGTAATTCGTGGCGTAAAAGATTTCAAAGAGCATTTAACGTATTTTGGCGCCACTAGGCTCGAAGAAATTTCCACAAAGTCGTTATGTGAAGGCTCTGGCCCCCTCAGAGGACAATGTACTTTGATTTAACCGATTAGGAACTACGTAGGCCCAAGCAGGCGCCGTCGAAAATATGTGACGTCACGGCAAATGGTGCGGAAATTGCAAGGTGGCGTCACCACCTGTATTTTCTTTTTGCGCGTTTTCTCGCTCATTAAGCATCTTCTCGCAGCAAGCGTCGTGTTTTTGGTGTCGTGGAAGACTACTTTACTAATGCGAGAAATATCGTTTTGCTCTTTAGTGTCCCTTTAACGGGGCGATAGCGTGTCGGTGTAGCACAATTTGTCGACCGAAACGTCCGACCGTCGC
This sequence comes from Rhipicephalus sanguineus, assembly GCF_013339695.2. Classification (NCBI taxonomy): domain Eukaryota; kingdom Metazoa; phylum Arthropoda; class Arachnida; order Ixodida; family Ixodidae; genus Rhipicephalus; species Rhipicephalus sanguineus. The sequence goes on along the minus strand of NC_051176.1, from coordinate 9,977,787 downwards.
ACTTGGTCAAAATTCCGCCGTTCCGTTCCCTGAGTCGTGTCCACTGTGACCATGCACTTTCCCTGCTGGTGACACACGATACCTGGTATCCACTTTATCCGTGGCTGGAAGGTTCGAGTCCAAACACGCTGTCCAACCTGCCATCGCTGTTTAGGTTCATTGCACGGATTTGCTTTCACGGCCTCGGTGGTCGGCATAATGCACTCGAGTTTTGTTCGTATTTGATATCCCAGCAAGAGCTCCGCTTGTGACTTGCCCTCATTCACTGGCGTGCGGCGATAATGGAAGAGAAGTGTTGATATTCGAGTTGGTAGCGGAATTTTATCGTTTTTCTTCAAGCCTTCCTTCAACGTTCTTACGGCCCGCTCCATTAACCATTTGATTGTGGATGATGGGGCGCTGTAGTCAAGTGTTTTACTTTGGTCTGAGCCAGGAAATTGCGGAAGTGGAAACCCGTGAACTGAGGTCCGTTATCCGTCACAAGAGTAGGAGGTAGACCGAACCTTGCAAACATCGCCCTGGGAGCCTCCACTGCCACATCTGCTGTTGCAGATTTCAGTTGCGACTGCTTCTATCCACTTCGTTTCGGAATCCACGACTACCAGTATCATGTGTCCTTCAATAGGACCTGCATAGTCAGCGTGCAACCATTTCTGTCCCGTCGCGGGCCATGGTACAGGTGTTTGCGCTGGAGGCATCGCTGCAGCCTGTACGAAAGCAGGACATTCCCTCACCAATCGCTCGAACTCACCGTCCAGCCCCGGAAACCCAAACAGGGATCTTGCAATGTTCTTCATGGTCGCCATATCAAGGTGCGTTTCATGGAGCAAGTCCAAGATACGTCGGTTTAGAGCGGTGGGAAGCACGATGCGGTGTCCCCAGTAGACTAGGTCTTGGTAGTACGTGAGTTCAGCCTTCTTATTAAAGTATGGCCGGAAGCGGATCTGCTCTTTAAACAAAAATTTCGGCCAGCCCCTTTCTTAATCCAAAATTTCACTTGTTGCAGCAAAGGATCCGTTTCTGTAAAATGTGCCACGTCTCTGACACTAATCGCCTTTTTCTCCAAGCATTCCGAATACAGGACATACCCTGGCGGATCTTCTGTGCTGGTATCGTGTAGTTTGTTTGGTAATGGCAGGCGACTTTTTTTTTATTCGCACGTTTGGTAGTTTTCTTACAGAAAACCAAAGGGGTGAGGGCTAAAGGCACGATCATGCGCCTGACTGAGGCCCTGACCCCTGTACAATCAGTGCTCGGCGAAGCAACATAAATAAAAGAAAAAAAAACAGCTATGTAGACAGAAACATAATATCGAGTAACATAAACAACATGATTAACATTAGTACAATAAATAACATAGGTGACGGAACTAGCATAAGGAACAATACAACATATTATTCCGCCTGCAGTTATTGGCACTGACAACACAACAATGTGCGACAAATTTAACTATATTTGCAGATTTTTCTTTTATACACTGTTGAAGAGGACGGTTCTTTCATTATATCTAACAGTTCTTCGTTTGAATTTAGGAGCCTAGGAATTTTGTATCTCAAGCAATGCGTCCCGTAATTTGTTCTGGTCTTAGGTAGTTTATAGTTTACCACACGTAGGTTGCGGTCAGTGGTCGTTTGAAGATAGCTAGACTCAAAATGTATCCAGTTTTCTTTAATTTGCACGAACATATAAAGGGAGAGCCTTTCTCTGTAAAGAAGACTTGGTGGAACTAGTTTATACTTAATTTTATATGGAGATGTGGTATCAATGAAAGGGGTGCGTTCAAGAGCACGAACGGCTCTCTTTTGCAAAACTTCTAGTTTGCTTAAATTACTTTTCGTAGTAGATCCCAAGATCAATAAGCAATATTGCAGATGTGACTGAGCTAGAGCATGATATATAATTGGTTTCAGTCTGTTTGGAATTTTGGTCTGTTTGGAAAGATCCTACTATACACAGTGCACCGATTGTTCGAGATACTTTATTTTGAAGGTGAGATATGTGGCCATTCCACGATAAATGTTCTTGAAAAAATACTTGCAAAAATTTCATACTGCTCGTCTCTTCAAGCAATGAGTCTTGAAAACGTAGTTTGAAAGTAGTATTTATACGCGAGTTTCGAGCTCTGAAAATGACATATTTATTTTTTCGTGTTTAGCTGTAACTCATTTGCATCTAACCACAGGGAAAGCTCTCTCAGCCATATATTTGCTTTTATTGCGGCATCTTACAAACTTCTACTGCAATCTTAAGGCATCAGCATTCGAGTTTTCTGTTCCCCTGCGATACTGCAATGTGTAATGGTAATTGTCCAAGAGACGTGCCAACCTCTGAATCCTTGCCACAGCCATGGGAGGAATGGCTTCTCCTGGGTTAAACAAACCCGTCAGGAGTTTGTGGTCGGTCACCAAAACAAAGTGATTGCCATATAAGTAGCCCTTAAATCGCGTCACGCTGAATACAAGAGTGAACACTTGCCTTTTCTAGCTGGCAGTAGTTTCGTTCTGCTTTCGACAGAGTTCTGGAGCGAAATCCTACCAGATAGTCAGTGCCATTGATGCGATGGGAAAGTACTGCCCCCACTCCTACAGGTGAAGCATCACATTCCAACTTCAAAGGCTTGTTAGTGTGAAAGTGCGTCAAAAACTTTGACGCGTGTATGGCCTGCTTAACCTTTCGAACCGCTTCCTCATGTAACTGTTCCCATTTCCACGTAGCCCCCTTAGTTAACAGATGGTATAATTGGGCCAGTACTGTGGAAAGGTTCGGCAAATATTTGGCACAATAGTTTATTAAGCCCAAGAAAGGTTACAGTTCGCTCACCGACTTGGAAACCGGTGCTTGGAGAACTGCTTCAATGATGTCGCCCTTCGTTTTGAGCCCATTAACATCGACTCGATGTCCAAGAAAGGTGACTTCTTCTTGCTCTGAATTTGCATTTCTTGATGTTTAGCCTGAGCCCATAGTCACGTAAGCGGTGCAGGACTTGCTTTAGCAACGAAGTGTTATTGCGCTTTCCGGCCACTATGATGTCATCCAGATAGGCTTGTACACACGGAAGATCCTTGAACATGGAATCCGTATGCCTCTGAAAGATAGCCGGAGCTGAGCTAATTCCAAAAGGAAGCCTATTGAAGCAAAATAGGCCCTTGTAAGTGTTACGGCAATCAGCTTCTTGGCCTCGTTCGTCATCTAGGAGCAGCTCGTTGTACGCTTGAGTCAAATCCAGTGTACTAAATACTTCAATGCCATTCAATCTTGCAAAGATATCGTTCACACGAGGTGATAGGTACTGCTCAGTCATGGTGGCCACGTTCACTGTCAGGCGAAAATCGCCGCACAGTCATATGCACCCATCAGTTTTAACTACTGGAACCACCGGCGTCACCCATTCTGCTGCCATAACCGGTGATATAACGCCGTCGGCCACTAAACTATTAACCAATATAATTGTTTGACACGTGAACAAGTGTCCAGTGTCAATGAAAATGTATTTTTTTCAACTCTATAACCCCTGCTGTAACACGTCGAGGCAAAGCGGGGATATGTAAGAATAAGGAATAAAGAATAAATAGTACAGCAAGAAAATGAGCCCGTAACAGCATTTGCAATTGAATTGAAAAGGCTCGCCACGTCGTACGAATTCGGTGATTTGCTAGACGAAGCTTTGCGAGACAGTTTAGTCGCTGGATTAAGAGACCAGGTGGCTCAAGTAGAACTGCTGAAAAGGACCAAACTGTCGTTTTTCGACGCGTGAGAAGTCGCAAAGAGTATCGAGCTGGCCTGCGCAGAGGTAAAGGTAATACAGGCGAACTTGTGTGGGGAAACAAGTTAACACGGTAAAACGGCATGCCCTAGGCGAAAGGTTGGAATCAAAAGCCTATCAGAAAAGACCGGCAACGAATACATGGGCAAGGCCGGAACACAACGTAGAAAACAGTCTCCGATGTGGACAGAACCACGAACCACGCCACCAGGTCTTGCCCATCCCGAAACTACCGGTGCAGTGCGTGTCATCGGCTAGGACACCTAGCTAGGTGTTGCCAAACGTCAAGGGCGCTACAAAGTGTGAAAGACAGTACCGATGATACGGAAGCACACATTGACGGTGACGTACTGCTGCAAAATATTTCTTCTAGTGACGATAGCAGTCATAGCTACAAGGTGACCGTTAAAGTGGCCGGAAGAAATGTGCAAATGCAGACCGATACTTGGGCGGCTGTTTCTATCGTGCCAGATAGTGCTTATAAGAAATATTGGCCTGATTTACCTCTGACTGCGTGCACCTTGCGGTTGAAAACGTATGGAGGCATTTCCCTGAAAGTGCTAGGTCAGTGTAAAGTGTTTGTTGAGTATCACGGCCAGAAAGTGAACCTACCACCTACCTACCGTGGCGGTACGAACCTACCGTGGCGGTACGAACAACACAAAAATGCGAAACGTTGCTGCTCGGTCGAGGTTGGCTGGAGGCGTTAAAACTAGCCTGGATGAGCGTGTGCAGTATAAGTCTTGATAAAGCGGCGACACTGATCGAAAAGTTTGCAGAAGTGTTTGAGCCAGCACTGGGATTAATCAGTGGCATTCTGGTCAAGTTGATCTTGAAAGACGGCACGGTACCGGTTTTCTGCAAGGCCTGGACGGTGGATTTCGCTTTGCAAGACGCCATTGCACAAGAGCCACAGTCCTTTGTCGAAAGGGGAGTCCTAGTCCCCATTCAGCCGAGCGACTGGGCAACACCCCTGGTAGTAGTTCCGAAACCAAATGGCAAGGTCCGCATCTGCGGTGATTACAAAGTGAATCCTCGCCTGCGGACTGATCATTACCTACTACACGTAATGGAAGACATCTTCGTAACCTTGCATGGATGTAAATACTTTACGGTATTGGATCTTTCTTCAGCTTATCAGTAACTACAGCTAGACCAGGCTTCGCAGTCACTTGTCACAGTAAACACGCACATGCGACTGTTCGAGTACACGCGACTGCCGTACGGAATTACCAGTGCCCCAGCAATATTTCAAGTGGTCATGGATGCAGTGCTCAAGGTTCTGGATAGACTGTCATGCTATCTCGATGACGTCATTATTGCGGGCCAAACACTGGAAGAGTGCTACAAGAAAGCGGAGTGCGTACTAGCAAGGTTCAAGGATCGAGGAATCAAACTGCGAATTAAAGTGCAAGTTTTTTTAAAGATCGGTAACTTATCTCGGTCATGTTATTGACGAAAGAGGGGTCAGGCCTTCGAACGAGAAGTTGCGCGCAATTAAGGAAGCGCCCAGACCTAAAAACAGGCAAGTGCTTTGATCCTATCTCGGGCTGTTAAGTCTGTACGGAAAGTTTGTGCCAACCATGTCGACACAATTAAAGGCAATCTATTATCTCCGAAGCGAGAAAGCAAAATGGGAGTGGACTGTTGAAACAGAGCGATGTTTTCGGATGACGAAAGAATGGCTGACGGAGAATGCCGTACTGTCTTTCTATGACTCAACCAAGGAACTTGGCCTCGTCTGCGGCGCATCGCGACGCATCGGCTTACGGTGCTGGTGCGATACTTTTCCATGAGATATGCTCAGAAGAGAAGCCAAAACACTGAGCAAGGCGGAACAAGGCTACGCCCACATCGAAAAATAGGCACTAGCGGTGGTTTTCGGGGTACGCAAGTTCCACAAATATTTATTCGGCAGAAAGTTTTTTATATACTGAAACCAACAGCCACTGCTTGGCATATTTGGACATTTCGACATAACAAGCTGCTTCCGGCTATGTCAGCGGCGCGCGTGTAGCGTTGGGCTTTATTACTGGCAGCCTACAACTACCAGTGGGTATACGGCAAAGCTAGTGATATTGCAAACACAGAGGCATTGTGAAGTTTGCCGTTTCCAGAGCAGTGGGAGGAACCGCAGGAAGTGCACTTCATCGTCATCATTTATTAAACCCTTAAAGGCCTTAAACAAGGCATTACATAAGGGGGGGCAAGCAAATAAATATCATAAGGACATGTCATGACACAAATGCAGTGTTTAGAGAATAACAGTGAAACAAATATACATTGCACAGTGTGGAACACAAAGATAAAGCAAATTATGAAAGTGTAAGAACTAGGGGTGTGCGAATATCAAATTTTTCGAATACAAATCGAATACGAATATCCACCTTCGAATAACGAATCGAATATCGAATATCAAAGGAAAAATGCCTCCACAGTAACAATATCTTATTTACCATGTAGCTACTTGAAAAAAATAAACAGCCTGACTGTCAACAGAACATACACTGCTATCTCCAGAACACAATGTCCAGGCTAGCACAATGCACATCACAAAACAAGCAAATATCACGGCACAATGAAAGTAATGATTAGATGTTATCATGAAGAAATATTAGTTGCTCCACATGATCAGGCAGCAGGCGCTCCCTTCTAACAGAGACAACCCCCCCCCCCTGCCACTGAAAAGGCACGCTCGCTTGGAACAGAAGCGGCTGGTATAGGGAGGTACATGGGGCAAAGCTTTGCCAGACTGGGGTATCTGAACAGTCCACCACCAGTCACGTGGGTCACTGTCTTTCTTCAGAAGTGGTCCCGCATAGTGAACGAGTGGTAGTGCCGCACGTTACGGCCGCATAATATTGAAAATGTATGGTTACATGATCGCCAACAGCGCTGCACGTCAGAGATGCACCAGCAATAAATCATACGTATTGAGGCGCTTGTCGGAGGCTAGATATCGTGCCTCCGTGTACTTACGATGTTTATCGCTCCTCTCGGCAACGTTTTTAGCTATACGAACGCAGCAGAAATGTGGAAGACGAGTTATTTTATGCATGATAATCGAATCGCATATTCGAATTTTTCGAATATACGAAGTTATCGATTATTCGAAACTTTTCGAATACACGATTTTCGAATCGAATACGAATATTGCGAATGTAATATTCGACGAATATTCGAAACCTTCGAATATTCGCACACCCCTAGTAAGAACTATTAACTGTTACACGCGGTTGGTTGCAAGACGCGAACACAAATGAATACTGGAAGGTTAAAAAAATAAATTAAAAAAACTTTACTGTAAAGCAGAAGTTTTGTTGAAGAACAGGTATGTGCGAGGGTCAGCTGAAAAGAGAAGACAGCAACACTGAATTTGACTGGGTCGCGCTCTTGAACAACATATTCAGGAAGACTGTTCCAATGTTCAATGGCTGATGGCAAGAAGGATTTGTTAAATGCTCGAGTTGAGCCATGAAGACGATGTACATTTTTAGAGTTGAACAGTAGACGGGAAGTGCGAGTTGGATGAATGAGCAAAGTGCCAAGCAGGTGAGAAAAGTTGTGATATAGTTTGTGAAATGGGCTGATCTGTGCGGTCTTTCTGCGAACAGCTAGAGGGGTTAGCTCCAGAGACGATTTGATATGAGTGACGCTTGCATGTTTACTGTGCTGAGATGATATGAACCGGGCTGCACGATTTTGCACCGCCTCAAGGGATCTGATGAGCTAATCTTGATGAGGGCTCCAAGTGGCGGAAGCAAGTCCTAGTTAAGATCTGACGAACGTTTCGAAAGCAAGTTTCCTGACAGCGGGAGGGGAGGGCCGCAGAGATCTTTTTATGACTCCAAGTGTCCTGGAGGAGTCTGGTGCGAGTTTGACATTGAGGTCTGACCAGGTCAAGGTGCTGTTTATGAGGACACCCAGGTAGCGGTAGGAATCTGCTTGAGCTATCCCAGTGGAGTTTAATGAATACTGAAAGACAAGGTTGAATTTTTTGCGAGAGATGATCATGTGTTTGCACTTTGAAACATTTGGTTCCATGAGCCAGCGCGAGCACCATCCCTCGACAATGTTAAGGTCTTGTTACAGTAATGTTTGATCCGCACTATTGGCGATTCTGCGATACAGAACACAGCCGTCGGCGAAAAGACGGATGGACGATGTAATTCTGGTTGGCAAATCGTTGATGAATATAATGAACAAAAGAGGGCCAAAGACAGCTCCTTGCGGAACTCCGGAGAGCACATCTGTGATAGTGGACGACTCTTCACCAATGAAAGTGAACTGTGAGCGAGCTGTCAAAAAACATATTAACCATGATAGTACAAGTGGGTCGAGATTTAGCCTGCAAAGCTCAGTTATGAGACCACGGTGGGCTACGCGGTCGAAGGCTTTAGAAAAGTCGATGGCGATGGCATCAGTCTGATAGGCGGAATCAAGGTTTAAGTGCAGGTCAGTAGTGAACTTAGCCAACTGCGTTTCACATGATAAGCTGAGGCGGAAACCGTGCTGCTTGTGATAAAAGAAAGAGTTATTTTTCGAGATGACGGGCAATGTGCGAGAAAATGACGTGTTCTAATAGTTTGCAGGACACGCATGTCAGCGATATGGGGCGGTAATTGGACGGATCAGAGCGGTTACCTTTTTTGAAGACCTGTGTAACTTTGGCATCTTCCAGTCATCGGGAATTTGACCTACCAAGAGAGACTGAGTGAAAATAACTTGCGAAAAGTTGCTCAAGACTAGGTTTTGTACTTTTTAGAAATTTGGACGGTAGGTTGTCGGGTCCTGGAGCGCTTGAAGTATTTAGGTTGTCGATGAATTCAGAAATACCCTGAGCTGAGAAGACAGTCGGTGCCATACTGCTGAAACTTTGACGAGGTAGTACTGGCAGGCTCTGGACGGGCTCGACGGTGAAGACAGACGAGAACGTATGAATTCATCACGTTAGCTCGCTGAGAAAGTGGTACGTCAGTGCCGTCAGGGAAGACGAGTGTCATGTTGTGCGATTGGTTTAGGGTTTCCGAATTTTCCAATTTTTTTAGGATTATAGTGGAGGATGTTCTTTAGACTTTCGTGGTGGAACTTTCTTTTAGATTTAAACGAAGGATCGGTGGATTCATGTAAGCAGGTTAAATATTTGTTCCACATTACTGCTGAAGGCGAATTGCGAAGAGTGCGATAGAGTCTACATTTTTTACGGGGTAGTCTTTTTACCAAGGCGTTGGACTGGGCTAGTTGGTACATAGTCACAAAGGATAAAAACCTGCGGAGAACACAGGACACAGCGAAAAGAAGTCGACGGGACAGGCTGGCACTTACACTGAATACAAAACCTCGTTTGAAAGGCTTATTTAAAACCAGCGGCAACCACTTCTCGCATGTGTGAGCAACCATGCTTCGCCTAAACGAAAAATAATCAAAAAAACTTAGCTAGAAATAATAGCGTTCAGAAATACCATCTCATTGCCAGATAGATGCACTGACGTGTCACTGACACAGTAATTGCCCCGTTTCTTCGCGTATAATGCCTCTAAACTTTCCCTTTGGTTCGTTGTCCTGCACCTGCCCAAAACACTAGTGCTTTCAAAAGCAGGAGTGCACCCGCACTGCCTGCAACGGCTCGGCAGATGAGCACCGTCACTCATGGGCAGTGTTGTACACGTTCCTTTAAAACAAGAACGAAAGCCCGTTCCTCGTTCCTTCCCAATCTTGGAACGAGTTTCCGTTACAAGTTCCCTTAGCATGAGAGGAACTGGTTCCAGTTACATTTCGAAAATTGAAACGTGTCCTTACATTAACGTTACATTTGAATTTTTAATCAATATATAGTGCCGGATAACCGTGAGACGAAATAAAGTGATCAATTTAAAGCTAACATTGACCTACACATATGTTACAATATTGACATCGCCGGCAGTAGGTTATATGTAGATAAAATGAATCTAAAGACACGCTCCGAGTCGAATTTTTTTAGTGACCACCGCGGCCATACTACAGACATATGTCTGACTGCAACTTTCGTGCTCGCCTATTACAAGTGCAACCCATGGGGCACTTTCCACGTCAATCTTCAAATGCGTCGTCAGAATACTGCGCTTCAGATATTCAAATAGAGATCCCCACACATGCACCAACTTAAATAAGTTTCTTGCAGAGGAAACCACATCGAAAATAACAATACATAGGCGTTTAATGAGTGCTGATTCATTACTGCAGTGTGAGTAGAAAGTAATGTCCAGGATCATAGGCGTGCGCAGGGTTCCCCATCAGAGGGGGGGGGCGGCGAAGGTCCAGCGCAGCGCCCCCTCCTCCTACTAAGTCAATGTATGAGGCAGATTTTGCGCCCTCCCGTCCTTCTTAGGTGACTAGGATGGTCAGTGTACGGGGCAGATTCCCCCCACCCCTCTTAGGTGATTAGAGGGGGCGGCCTCCCCCCTGCCCCCGATCGTGCGCACGCCTATGTCCAGGATACACATTCGCAACTTAGTGAAGTCCCTGGGTAGCACTCAGCAAGAGTTACATCTCGATGTTGGTATCCGACTGAGGAACCTGCTTTCTCGTCAGCACTCCTTTGGCAATGTTGAAGAAGTCATAGCGTAGTTCAGCGCAAAAAAACAGGCAACAGACAAGTGAGAGGACAAGGACACAGCGCATGTCCGTTCCATCAAGTGCTTGTGGGTACTGCCGTATTGTACACAAATAGGAACAAAGTCAACCGAGGCCGTAGGGGCGAGGGCAGGCTCAGCGGGCGCAACAAGAATGTAGCGCTAAATGTACGCGTATCCTTTATTGCATAAAAGACGTTATCGGTGCGGCGGCTGTCGAACTGAACTATAATAAAAGTTATAAACCGATAGCCGCGGAGATTACTCGTATGTTGAAGGGATGCCTGCCCAAACGAAACTATCGAAGGCACCGGACAGGTGCCACTGCAGCACCCGCGTCCACTGCGTTTCGGTCCTCTTCCCCGCTATCCACGCAACCTGGTGTCAAAAGACAGATGTGTCGATAGCTGCCGGCGGCATGCACGAGATACTAAAGGGACGATCAAGCCAGCCGCTAAAGACCAGTGCACGCGACGAGAGAAACATTCCCAGGAAGTGGGCTGAACCATTACGTTGGGGCCGAAGACCATTAATGCGCAGTGGGAGGCCACCGCGCGAGATTTCGGTGGTTAGCACGTCGGTGCTTCGCTCATTTTCTGCGGCCTCTGGCGTTGTGATTGGCTCCTCTCTCCCATGCGTGTTGAACACCAGATGCGCGACGATGATTCGCGCCGTTCAAAACCTCCCCGGAACCACGCGTAGGCGCCTCGACTACGGTAAGTCGGCTCCCTCACTTTTCCCTATGCCGACAAGGCCACGGGGACGCATAACAGAACCGCCAGAATACGCAGCCCCCCCCCCCCCCCCCCAACACACAAAAGCTACGTTCGAGTTGGCCAAACAAAAATTCACCGAGGTCACCGAGGTGAAAAAATTGCGTGCCCTCTCTTGGCGGCAGCCTTACAATGGGGTTCGATGATTCTCGAATGTCAATAAAAGTTCTCCAAGGTGTGTCTATACTCCACAACGGTCAGTGATTGCTGTGAGACTGGCTCAGACAAAAAGAAAAAAAATCAGCTCTTATTCCCGCGCGTGGTCGGTCTTGACATCGCGCGCTTCCCTGCGCCCCCGGCATGCGCCTTGACTATGCTGCAGGATGCAGCATAGTCAAGTCACAGGCGAGGGGTAGATTCTTGCACCTCACGCGGTCGCCCATCCACCCTGTTCTGCATGATGTGCTGTGTGCGGGCGCCTGCTCAATGCCGAGGAACATTTACAAAAGGAACCCCGTTCCCTATGCCGTTCCTACATACACGTAACGAGTTACTGTCACAGTTACACCGATCCTTAATGGAGCGGTGGCGTTCCTCCGTTCCTCCAAAAAGGAACTAGTTCCTGGAACGTCGTTCCTTGGAACGCCGTTCCTACAACACTGCTCATGGGAAGGGAGGCCCTGGGTTCCCTGATGCTATCGTTAATACAACGGCCAGTTGGGCCGATGTATGCTTTGTCACATGATAAAAGAATCTGATAGATGACACGTGTGGTGCAAGGCACAAACGTCGAAGCATGGTTTGTGCCACATGTAGCCCTTCTCTGCGCATGCCGGTTGATGCGGCTGCATAGATCCGCTGAACGTTCGCGCGAACGCGAGCACCAGGCGCACGCCATGTTTATTGGCCACCTTCTTGATACTGCGCGACACCTTGCGCACATATGGCATGACCACAAATTTTCTTTTAAATTCGGAGCATTTCGTAGTCGCACCTGCGGCGTCGGCCGCCGTCCACACCCCCGCTGCCATGCTCGGCTCGTCTCGTGCCGGTAGCAAGCCTCTCCTCTTCCTCCCTCGCATGCTCGGCTCGTCTCGTGCCGGCGGCAGGCCTCTCCTCTCCCTCCTCTCCGTCCCTCCATCCTCTCGATCGAACGCGGGCGGTGTGTATATAAGCGGCGGAGTGCGCGTTCGGAATTCAGTCAAGGGTGTCTTTACTTGGCTTTCGCTTGACGTGACGTTTTGCTTGACTCGAGTAGATGCGATGGAAGCAACAGTACCTTCAATCAGCGTCCCACCACTCGTTGAAGGCAACGTTACCCCACCCTCACCGTCGTCGGTGTCAACTACAGCAAGCAACGCAGAAGAGAAGGCTGCGAAGCGACGAGCATACGACGCTGAACGCAAGCGTTTGAAGCGAGCTGCGGACCCGGAACTTCGTGCACGAAAAGCTGCTGCAAGACGGCAACGACGGGCTGCGGATCCTTCACTCGGCGAACGAGAAGCAGCTGCGAAACGGCAACGACGGGCTGTGGATCCTGAACGTCGTGCTCGAGAAGCAGCAACCGTTCGTGAACGTCGAGCAGCGGATCGATCACTCGAGCAGCGCGACGCTTCTGCGAAACCCACTTACGCAACATTCACGCGATACCCCCCCCCCACTCTGCGACGCATTTACTCGAATTCCCCCTATGGGAAGATGCGGGCGACATTTTTTTTACTCGAAAAGGCAGAGGCATTAGCTGCTTCTGCCCTGCGCGATCTTTTCTGCTCTTTGAGCAACTTCTCGGCTACTGCTGGCGTCACATCTTTTGGATACCCAGCTGACTTGACCCGACTCGCTTGTTGGCCCACAGTCGACCGTACCTTTTTAATGGTTTGGAAAACCACGGTTTGTCCGCATCACCACGAATTCGTACCAAGGGAACGCACTTATCGGTTAGATTGTGAATTCGCTCTTTGAACAAAATCTAGTTATCGTTAACGGATATAGAAAGCGCCGACTAGCAGAAGTGTTCGTAAAATAATTCAAGTTCGCAGTTAATGGCTGTAAAGTGGGCCTTGTTATAGCCTTTGATGCATTTTTTGATAGGTCGATTTTTTGATATGGGCATAAATAGGAGGAATATGATAACTTTGTGGTCGCTTAGCTCTATCGGGAGTGTGACGGCCTGGACAAGAACAGGGTTAGAGACAAGAACTAGGTCAAGCATGCTACTGCCTCGTGTGGGTAGGTGAACTGCTTGAATCAAGTTGATGAAGAGAATAAGCTGGAGGAAATCGCTAGAAAGTCTTGACGATGCTGTCAATTTCGTCCAGTCAATATCGGGAAAGTTGAAATCGCCGTAAAATAGGTATTGGGCGTTTAGAAACCGTGAAGTGAGATTAGTAAGTACCGAATGAAGGTCGTCGGTGAAACAGAAGTCACAATTTGGGGGACGGTAGCACGCAAGGAGGAGCGTAGAACCAGTTCTAAGCGATAACTCTATGCATACATGTCTGATGAAGTTACGATCCCTGTTTGATGACGTTCCGCTGTCCGCGAGACAGATAAGGTTTGAAACGCGGAAATGCAAAGTGCTCTCTAAGGTCCTGTTATTCGCAACAAACGGGTGGCCATCAAATGTGGCAGACGAGGCGTTGATGGCATATTTTAGGTGACGCCGTGAACTTTCTGTGGAACAGGAATGTGTAACGTCGGGAAACCGGGTGATTGTGCCAGTGTCCTTAAGACAAAACGATCTGTCAATGCTGCATGAAGGTCACCGAGGCATGACACGAATGATAGCGTTATCGCGAGGCCCTGTATGGTGGCCCGGCTTAACTCAAGACATTAGGCAAACAGTGACTGCCTGTGTCGCGTGTCACCGGACCCAAAATTCAGCATCCAGAGTTTCGCTGTTATCTTGTTATCTTATATCGTGATCAACAGTGGTTTCTTGCATTGGTGGACGCTCATTCGAAGTGGCTGGAAGTTTTTGCTATGAACTCAACAAATAAAGAAAAGACGGTGGAAAAGCTGCGCAATGTGTTTGCTGCCTATGGTTTACCAGAAGAAATAGTCACGGCCATTGGTCCCCACTCCACTTCGGCCTGCTTTGAGACCTTTTTGAAACGTAATGGAATCCGCCATACTAATACCCCTCCTTACCATCCTGCCTCGAATGGCACTGCTGAGCGTTGCGTGCAAACGTTAAAGCGACACCTTTTTAAACAAGTCTTAGAGAAAAAACAAAATGGCTCCAGCATCGTGTCGACCAATTTCTCTTCATGTAGAGGAATACGCCGACCGGAATAACAGGGGGAACACCTGAACAGCCGTTTCTATCATGGAGGCCTCGGACCCAGCTCAGCCTTCTGCACCCCAATCTTGAACAACTAATGCAAGAAAAGTTGGAAAGGAAGAAGGATACGGCAAACCAAACCCGAAGAAAATTGTGAGAACTTGCGTCAGGACAGCCTGTTTTTGCGAATGACTTAAGGCCGGATGAGGAAAAATGGCTGGCAGCGCCTGAGTATAGCTACCTATTTGGTACGTACGGGGAGCGAAGATCGGGATGTTCACGCAGACAACCTACGACCTCGCAGTTTACTGGAGGAGTCGACGCCTGATATTCGGCCGATGGAATCCTACGACGAACCAGACACAGCACCCTTAGTGGCACCGACACAGCACCCTTAGTGGCACCGACACGCCAGACATGGTCCAGCGAAACTCCGGCCAACAGCATGGGCCTACTTCGCCAATCCACTCACAACCAGAAGAAGCCGGAACAGGCTCTCCACAAGGCCAGTCTCCGCCTCCGTTGCGTCGGAGCAACCGAGCAAGACGACCCTCAGATCGCTACGTCCCGTAGCGCCCTGTGAAGTCTCGCATAACGGGAAGGAGTTTTGTGTCAGTGCGCGTGCATCTGTGCGTGTGTGATAGGGCA
This sequence comes from Rhipicephalus sanguineus, assembly GCF_013339695.2. Classification (NCBI taxonomy): domain Eukaryota; kingdom Metazoa; phylum Arthropoda; class Arachnida; order Ixodida; family Ixodidae; genus Rhipicephalus; species Rhipicephalus sanguineus. The sequence continues at coordinate 9,962,769 of NC_051176.1, read as the reverse complement.
GCGCCGTGCGGGTGAAAGTGCGCGCGTGTGTGACTGGACAGACGTCATCAGTATCGCGGTTACTGCCCTTATAACAGGCAGCTAACTTATGTTCACAGTGCCTCTTTCTTTCTACCTGTTTCTGTTAATAAACCCTTGTTATTGTGCAAGCCTAGGTGTGGCGCCATGTCTGCTGAGGTCACAACAGATTCCAAAATCTCTGAGCAGTAGAATTCCATGGCCACTAAAAGAAAAAAAAGTATACCTCACTGATTTGTTCTAAAATAGAGTATGCCTGATTCATTTGGAACCCACATCAAATGTGCTTAAATAATAAACTAGCCATTTCATCCCTGGATTTTTTATTTTCCTTGGAGACCTTCTTTGTGTACGTCGCCTTGCACTCCCAAAGCATATGTGCTAGCGAGGCTACGATACTGATTCGGCCAGCTGGGTGGCGGCCCTCCGCAGCTCCCTACTTGCTGACCAGCTCTGGGCCGTCCAGCAGGCCCAGGGAGTGACTCGCAGGCTTGGCCTGACGTTGCCGACGTGGGAGTCGCCCGCTGCGCGCTGACGGGCCCCTTGCAGGGCCTCAATAAAGTTTTGCAACCAACCAACCAAGCTTCTTTGTGCGTGTTTTCTTTGGAGTAAGGACCTCAGCACAAACACAAAAATTGAGCCAGTGGTGAAAGTCTTTATGAATTAATAAACATAAAGTCAGATTAGGTCATCAGAGCTCAGTAAGCGTAAGGTGGGAAAAATGCCTTCTTTATTCCTGCGGTTCACTAGAGTATACAAAATGTGATCTAACGTCTTATTTGTCAGTGCGATGCTCCTTGAAACAGCTTCGCTACGACGTCCCGAAAATGGCGCCTACCCGCCTCGGCGTCACCTCTGACTTTGGTCAAGCTTCTTCTTTGTGACTCCCAGCTCCGCAAACATGCCACAACTTTGGTTTCAATAGCAGTGAAGATCACTGAAGAATTATTCCGCCATGAATGACCAGTTTTGGTTTCATTTCCCAGGTGCTCTGGGAAATGTTATGAGGTGGTGTCAAGTGACCCCGCCAGGACCGAAAGGGCGAGAGTCTATATAAAATAAAGCAGCTCGATTTTTAACTAGAAACTGCCTGCCTCTTTTGAGAATCACTGAACCTCTCATCACTAGAGAAAAGGCTGCCGGTACTATTATCTCGTTTTCACAAGGTTTATCATAATCATTCCTCATTTGCTACCTCTTACATGTCGCCTGACCATCGCATTTTCCTGAGTCTAGATCACCCCTTCAAAGTTTTCGTTCCGTATGCGCATACTATTGCCACGCCCACTTCAAATTTATTTTTATGCATTTGGGTTTGACCAGCAAGGACGGTTAGCAACGCTCGGCGCTGACCGTGCCGCAGTGTTCGAGAAGCTTCGCGATTGTAGTAGATCATTTTGTTAAGATTGCGCACAGGATGCGTATAGTCTAGATTGTTCCGGAGCTTGCGCGACCACCTGTGATAAGACTGGAAAGTTCGATGCGTGTTGTATAAAAGACGGCGCGTCCCAGCCATGAGCAGATGATCGACGGTCGACGCTCTGTTCGCCGCTATCAGTGTATTGCTGTAGTTTGACTTTCAGTTTCCGGGCCACAAGTTCGGCCAAATAAAGAGTTTCATCTCTGACGCGCTGACTGCTGCCTTCGTCGACGTCACGACCACGTGACATCTGGCGGAGGTACTGCTTCTTCCATGATTCGGACGCCCCGCGAAGCGCTGACCCAAGCCCAAGCCGCGACGAGGACGACGGCAAAGAAAACCCGGATCGTCGAACAAGCCACAGGCAGAAGGGACTGCAGCAAGAGTACGGGCTCCTTCCCGAAAAAACGAGGCAGCCACAGGTACCAACATCGACCGCAGCGACGATGACCGACCCCGTGCCGCCTGCGCCGATACTTCTCCGGCAGCCTAAGGAGCCGCCAACCTTCCGCGGGTCGCCATTCGAACACCCAGAAACCTGGATCGAGACTTTCGATAGGGTCCCAACATTCAACAACTGGGACTCCGAGGACAAGCTGCGCCACGTTTACTTTTACCTTAAGGACGCAGCAAGGACCTGCTTCGAGAATCGGGAGTCCACTCTTCGAAATTGGGACGCCTTTCGCAGCGCTTTCCTGGAGACGTTTCCAAGCGTCGTCCGAAAGGAAAGGGCAGCAGCCTTGCTAGAGACACGGGTCCAAATTCCAAATGAAACCGTTGCCATCTTTGCAGAGGACATGGCCCGACTGTTCCACCACGCTGACCCAGCCATGCCCAAGGACAAGAAAGTCCGCTTGCTCATGCGAGAGGTAAAGCAAGAGCTCTTCGCTGGGCTGGTGCGAAACCCAACCACGACAGTCCAAGAATTCGTCTCAGAGGCGACGACGATTCAGAAGACGCTGGAAATGCGCAACCTCCACTATAATCGACGATCGATTTAAGACAGCTCAGATGTTGATGCCGTCAGCTCCGACAACCTGCGCGAAACGATCCGAACGATCGCGCGGGAAGAACTGCGCAAGCAGTTCTTCCCGCACCGCCGCGCCGCCCCAGCAGTACCGCCGCCGCCACCGACGTCATAGCGCCCGCCAGCCGGCCAGCGATACACGCCGAACAAGACCGACGTTTGGCGCGCCCCCGACCACCGCCCACTCTGCTACCACTGCGGGGAGGCCGGCCACACGTAGCGCCGCTGCAAGCACCGACAGATGGGGCTACGCGGATTCGCTGTCAACGCGCCGCGCCCGCAGCCAGGCGAACGGCCTCGCGACAATGACGACTACCTCAACGGAACTCAGTGGCAAGACTGACGACCTTCCCGCTCGCCGTCGCCCTGTCGCTATATGTCACCGCACGCTTGACAGCACACTGGCCCAAACCGGGGCCGGTCGTCTAGCCAGTATCCGGGAAACTAAGGGCAGCAACTGATGGAGGTGCTGTTGCTGTACGACAAAATGCCGAAGACCCTCTGCGGCCGCCGACGACGACAACGCGACGAGACCTGCAGAACACGACGCGAAGCAGACGAAGCCCTGACGACTAAACCTCGGTTCCTGAAGAAGACCTCTCGACGCGGCGTAGATGCAGCGGGACAAACCGACCTAGCCGTGACCGGACGCCGCGATTTAACCGCAACGCAAGACGACGGATTAGCGATCTTGACGTACTATTCGACGGCCACAACGTCACCGCTCTCGTCGACACTGGAGCCGACTATTCCGTTGTCAGTCGACTATTCTTCACAAGGTTGAAGAAAGTTAGGACCACTTGGCAAGGCCCGGAAATCCGGACCGCTGGGGTCCATCTAATAACTCCGGCTGGAGTCTGCACCGCAAGAGTCACCATCAATAACCGGACTCATCCTGCGAGCTTTGTAACCTTACAGCATTGCTCCAGGGATGTGATACTTAAGATGGACTTAACCCACCAGGGCGCCGTCATCAATCTGAAGTCTTAGTCAATAACACTAAGATCAGAAACAGCGCTGCGCCACACACGACGCCAGGAAACCCCGTATTGAATGTGATAGAAGAGCACGTCACCATTCCGCTTCTCTCCAGCATCATTTCCGTCGGCACCGAAAAACCCGCAGACCTTGAAGGTGTCATCGAGGGATATCGGCACCTACGTACGTCTGAACGTCACGTTTGCGCCGCAAGAGGCATAGCCGAGCTGCGTGATGGCAAAGCAAAGGTTGTGCTGGCAAACTTCAGCCACGAATATAGGCACCTGAACATTGGTACGACGGTCACCTACATCCACGAATTCGTGTAGACGCCAGCAATGCTTTGGCCCTCTTCGACGCTACCGAACCTGCTTTGGCGGATCGACGAACCCAACCCGATTTCGACGTCGACCCAAGCCCCCGAAACACAAGCAAGACCAGCTAAAAGCCCTGCTCCTACAATTCAAGGACTGCTTCTCGTCGTCTTCAAGGATTCGACAGACCCCAGTCGTGAAACATTGCATCATAACAGAAGAAAGTGCCCGACCATTCCGTCAGAGCCCGTACGGAGTTTCGACGAGAGAACGCGAGGCCTTCAAGAAACATGTCGGCGAAATGCTACGCGACGACATCATCCAACCGTCCAAGAGTCCGTGGGTGTCACATGTGGTGTTAGTGAGGAAGAAAGATGGAACCCTACGTTCTTGCGTCGACTATCGTCGCCTGAACAAGGTCACGAAGAAGGACGTGTACCCTTTCCACGCACAGACGACGCCCCAGATCGACTCCACAAGGCAAAGTACTTTTCGTCGATGGACCTCAAGACCGGCTACTGGAAAATCGAAGTCGACGAGAGAGACCGAGAAAAGACTGCCTTCATAACACCAGGCGGCCTGTTCGGTCATGCCCTTTGGTCTGCTCAGCACCCGCGACTTTCCAACGTGTCATGGATACAGTACTGGCTGGCTTGAAGTGGCAGACTTGCCTCGTGTACTTGAACGACGTCGTTGTGTTTGCCTCAAACTTCGACGAACACCTACGGCGGCATGAAGCTGTACTTCAAGCAAAGAGCTCCGTAATCACCATGAAGCCAGAAGAGTGTCGCTTTGCGTACGAGGAGCTCTTGTTCTTGGGACACGTGATAAGCAAGTCCGGAGTACGCCCTGACTCGCAGAAGACAGTCGACATCGCTACATTCCCGCCACCTGACGACGACAAGAAGGCCTGCGAGCAAAGTTTTTGACGAACCACCTGTAGGTGGTTCGTCAAAAACTTTGCTCGCATCGCCGAGCCACTTACTAGCCTTACTAGGGCCGACGTCTAGCTCAAGTGGGAAACGCCGCAGGAGGAAGCATTTCAAGAACTAAAGGACACCTGTAGACGCCTCTGTTACCCGCGCATTTAGACGAATACGCCGAAACGGAAGTGCACACCAACGCAAGCAACTCGGCGCCGTTATTGTGCAGAGGACTCACGGATTGGAAAAGGTCATCAGTCTACGACAAAAAAGGAGTGCCTTGACATAATCTGGGCTACATCAATGTTTCGCCCCTATCTTTACGGCAGGCCCTTCAAAGTTGTGAGCGACCACCACGCCCTGTGTTGGCTAGCTAAGTTGAAGGACCCTTCAGGTCGTCTCGCACGATGGAGCTTGAGACTTCAAGAATTCGACATTACCGTCGTTTACAAGTCCGGAAGAAAACACTCCGATGCCGACTGCCTGTCTTGTGTCCCCGTGGACCCGCCGCCGCAAGACGACCAGCATGATAACTACTTCTTGGGAACCATAAGTGCGGACGACTTCGCTGAACAGTGATCCGACCCAGAATTCAGAGGCCTTATGGAGCACCTCGAGGGCAAGAACGCCGTCGTTCGGAAAGTGTTCAAGCGAGCACTGGCGTCGTTTTTCTTACGCAAGGGCGTTCTCCAAAAGAAGAACTTCTCACCACATCGAGCCAAGTACCTTCTCGTGGTGCCTTCAGAATTGCGACCAGAAGTCCTCCAGGCCCTGCACGACGACCGGAGAGCAGGACACCTCGGTGTTTCCAGAACGCTGGCAAGAATACAGGAAAAGTACTTCTGGCCGCGCCTTGCCGCCGACGTCACTCACTACATAAGGACATGCCGAGACGGTCAGCGACGCAAGGCACCGCCAACAAGACCAGCGGGCTTTCTTTCAGCCAATCAAGCCACCTCGGCGACCTTTCCAGCAGATCGGGACGCACCTACTGGGGCCGTTCCCAACGTCGACTAGTGGTAATAAGTGGATCGTCGTAGCTACCGACTACCTGACCCGCTACGCCGAAACAAGAGCCCTGCCCGGAGGTAGTGCCGCCGAGGTAGAAGTTCTTCGTTGAAGACATCGTTCTGCGTCTTGGCGCCCCAGAGGTCCTCATCACCGAAAGAGGTACGGCGTTTACTGCGGAGCTAACTCAGGCGGTGTTGAGGTACAGCCAGACAAGCCACCGCCGGACCACTGCCTACCACGCTCAGACCAGTGGCCTCACCGAGCGGCTAAATGAGACCATCGCCGACATGCTGGCCATGCACGTTGATGTCGAGCACAAGACGTGGGATGCCATCCTTCCGTACGTGAGCTTCGCATACAACATTGCTGTGCAAGAAATGACGCAAGTGACGCCTTACACGTTCATCTACGATAAGAGCCCAGCGACGACGCTCGACGCAATGCTACCAACGGCCACGGACGAAGACAATCTCGACGTCGGTGCCTATTTGCAACGCGCCGATGAAGCTCCACAACTCGCCCGCCTGCGCATCAAGAACCAGCATAGGGTCGACAGCCGCCACTGTAACCTTCGACGACGCCAGATGGAATACCAACCCGGTGACCGTGTGTGGGATTGGACGCCGATACGCCGTCGGGGACTTAGCGAGAAGCTTCTTCGACGATACTTCGGGCCATACAAGGTGCTTCGACGTCTCGGCGCTCTAGACTACGAGGTTATCCCGGACGGCATTAAGAGCTCTCAAAGGCGCCGTGCACGATCTGAAGTTGTCCATGTCATGCGCCTTAAGCCGTTTTATGCGCGTTAGCGAACCTTAGGACTGTACCTTTTGCTTGACGTATTGCTTGCTATAATTTATTTGTGTATGCACTTGTTTTTCTATGTTCTTTCACAAGCATCGGGACGATGCTTTTTCAGAGGGGTGGCAATTGCACGCCCACTTCATGTTTTATTTTGATGTACTCGGGTTTGACCAGAAAGGACGCTTAGCAACGCTCGGCGCTGACCGTGCTGCAGTGTTCGAGAAGCTTCGCGATTGTAGTAGATCATTTTGTTAAGATTGCGCACATGACGGGTATAGTCTAGATTATTCCGGAGCTTACGCGACCGCCAATAATAAGACTGGAAAGTTCGATGCGTGATGTATAAAAGACGGTTCGTCCCAGCCATGAGCAGTTGACCGACGGTCGACGCTCTGTTCGCCGCTATCAGTGTATTGCTGTAGTTTGACTTTCAGTTGCCCGCCCACAAGTTCGGCCATATAAAGAGTTTCATCTCTGACGTGCTGACTGCTGCCTTCGTCGACGTGACGACCACGTGAAACTATCCTCTGAAATAACTCGCCACTGTTGTGTGCCATTCGTCATTGGAATAAGTTTGCGTCTATAATAAGCCACAGCGCATTTGTACAAATATTAAATAGTTCGCCTAATATTGCTTAATACTTTTGTTGTAACCCAGAAGTCGAAAACCTCGCCACATCTTGTTATTCATTGTCTGCTTCCTTTATGCTGCTGTTAACGAGTGTACATCTGTTTCACTGTAACCCCCCCCCCCTCCATGTAATGCCCGTCATGGGCCTGTAGGGTATGTGAATAAAAAAAAGAGACTACTAAGTATAAAAACGCGCAATATATATTTCGTAGCCAAGGAAGTACTTAGTGCCTTCAGAACCAGCCATATCAAAAATGATCATTCAATCATTTGCTTAAAACACCTCATCGAATGACGTTGCTTTCTTGGTTCACTTCTCTGTTAAATATTGATATACACAGCAAATAGTGGTGCAGTTGACTGGAAAGTTAAGATTTTACTACGTACCAATAAAAGAAAGGTTGATCCCTTCGTCACAGGAATTGTTATAACACGAAAGTGAACCGTGTCTTCACAGGAATATTGTTGATTGTTTATTGTACAGCCGTAGCGACGTCTGTGTAGAGCACGCGAGCAGCCGGTTTTTGCTCTGCGGGGCGACACCATGAGGCGGTTTCGGGCTCAGACGTTGGTCAGCCTGACTACTAGGCTGCGCATGCTCCTGACACACCACGTCAGAGCCCGAAACTGCCTCAAGGTGTCGTGTCGACCCGCAGAGCAAAAACCAGCTGCTCGCGTGCTCTACGGCTGTACATCGTTGCATGAGAGCTTGCACAAAGTCCATTGATGTTTGGCAGCCATTGTGTGGATCTACCTACGTTGACGCCTTGTGGCACATTCCGTTCTGACAACTAACGCCAAAGGTCATGACTTAACCCTTGTGCTAGCTGAAATAGTTAACATACACCTGTAAACAGCATAAGCTGAATCCCGCGCAATGTTGACATCAGCAAGCACATAAGACTGGTGCTCAATATGCACTCATTGAAAGCATTGTGAGAAACGGCGAGGTCTCCAGTAATAGCGTTACCTACATACACCACCAGGCTGCGCTTCAGGAACACGGGGGGCACATTTCGTAGCATGAGCCGTGAGCGTGGGACGGTGTTCCGTTCTCGCTGCAACGAAAGCTTTGACTGTGGGCGCTCGTTAGCCATAACGTGGCCTCTGGGTTTATTCAATGGGTTTATGGTTCATGAAATGGCTGCACAGAGGCCTAAAAATCGAAGCTAGAAGTGGCGTAAAATGGCTAGTATTTAAAATTATGATGGAGACTGTATAGAGGGGATGCTATGAGCGTGATATCTAGAATGTTTAAAGATGACGTGTTAATAGATGAAGTACCAAGTAGCACATCAGCATCACAATGCCCTGAGTACAAGGTCCAAGAGCCATGTGCTATTACAAATGATAACATCGCAACTACGACCTTTCAGGGGGCGACCACGTTACGATTTACTAGGGCAGAGAATGTCAGCATCAGGACGTCGTTCAAGAAGACTAAAACAGATTTCATACTAAATAACGTATCTCTGCCTAGGAAGAGAGCCAAGTTTGGAGATATACATTGTTTGTATGCTAAAGGAAAGTGTTTTTCCCTCTCAGCTTCTGTTTCGCGACATTCCAACTGGACTTGCTTGACAGTAAGTCTTTCGCTACATCTACCACACAGTGGATGTTCATCAGCAGTCAGCAAAAAACTGTGGTTACAATAAGTGTACCTCACCTACTCTGAGGCGACACAATGTGTAAATACGACAGAAAGATGTGTAAACAGAGTAGAGTAGTGAATACACATCCGCGACTACTGGATTTCTGTGTTTCCAGGCATGACATTAAGGTTTTCACCAAGCTTAGTGAATCCGTGTATATAACCGCCTTATTCATTTTTATTTATTTGATGCGTTTGACAGCAGACAGTAAGGCTACTTGTATTGAGATGTAGAACATCTGATTCAGAAAAGGGGTGACCGACGGCTGCATAAGACACGCTGGCATGCAACTTAGAAGCGTCCGTGTAATATTCTGGGCAGAAGTATTTAAACTGCAGCTCAAGAAAGTGCATGTGGATGTGGGCTTCTGGAGCGCGTATAGTCACTTCCACAAATGCCGTGTCGCCGTCAATGATGTGCCCAGAACTATGGCGGAAAAGGCTCAGGAGAAGTCATTACGCCATGCTCAAGAAGTGGAATATTGACGTCTTCACACAGCCTCCTAACACGAAGTGAGAATGGCTCCATCACTCTGGGTTTGTTATGAAAGAATAGTGCAGATGTGGCATCGTTGAGCGTGGGATAGCAAGGGTGGTCTTTGTTAGAGTGTACATTCAGAAAATAATTAAAAGCGCACTATGAACCCCGTAGAAGAAGAGATAATTCATTCGAGTCGACATAAAGGCCTTGAATCGGGATTGTCCTGAAGGCACCGGGGCGAGGCGTATGCCTAAATGACGGACAGGGTCCAGCATCTTGAGGGCACTGAGTGAGTGATAAGCTATGTATTATAGCCGCGATCGAACAAGGGTTCTGTAAAGATTTGTGAGACACTTTCTGTCACTACCGCATGAGGTGTGTGACAAAAGTTTCAGGATATTCATTGCTATTCAGGTGGCTAGCCTTGAGGTATTAGCTGGATCTGCCTCCTTTCCTAGTAAAGAGCCTCCAAGACTTTTTGGCTAGTAAAAAGGGCAATGGAACTTTTCTGCGGATTTAGCCTAACCCATTCTCATTGCCCATTTCGATATATTGTTTAGGTTAACTTGTACGTGTCTCTCACAGGTAGTCAGGTTACATAATCTGAATCCTACTTACACGTCATCGACATATACTGAATAAAACATGTTTTGGAGTTTACGAGCGGAAATACGTAATTATTACAATAAAAAGGGTGCAGCTAAGTACGCCACCCTGCGGTACCCCAGCTTCCTGAATGAATACTCTTAAAATGGCAATACCAATCCTGACACGGAACGCACGATTTCATAAGTAGCTCTCAACGATATTGACCAAGATCGCGCCGATACCCATTCCGGACAAGCCACGGAGAATTCCGTAGCGCCACCTCATATCGTATGATTTTATAGTGTCAAGGAACACGGAGAGGAAGTATTGTTTATGGGCAAATGCATTATGAATGTAGGCTTCTACACGCACAAGGTGGTCAGTTGTCAACCTGCTCTCCCTAAACCCGCCCAGATACGGGTTAAGAAGGTTGTTAGATTCAAGATGATACAAAAGGCAGAAGTTTATCATTTTTTCAAAGACCTTGCAGAGAAAACTCCTGAGGGCGGTAGCTTGTTACCAAGGAGGGGTCTTTGCCCTGCTTTAAATTAGGAACTAATATGAATTCTTTGCGCGTGGCTCGAATGTGTCAATCAGCCAAGATTTTGTAAATTCACAGCAGCGTCATTTGCGTGTCTGGGTGTAGGTGCCTAATCATGTCATATACAATTCTGTCAGCTCCCGAAGCAGAACTCTGACATTAAGTTAGATCAGCTCCAAAGGCGGTTTTGCAAAAAGCACGATTATAGGGTTCATTCTGATGGCATTTACGATCCAGTGATTTGCGTTCTTCTTTTTCTTTGTATTTTTGCAACGTCTTTGAATGGTGTATAGAGCTGGATATGTGTTCAAAATGCTCTCCCAGAGCGTCTGCCTGATCTTCTAGGGTGTTTCCCGCATCATTCATAAGAGGCAACGGTTGGGCCCCTTTGAACCTCCTTAAGTTATTCCACACTCGAGATTCTTGAGTGTGCGAGTTTATGCCTGAAAGAATGCTTGTCCGTCTTGGCTGCAGAGGTGTGCGACTTCCATAATATTTGATCTGTTTAAACTGAACCAGATTTTCTGCAGTTTGATATTTCCGCAGGATACCCCACGCCTTATATTCTTTCCTTCGCGCTTGCTTGCTACCATTGTTTCACCAGGGAACTCGTCATCTGCATGAGTGACCATTGGACTGTAGATTCAATTTTTTTGCTGCATCTAAAAATTCACCGACGATTACGATACTGCCTAATGCAAATTCTGAGCGCAGCTTCGCACTGGGGTAAAGCCAACTATGTTTGAATTTTGGCATTCCGCAAGGTATCGACTACGCCATAAATCGTAATTCTTGCGAACTAGGAGTACACCCACTACGCTATTATTCGGCTTTCTGCGGATAGGCGACGTACCCGCTACACACCTGTAAGCCATTATGTTCTTCTTCTTGATGCTGCACGTGGCTGATGAATATAAAAAAATATGGCTGAGCACTCAAAATACCTAAAAACATTCATAGGATCAATTGTTGGCCAATCCCCCAGAGTGGGTGTGAGGACATGTGGCAGAGGGTACAACAACAAGAACAACTTTGCAGTGGGTGGGAAGCATTGATTCACGCGCTCGTTGCGCAGTTAGCATTGTGTGACGACTGGTGATTTACTCCTCTGCTGCGCTATATTACACATGTTAACGCGATTCTTGGCCCTAAATGACGCCTGTATAGGGTCTTTTTGCAAATGAGCTTCAAGCAACAGTGTGGCTCTGTGGTAGAATACACGACTGTCACGCAGAGGGCCCGGCTTCAAATTCGACTCGATCCTGGGTATGCTATCAGTTTTTTTTTCATGTCTATCGGTTACGCCACCGACGGTGATGCAACAGGCGCGGCGGCAGCGACGCCGCACAAGGCAGGAAAGGGTGCCTAAGAGCTGCGCTCTAAAATGAAAACGGTAAAGTAAGCAACAACAGCATCCACGCTAACATCATCAATGAAATCTCGTGACAGATACGTAGATTCTCTACACCACTCCCAGTCAACCGAGTCCAGTTTCCATCGGGGAGCCTGGGCAGGAAATCGTTTTTTTCTGGTAAGTTCAACCTTATGACAAAATGGTCACTCACAAATGTATTTCTTATATCATTCCATTCAAGTTAGGGAAAAAGAACTGCTGAGCCAATCGCCAAGTCAACGGATGAGCATGATTTGTGTGATAAATAGTAATATGTTGGTTCCTTTTTGTTTAATAGGCATACATCAGAGGTTATGAGAACATTCTCTAAAAGGCGACTTCTTACATCAAAAAGCAGGTCTCCCTATAGGCTGCTACGTGCATTAAAACCCCCGACGATAATGTAGGGTTCATGAAGCTGGTTAATCAAGATGTGTAATTCCGCATTAGTGAGCTGGTAGTAACGTGCTATGTAAATGGAGCAGATGGTAACCAACATATCAAATACAATTGCACGGATTGCAACAACCTACAATTGAATTATATTATTAGCGGGTGATTTCAATTTACCCGATCTAGAATGGAAAAAGGACTGGTGCGAGGTGTTGCATGCCAGCCGTACTAACCTAGAAATGACAAACATTGTTGATACTTTTGGGTTTATACAGTACGTTTCGGAACCCACAAGACTTAATCATACCCTTGATCTTCTCTTTTGTAAGTCGCCAAATGTAGTACGTAATTTTTATATTTTTCCAGGAATTAGCGACCATCAGGTTGTGGTAGCAGGTATAAGAACAAAACTTCAGAGAGTAACAAAGCGTACCAGTAGAAAGGTGTTCTTTTTTTTATAAAGGCGACTATTCGTCCATTTCCGCAAGGCTTCTCGATTATTTACCTCGATTTGAATGCTTGGCAGAAGAACATAGCGTAGAGTACTTGTGGATCATACTTAAAAAGAAGTTACTTGAAGTTTCAGAGCAGTTCATACCGAGTATTGACTTGGATAAGCTTAAGAAGCGTAAAAAGCCATGGGTGACTTATGGATCCTGAAACTAATTAAGAAACGAAGGCGCGTATTTAAGATACAAAAAAACTAAAGGTAAAGTTCATTATAAGAAGCTACAGGAACTAACACGCGAATATAAAGACGCGTCCGAAAATGCAAAGCAGCAGCTTCTTCAAACCGAATAAATGAAAATATAGACCCAATCCTAAACTTTTCTAGCAGGAGTTCAAGGAAGGATGGTTCTGATCCCGTTGGATTAGGCAACTTTAAAACAATTTCTCGTACTATAGGACTTTTGCAGCGAAACAGTTCAACGTTTCCGGTTACAGTAAATCTACTCCTCTACAACTCGCTTTTCTCTTCGACTTTGAACTATGGTGCTCTTGTGGGGCACAACCACAAATGCCAATATCATGAAATTATTTTATTACAAAAGCGAATTATTAGACTAACTTGTAAGGTGCCCTATTTGTCACATACAGCTCAATTGTTTGCCAAATTGCGTATCGTTAGAGTTACATCATTATACGAATATAAGATGTGTCGTTATTACAAACTATGCACAAAAACCAAGACAATGCCTTGAAAAAACTTAGCCAACCTAAAAACAAATGCAGTGGCATACAACACCCGTAACCCAGAGCAGTGGGAAGTGGCACGATGTCGCACAAACTATGGGAAGCAAATGGTCCGTTACCAGCTACGTTCACTGTTAAACCACTTGCAGAAGAAACAAATGGCGTCGATATTGAAAAGTTGACAATGAAAGAGCTCCACGATATATGTATATAAATAAGCCAAAATATTGTTCTATATTAGACACCTTATTTGTATACATCCTTACATGGTTCGCGATGAGATATATGTTACCTTATCTCGTTGTTTTTTTTTTCCTTTTGAATGCTGTTTTTTTCACCTAGCCAACACCAATTCGCACTTGGGTTTTTTTTCTTTTCTTCGTAATCATGTTATACCAGTGTTCTACAGTTTCCGCTTATATGTGTCAATAACTATTGTGTACCTTTGCATTCTGATCTGTTCCATGTTATTATTATTGTCCCGTTCACTGCCTGCTGCTGTCCTATCAAGGAGGGGCTGTCACCTCGTCAAGCTACTCACTGTAGTAGCTTTTTGTGACAGCTCCTATCTTTCCTTTTTCGAAAGATGAATAAACTTGATTTGATTTGATTTGATGCCGTTGGATTAGTCAACTTATTTTCAATGGACGCACTCTTTCCGACGATGCAGAAAAAACCAAGTGCTTAAATAATCACTTTCAATCAGTTTTTCTTCCTAAGTCTGCATTGAACTCACCCTTGCCAGGTAGTTGTGTTCCCCTCATGCAACCACTCGAAATTAGTGTTAGCGGCATTGAGGCCTTCCTCGGGAATCTCGACGAAAGCGAAGCTACCGGTCCTGATGGTGTCTCTCCAAGAGTACTAAAACAGTGCGCTCACCCCAGTGCGCTTTACCTTTATCTGATCTTTGAAAAATCATTATGTACTCGTCGGTTGCAGCAAGACTGGAAGGTAGCAAATGTAGTCCCGATTCAAAAAGGAGGCTACAAAAAAGACGTCACAAATTATAGACCTATCTCACTTACATCGATATCGTGTAAGATTATTGAACACATAATATACAAAGCTATAATGAAGCATTTGTTGGATTACGAGTTGATAACGAAGGCTCGACACGGGTTTCGTAAAGGCTTTTCATGTACGACCCAGCTTCATGAGTTCTATAATAACCTAGTGTCTGCAATTGACTTACGTGGGCAAACAGACTGCAACTTTTTTGACTTCATCAAAGCCTTTGACACTGTTTCCGATCATCTCCTCCTTGAAAAATTACGAATACTCAACATAGATGAACGACTTTTTAATTGGATCGAGAATTACCTGGCACAACGCCGCCAATGTGTTGTCTTGAAGGGCATTAAATCGGATTTTCTCGAGGTCACGTCAGGCGTCCCACAGGGGCCTGTGTTGGGACCTTTGCTATTCATAATTTTTATTAATGACATTAACGTAGGTACAAGTTCAAGTATACGGCGCATTGCTGATGATTGCGTTGTTTACAGAAAAATCCAGAATGAAGATGATGTCCTTGAATTACAGGCTGATCTTGAACGCATTCATCAATGGTGTCTTAAGTGGCAAATGAAGTTAAACAGGAATAGGTGCGTCCATGTGTGTTTTAGAAACAATAAAAAAATAATTGATGAAAGTTATCATTTAGGTGGAAATAATTTAGAAAAAAAATGCACGTACAAATATTTAGGAGTGTTACTGTCGCATGATTGTTCCTGGAATGCACCTGTGGATTATGGGGTTTCCAAAGCCGCGATAGCATTCAATTATATCCAAAGGAATGTGAAATGTGCAGATTCTAGCCTTAGAAGCACAGCTTACCTCACTTGTATTCGACAAATTTTAGAATATGCGTGTACTCTATGGGACCCATCACAAGTAGATTTGATTAATAAATTACAAAGAATTCAAAACAGAGCAGCCAGGTTTGTTTTGGGTCGGTATGGCAAAAGCTCACAGTTGTACTGATATCAAAAAGGAGTTAAACTGGAGTCACTGTCGTCCCGTCATAAAAAAAGGCACAGTTTCGCCGCAAGGCCGAAGCAATGAATGCGATAGCAAGAAAGTCATGCTATATGAAGTGAGGCTCCCCAATGGATACTCTCAGTTTGAACAGCGCTCCTGTTGCAAAGGCGGCCGAAGCAGCGAAGGAAACTAGCGTGCTTCAAGTGTCGAGCGGTGACACTTGATAGTTCGCGCTCATCTTCTGTTTGCTCGTTTAGCAGCGTCCCTAGAGCTCGAATGGCTTTCGTACGCTCCGTAACATGAGCGCGGACATCACGGTGAAAGCGTGAAACATACCTCTTCCCCTCAACACACGAAAACCGCGCGAGCAGACAGCGGAAGGGCAAGGTTCTCCCTGCGCAAGTATAAGAAGAAGCGAGCGAGCTCGCCGACGACTTTTAAATGCGCCTGTCGCGCTCCTAACGCCATCTCGCTGGTAATTAAGAAACGCTTACAAGCGCAGCCGTCTCTGAGTCCGTCCAGCGGTAAAGGGTGTGTATATAACGCTCGCCGTTACCTACCTGGAGGATCTGCGTTTCGTGGCGTATTGGCTAGCGCCACTCGCTGCGGATAAAGAGGTCCCTGGTTCGATTCCGCGCTTCGGAAGCATTTTTCTGAATTACTTTTCTTTGGGGCTATATCGGTTGGCAGCAGCGGCTTTGGCAACAGGCTTCTGTCGCTAACACTCACGCATTTCACTACGCAGGCGCCGAGACTGATTTCCGTGGTAACCGCTTCAGGCCGTCGGAATCATCCCTTGAGGACGACGGATTGACACGTGCAGCTACCTCCTGTGACGTGTGGAAGTGGTCCCTGGCGCGGCGCTGCCATCGACGGTACTTAAGCGGCACCGTGCTCAACGTTCGTCGCATCGGTTGGCAGCAGCGTGCTCTTGGCAACAGGCTTCTGTCGCTAAACACCACGCATTTCACTACGCAGGCGCCGAGACAGTGATTTCCGTGGTAACCGCTTCAGGCCGTCGGAATCATCCCTTGAGGACGACGGATTGACACGTGCAGCTACCTGCTGTGACGTGTGGAAGTGGTCCCTGGCGCGGCGCTGCCATCGCGCTACTTAAGCGGCAACCGTGCTCAACGTTCTGTCGCATCGGTTGGCATCAGCGCTTTGGCAACAGGCTTCTGTCGCTCAACACTCACGCATTTCACTACGCAGTTAGTTTTCATCAAATTGAAACTTTCCACTGTTCATATTTGCCAGACCTGCTGCTAGCCACCTGGTGTATTTTTGTGAACCATGGTCACGAATGCAGAATTTCGCGTGAAGTTGACGCCCTTCGTAAGGAGGTGGTAGAAATGCGTAAAAGCCTAGAGATGTTCACTCGCTATATGAGAGAGAGAGAGAGAGACATAACGTTTATTTTGTCCTTGCTGGGGTCAAGGGAGGCGGGGGGCCGGGAGACTAGCCCTACCGAGCCCCCCTTCCTCAGGCGGCGGCCAGACTTGGGGTCTTGGCGGCGTCTTCGGCCAGCCGGACTGCCCAGAGTTGGTCATCCGGGCACGCGCTGAGCAGCATAGCCTACCACTGCTCGGGCGTGGTAATCTTAAGTGTAGGGTTCTTGCTCGTGTTTGGTGGTGTGTTGCGCTGCGGGACATGCCCAGATAATGTGGTCTAGGTTGGCGCGAGCCATCCCGCAAGCTTTGCACTGTGGTGTGTAAACGTCCGGGTATATGCGACTGTACAGCGTGAGTGTAGGGAATGTTCGCCGTCTGTAATAATCGCCATGTTGTCGACTGTTGCTTATTTAGCGACTTGTCAGGGGGTGGGTACTTCAATCTTGCCCTACGGTATGCATGAGAATTTCACCATACGTGACCATTCTTTCTTTCGCGTGGCCGCACCAGGATTCGAGTTCTTCGTCCTGAGCCTGCTCGGCTCGTCGGGAGGGTAGCTGCTCTGATGACGGGTGACGCGCCCGGTGGACGATTTCTCGGGCAGCGTCCGTGAGCGGCTTCGTTCCCGGCAAGGCCCGATGGCCCGGAGCCCAGATTAAATGAACTTGGCGGCGACGAGATGGGGATGTGCTTGCAAGTATGCGGTTCGCTTGCGGTGAAATGAGGCCCTTGGTGAAGTTGCGGATAGCTGTCTTGCTGTCACTAACAATGCAAGAGGCGGTAGTCCGTCGCGTAGGCTAAAGCGATGGCAGCTTCTTCCGCCCTCTTCGGGTTGTGTGGTGAGTAGGGAGCTGGTGGTGGTAGTTACATGATTCTGTCCCGTGACGACAGCGGAGCGCCATGGCCGGTTGTTGCGGGTACTCTGCTGCGTCACGTAAGCTACATGCGCGGCCCCCTTGTAACTCTTGCTGAGATGTTTAGCACGGTCGGCGCGCCGTTCTGCGTTTTAGACGGGGTGCATATTGCGAGGGATGGGGGGAATCAGGAACGTTCTTCGGATGTCCTTGGACAATGGGACCTTGGGTCCGGTCTGCGTAACGTATTCAATGTCAGGGTACGGAGGATGTGCCGCCCGGTCTGTGTTTGCGAGAGCCGCTCGTAGTGTGAAATGCGCTGAGCCTCAATTAAACTCCTCAATTGTGTTATGTAGGCCTAATTCCATGAGCTTTTGATTCTCCGTAGATTGAGGGACGTGCAGGGCTTGCTTGTATGCTTTCTTGATAATTATGTTATCTTGTGTTTCTCGCGTTGGAGAGGCATAGGAAGGGCGCGACGTACACGTGCGGCTGATAAAAAGGCTTGCACCAACCGTAAAAGGTGTGTCCTCTTTCATTCCCATGTGCTTGGTTGGCGATGCGGGCGATGAGCCTTCTATTTGAGTAGCGTCGGGGTCTTGAGGCATTCGATAGTCTCTGTGTTCTTACGGTTCTGTTGTATGCGGAGCCCCAGACTCGCAGGCTAGGCACGCACGGTATGGGATGTCCTTTGACTTCGAGCATGATGGGATGCGTGCTCTCCTGACTCGTTCGACGATGCGTTGCGGGGCGTATGATTAGTAATTCGGACTTGCTCGACGAACATGAAAGTCCTCGTGGCTCGACATACTCGACCACCGCGTTGATTGCTTCTTGCAGGGTCTCTTCAATTTCGCCATCACTGCCTCCAGCAGTCCAAGGGTAATCTCGTCCGCGTATAGGCAGTGATTTAGGTCGTGGCATGCAGACAGCTGTGTTGGAAGCCCCATGAGGGCGATGTTGAAAAGCATGGAGAGAGCACGGACCCTTGTGGTGTGCCTTGCTTCCCAGCTTGATAACCTCCGACTGGAGTCCCCCTATTGTTAATGTGGCAGTGCGGTTGGAGAGGAAATCTTAATGTAGCTATAGGTCTTTGCACCAACGTTTAGTTCTGAGAGTGCCTCAAGAATTGCACGGTGTGTGGACGTTATCAAATGCTTTAGTAAGGTCTAGGCCAAGTACAGCCCTTGTGTCCAGTTTAGGTCCCTGTCGGGTGTCGAGTACTTGATGCTGAAGTTGAAGCATGACATCCTGCGTGGACAGCCGTGGGCGGAAGCCTATCATGGTGTGTGGAAACTTGTCTTCCTTATCCATGTATTCAGTAAGCCGAGTGAGAATGACATGGCTCCATGACTTTCCCACGCATGAAGTGAGAGATATGGGGCGGAGGTTGTCGAAATGTAAAGTTTGCCTGGTTTGGGGATGAAGACTATTTTGGCGTGTTTCCACGCAGCGCAGGCAAGGAGCCCGACTCCCAGACGATGTTGATATGTTGCAACAGAGTCGCTAGGAGTCGTCATCAGCATTTTGTAGGATCCGATTGGTGATGCGATCGTCCCCCGGCGCTGAGTTGGGGCGCAGATTTCGTACCGTTTGCCTGCACTTCCGCCAGGGTGATAGGTGCGTCCAGGGAGGCGTTATCCTGACCTGTGTAGAGCATCTGCGGTTGCGTCACCTGGTCACCAAGGTACTTGTCGACAAGGTTACTCAGGAGCTGCTTGTCGGCGGCCTGCGTTTGATGTAGGAGTTTCTGTATATTTGCGTTGTTGAGTAGTTTTGCTGGTTCGCGCGTCTAACAGGTGCCGCAGAATGTTCCAAGTCTTGGGGATATTGGTTGCCGCTGCATGCCGTTGCATACGGCATGCCATTGTTTGATTGGTTAGCTGCAGCGCGTACTTCTCAATGTCCGTGTTAAGAATCCCGATTCGTTTGGCGGAGCGTGCGATTCAGTTTTTGGGTCTTGTAACGTTTCCTAACCCCGCTAGAGCCTCCAACATGTGTAGTAATTTACTGTCAAGCTGCTGGGCGCCTGCTTCTCCCAACACCCATTTAGTCGCCGCCTCCGCATCAGCAAGAAGGTCGCTGGTCCAAGTCTCGAGGTCGGGTGCCACCCTTCTGGGGAGGTACGTGCTGCCCTGCAGGCCCGGAAAGCATCCCAGTCCGTGATACTGAGCGTTTCGCCCTACCCGTTTTCGTGGACCGGCTGCGATGAGCGTTTGCAGAACACAGTGATCACTACCGAAGGTTTGACCGGTATTGTGCCATTCTGTGAAGGAGGCTCGCTTGATCATCGTGAGATCTCCGGTGTGGTGTCCCTGTTGACGCTGTTACCAATGCGCGTGGGATAGGTAGGGTCCTTGACCACAGTATATTGTAATTGTTGGATATCTTCCCACAATTCGCGGCCTTTCTTTCTGTCGTAGGAGTAGCCCCATGCTAACGCTGGGGCGTTAAAGTCACCCACGACCACAAGAGGGACGCCTTGCGCTGCTTGTCCGCTGCGGCAAGGAGTCTATGAAATCTATGTTGGTGGTTGGGACTACTGTATACATTTAATATAAAGAGTCTGCTGCGCTCTTTCCGGGAATGTGGAATTATTTCGATGAAAACGTGTGGGGGTCCGTCCGAGAGCAAGTCATGTTGTAGTACTCCGATGTTGCGGCTCACTAGCGTGACTACTAACAACCCTCTGATCATGTTTGATTGTTGCTTGTAGGCCGCATATCCTGTTAGTTTTGCCTCGGTCATGGGCTCTTGAGTGCAATGACGTCTGGTGGTTTTCTCCGATGTGAGAGTGCGTAAGCTTTGCTGAAGTATTCCGCGTTTCCTTGAAAAGCCTCGGCAGTTCCACTGCCAGATACAGTAACCTGTAGAACTAGTGCTGGGAGGCGGAGACATCGTCAGGGCGGGGGTGTGCTTTCTTTGCAAAAGTTCCCTTGAACCTAACGGAATGTTCCTCTACCTCTGTCATGCGGCGCTCTAGTTTCTTGATAGACATAAGCACCTTATGCGCTAATTCTGAATGTTGCTTATTCTGTTCGTCTTTTAGGTTTGGGTCATTGTGGCAACTGCAGTTTCTATCAGCCTTGGCGATGGCGCCTTGCAGGCATTCCTCTACCGTAGTTCTAATAATATCTGCATTTGTTTCCGGAGCGGATGTATCCATGTCGGTGTCTGGTGCAGTTGCCTTACGTTTGGGTGGGTTGGTGGTAGCATCTTTTCTACTGACCACCCCGACCGATCGCTCTTGCCTCAGGCATTGGGAGGATGCTGCATTGAAGCTTTTGCTTAAGGAGCGTATTCTCCTGCGCGAAGTTCTTGAAGCTCTTGTCCGAAGTGCACTGAGCTCTTTCATGACCATGTGAAGAGCCTGTCCGTCGCATTACTGTGTGTCTGTGTAGGCATTGGTGCTGTGGGTTTGTGTGGTTGCGATGTCATGGGTGATTGTGGGTTCGCGCGGGAGGCCATGGCTGCCCACGCTTACCTCCAATGGTGACCGGCTTTGATGGGCTGCCTGGGGGCCGTCTCGTTACAGTTGCTCCCAGGTTGTGAGGTCCCTCGGGCTTGCTTCCTGATCTGCTACTCGAACGGTTCCGAGATCGGCTCCTGGAAAGGCTCCTAGGTGTAGGGTGAGGATCTTCTTGGTGTTGCTGTTGCGAAGGTGTTGCGGCATATTGAAAAGTACGTCGTTGAGCCTGCTCTCTGCGCCTTTGTAGAATATCCGTGGGTGAGGTAGCGTTTTGTGCAGATCTTGTCCCCTGTGGAGTGACCAAGTCCACAGAGAGCGCAGCACAGCTGGCACGTGTGGTCAGGTTGGGGGTCTTCCTTGTAGCAGGTAGCGCACCTGTTGCGTGGTGGTGATGGACAGACATCCACTCGGTGACCAACCAAACCACAGGCGGTGCAAAATTCAGCTTTCTTTTTGTGCAAGTAGCATTTGTATTCAGCTCCTCGATAATAGACTTGGTATGGGACTTGCTGACCATCAAAGACGATGAGCACCGAGTTCGTGCTGCCCATACGGCGGGCCTGGATAATCGTTGGATTTCGCTTGTTGACTAGGCTGCTCGTGATGACTTCAGCGGTGTCGTACGAAGGGACGTTGTGTATGACTCCTTTAGCGGTATCATCAGGCGATGTAGCGTATGCTGCAGCAGATCACACACTTACAGATTGGCGAACTTGTGTTCGCCAATCTGTAAGTGTGTGATCTTGCAGTACCTTTCCGCGTTTTCCATCGAGGGGGTGCTGACCAGAACAATGTTGGAAGCCGGGTTTGTCCTGTACGTATCTGCATCAGTTTGCTCGGGAGTGAGGCCAGTGACGGCAAGGATAGCGTCTCTTATTTGCGCCTCGCCCACCATGGCAGTATTGAAGCCGTCTCGGAAGCGCATTACGACTTTGATATCGTCTTCGGGTAGTTTCGGAGGTCTTGGGGCTCGCGGGCGCATGCAGGGGTGCGGAAGACCCGATTTCTTCAGCATGGATGTGGCTTGGTCGACATGTGTTGGCTGTTGCTGGCGTTGTTTGTATTTATGACTCACAAGCCATCCGGATTCCACGGTGGCATTCTTCAGGAGAGATGCTGGTTCCCCTCCACTTCGAACGATTTCCATAGTGCTAAGCGTAGTGATGACGCTGATCAGTGGCGGAACACGTCAGGCACAGGCGTGTGCAAGATGAACGGCCGCCTGGCCGCCGGTGTTGCCGTTAGGGTTGGCAGAGCGGCAGCTTGGCGCGGTGAAAAAGTCGTAGAATAAGGTACTTGCTCTGCTTGGATTTTGATGCAGGTGATCTCTACGAAGTGCTGATATCTTCCGGAAGACGATTCCGGCGTTGATTGGGTTCTCGAAGTGAGTAGAACGCCCCAGGAACGGTAAATTCACAGAGCCCATGCGAAGCAATCTCAGTGAAAGCCAACTTCTTCTTCCTCCCCTCGCTATATGAAAAAGTGAAACAAGATCAGGAAGCGCTAGCTTTGGACAACAAAGCTTTGAAGAAGGAAAACGAGGACTTACAGAAGGCTCGCGGAATCGGGGCAATACTCTCGAATCAACAACGTCGAGAGAAGGGTATACCTTGCGCGCAAGGGAGGACTGCAAAGCCATCTTGCAAAAAATCGGGACAGATAGGGTGTCCAGTGACTCCTGCAGACTTGACGTCATTCACGTGTACCGCCAAGAAGGAAAAACATAATAGCCCGATTTGCGTGAGAACAAAGAAGGCTGACTTCATCAGCGGCTAGGAAGGCTAGGTTAACTACGATGGACCTTGATCTCCCTCAGACCCGGCCGTTCCCATCTATATCAATGAACACTTGACGCCTGACAACAAGCGCCTTTTTGCGCGGGCACTAGCTCTGAAGAAAGAAAAAAATGGAAATTTCTTTGGACTGATGGTTGTCGCATCAAGGCGAGAGAAGCAGAGGACAGCGGGTGGTGTCATTGGAAGCACAAGGACCTGTCCAAAATTTGCTAATCGGGTCTAACCATGTTTGACTTGGCTTGATAATGGGTACGTGCCTTCCGAATAAAAAATTAGTGTCAGCTAAAAAGCCAGAATTGACGTTTTTCATCAAAATGTTCGTCGCTTCCAAACAAAATAGACGAGTTCAGCTTGCTAATCGAGACTTTCGGAATGCCGTTTTCAGTAATAATGTTAACTGAAACTTGGTTGACGCCCACATCGCACAAGCTTCAGCTTCCGGCTATCAATCGTTCTTCCGTAATCGTCGGATAAGCGAGGGGGCGGTTATCGCGCTTTTTCTCAAGGACGATAGCAAGGCTGAGCCCGTGGACGAATTTACTGATATAACTTCGGACATGAGGTGTTAACAATGCGAGCCAAAACAAATATGTTCTCCGTCATGTACAGGCCACCATCTGGGACGCAAGCCGTTTTCTTGTATTTCTTGAAAAGCTTTTTAGTTATTCATTAGAAGAGAAAATCAGTTTAGTCTATTGGTGGTGACGTCAATATAAACATGCTTTCGTCGTCCCTGCTACAAAAAGATTTGCAATCACTCATCACAACTTATGGTTTTTCAAACTAATATCGTCCCCAACACGCGTGACTATCGATGGCGCATCCCTATTAGATGTATTCATCTCAAACATTAATATTGATTTATTACAGGCCGACGTTGTGTACACTGACATTAGTGATCATCTAGGAATTATATTACTAGTAAATCGAATCCACTGTATGGCTAGTAAAACTAAAAAAACCAGTTTTTATTCAGTCTATCACTTCTTCAAATCTTAACGCGTTTCGCCAAGCCATTGCCAAGAGGCTTGGCATGGCGTTTACCAAGCGGAAGATAGTGACTCTGCGTACACTGCTTTTATGAGCACTTTCAAAACTTTTTACCATAAACACTTCCCAAAGAAACAATGGCAAGGGCTCCAAAGCACGAAAACCTTGGCTAACACCTGAACTTCTTGGCATGGTTAAACGCAAACATGCCCTGTGCTCAATTTGTGAAATCTAGATCCAGCCCTACTAAGTGAATTCAAGAAATATCGAAATAGTCTAACGAATCAGCTTAGGGCTGCAAAAGATGCTTATTTGTGGAAATGTTTAGTGACCCAGGCAACCAGAGAAGTGATGTAGTCGGCGCAAATTGAATGCTTTGTTAAAGCCTACTTCACGTTCTGTTATTCCAGATGTTTTGGTCATAACGGACAAAGCTTTCCGGAAATGCTATACCGAGTGCGTTTAATGATATATTCACTGAAACCTCAATTACAAGGTGATGCTGGCCTTAACAGCTATGCTCAGTTCCTGCGTGTAAACGCGTTCAGTAACACTCTATTCTTGCCCAACTACCCCGCTAGAAGTCTTTTCATGCTTCAGCGATATTGGTAACAGCCGGGCATGGACGCCGATGGTATCCAGATTCGCCCCATAAAGTATGTGCTCGATATTATATGCCCTGTTCTTACCCACATTTATAATCTAATATTATCTACAGGTGTATTTCCAAAACAAATGCAGACTTCACGCGTCGTTCCAGTTTACAAGCACGGTGATAAGGGACCATAAACAACTATCGACCTATTCAATAATTCCAGTGTTTTCGAAAGGTATTGAAAAATTAATGCATATCAGATTGGTATCATTTTTAATCGCCACAACTTGCTTCAAGATTTTCAACATGGGTTCAGGAAGCATCGCTCTACCGAAACAGCCCTCTTGACTCAAAAAGAAATAATTATAGACGCTTTTAGTCGCAAACAAATGGCATTAGGCATATACGTCGATTTTTCCAAGGCATTTGACTTAATTGATCATTCCATCCTACTCAGCAAACTAGAAAACTATGGTGTGCGTGGAACAGCGCATGCGCTTCTAAATCTTATCTTCAACAGGACACAATTCGTAGATGCCAACAATGAAATATCTCCAGGAAGCCGGTCGTTGTTGGTGTGCCACAAGGAAGTATTTTAGGGCCACTATTATTTTTGATTTACATAAATGACATTGTACACTGCACAGACAACGCAACATTTGTATCGTACGCAGATGATACGACAGTTTTATTACAGGGAGCTTGGAAACAGAGATAGAGGTAATGGCTAATAAAACGCTGTCTGACATAACTCCTGGGCCTCGGCGAATTTATTAAAAATAAACCTTCAAAAACGCAAGAATTTTATATATGCCTAAAG
Source organism: Rhipicephalus sanguineus (assembly GCF_013339695.2). NCBI lineage: Eukaryota > Metazoa > Arthropoda > Arachnida > Ixodida > Ixodidae > Rhipicephalus > Rhipicephalus sanguineus. The sequence goes on along the minus strand of NC_051176.1, from coordinate 9,937,510 downwards.
GAAAAATCTCGACAAATAAGATGATTTATTTCTGGGCTCTCAGCAGTTAGATATGGTAGATTCCGTTAGTACCTTGGAGTATATTTTTCAAAGCACTTAACATGGAATGTACATATTGATAGCCTGCACTCAAAGATGTCATCTGCCATTGGTGTCCTTGCACGTATGCGATGTATGCTTCCTACTAAGGTGAAAGTTACGTATACAATGCGCTGGTATCATCTTTGTGTTACAGTATTGTAGCATAGTGTGGTGTACTACCGGAGTGACAAATTTGCGCAAGTTGTATTTACTACAGAAAAGAGCCATACGACATATTGCTGCTGACACTATCTGTCATCTACAAAACTTTTTTCCAAAATATGAAATTCTTCCAGTATTCTCTTTGTATAATTACAGGCTGATGTTGTGTTATAAGGAGTTTATTAAGCATGGTACCAATACCATAATTAATCTTGCTAAGCTAAACGTAAACCCGAGTTCGACTGACCAGGCACAAAGAAATGTGGACTGTACCCACCCCTAGAACTGTTTATGATGAATCATTGTCCTACAGGCTGCCTTCCTACTAAACTTCTTAAAGCACGAAGATTTTGATCCTTCGTCTAATCAAAATTGTCACATTAAACGCTTCGCCCATCGTATTCATTTTTCGGAATAATATATATCTCGGAATTTTGGCCATTCTTATTATTGTTGCTTTTCATGTTCATGCCACTTCATGACTATACATATAAACTATTCTCTCTATTTTCAGTGATTTGTATAATAATTTTTGTATTATGACGCCATGTTAAACTTGTAAAGTCTTTCTGTATTTGCATTCATGATTGTCCGCCATCCTGCTGCATTGCCAACTTGTAACGGGGTCGGGACCTCGTCAAGCTCTCGAGCTTTTAGTCCTGTACTCCTCCTATTGAAAGGAAATAAATTGATTGATTGATTGATATATATACATACTTATACACATACGGTGCATGACGGCGGCGACGGCAAATTCCAGCCGAGACTGTCCATATAATTGCTATCGCAATAAAATTGCATCTGAAGCTTTTATACCAGATATTTCATAAAAACGGGAATAGACGGTGACATTTACTTAAAAAAAGCCAGATTATATTTCTCAACGCACAGACCATGAACACAATATAAGGCCATGCCGGGCCAGGACGCACCTGTATGCAAATTCGTTTTTAAATGCGAAGCATTTCTTAGCGAACCTTTGGCACTTTGAGCGTTTCTATCTACGTATCTATCTATCTGTCTATCTAGCCGCCTACGTCCGGGTGCTCTCATGATCGCCTCCTTAACATGGTGTACACCAAAATTTGCATGGGAGGGTAAGAGGATTTGGCGAATATGATTGCCGGGTTATGACATGAATAACGTTAAAATCCTGTCGCGTACGTCGCCAAACCCTTTGCACTAGACACGTGTGGCACATACCCGTTTACCGCGGCTGCGGTGTTACGGGTAATGCTCACAGGTGGATTGACAGTTATATCCTACCCAGGAGACGGCGAGAACAGACATTGGTAACTTAAATGCTGGAGCGTTACGAAACCAACATCGGCAGCGGTTGACCTCAACGAATAGAAAAAAATGAAAATTAGATCCCAGCTGGAATCGAACCCAAGCATTCTGCGTGAAATCAGGTATTCTACCACTGAGCCACGCCAGGACTATAAACTGGTTTTGGAAAAACAGCCTACGCAAGGCGTAAATATCGGTGCAACGTCAGTTGTGGTTGTGTGCGGGCTACCTAATTTTACAAGAAAGCAATAAACACTACGTGATATCCTACGAGGTGTACTCCTACTATACAGGCGTCATATCAGATTAACGTCTGTAGTTCCAGTGTTGGCTCCGCTTTATATCAGTCTAATAAACATTACGTTTGTCTTTCTATGATTCAGCAAGCTATATTGAGCATTGCTCGACCCGGAGGAATACATTAACGAAAGTTACATATGATATCCACATCACCGCACCGTAAAGTGCGCTTCGTCCACCAGAGCGACGCAGTGTCCTCTTCATTTCTTACGAGGCTGGGCGATGGCCTCATGCTGACCGAGGATGATGCGAGATTGATTGACAGCCACTATGTAGACTAGGCTACGTAGGCTACATACGCCCAGGTAGTCTACGAATACGACAAACTCCATCCACTGATGTTGGTCTACGTAGCCCTATCCAGGCCTACCAGCCTCGACGCTCTATACCTCACCAACGCGAAGGGTGGCTTCAGGGTCCCACATTTCGCCGGCTTTGTCGACAAACAATTTGTCGACGAAATGACCGAGGCTTCCACGAATTCCAACAGCTCTACTATTCATTGTTACGTTACTGCGCACCACTTGGAGGACGAAGACTGCACCACACGAACACAACAAGTACCATTATAAGCTCTACTATACCACATACTTCACTACACATGGACCCCTCGTCACCACGATCCCGACCGGATCCTATAACAAGTCATGACCAGCTGCTGGTGCTCACTGATCACGGTGATGACGCCCTTGTTCAAGAACTGTCAAGAACTTCTTGCACACATGCACACGGCTTCGTGAAACGTGCGTGTGTTCTCGGGACACGTATAAGCACTACATATCACCTTAGCGCCCTTCTGGTGTTGGTAATACCCACGTTGCCATTGGCAGCGTTACCCAACCGTAAAACTGGTTATGTAACACATCTGCGGCTCTTCAACATATATATGTGTGCGTAAAAAATTTACACAAATCTTTAGCGTCATTTTGTAACGTGTCGCTAAGTAAAAAAAAAGTTACGCCGCAGTCACCTACCCGCCGCATGCTTCGCATAACGTCGACTCCACGGTATGTGGGATCTGCCGAATTTTTTGTTAAAACTATTAACCAATGGAGTTGTTTGACATCTGAGCAAGTGTCAATGGAAATGTATTTTTTCAACTCTGTAGCCCCCTTGCTGTAACGCCTCGAGGCAAAGCGGGGATATGTAGGAATAAAGAATAAACCTCGAGGGGCGTTTGGAGGACTATCGGATGGCGAGGCACAGACGTATCGACTCTTATTGCCACACCTCACGATGAGGCAAAAGCGCCCTCACGGTCCTTCCTATCAGTGTTGTACGGAACGGCGTTCCAAGGAACGACGTTCCAGGAACTAGTTCCTTTTTGGAGGAACGGAGGAACACCACCGTTCCATTAAGGATCGGTGTAACTGTGACGGTAACTCGTTACGTTTATGCAGGAACGGCATAGGGAACGGCGTTCCTTTTGTAAATGTTCCTCGGCATTAGCAGGCGCCCGCACACAGCACATCATGCAAGGTGCAAGAATCAGGTGCAAGAATCTACCGCTCGCCTGTGACTTGACTATGCTGCATCCTGCTTTTCACTTTAACCCATTAAACGCCGCTACTAGATGTGTTGTAGCAACAATAAAATAAACTATTTTAGCTTGGCTAGAGGGTGGAAATATACATGAAAAACAAATTTTATTTCACTGGTATCATAGGTTTATGATATACAGATCGTTCCCCAATGGGAACAATGGCTCTAAGCGTATGTACGCTGGAATAGCTTACTCTCTCCTCGCGGGTCGCAAACAACGCGTGTTTCTCCACGCGTGCGTTATTTTTTCGTGTGGTAGAAAGGCGAACAAATGGATGTGGAGTGGGACGGCACACGTCTGGCACTTCATTCTTGTGTTTTTGGTGCACTGGCGGCACTTGCTCTGCTTTCCCAAGGGCACCAAATGGTGGCCGTGGCCTTCCTTGCTGTGGAAGACAAGAGCACCTGAAGGACCAGGTCGTTCTCGCGTGTCCAGCCTCTTTGTCAGCAGACCTTGGACGATGAGCCTCGTGAACTGCAGCTGGTCAAGTGGTGGTTCACTTCGTACTTCTGTGTAACAACCTCCAGGCTGCAACACGCAGTGTTACGAGCAGGTTGCTCAGCAATGGCCAATACCACTTTTTCCCATGTAGACAAGGACGATAGTCGCTGATGAACCTATCAAGTAGGTCTACACCACCCATGTGCTTGTTGTATTCTAGTATTAGTCTCGGCTGGGGCACTGGAATTCGCTTTCGCTCTTTTTTGCTGTAGCGAGTGAGTGTGGTGGTCGGGTGAATGCCATCATAATTTGTGGCAACGCATACACACTTATTGTCATTCCATTTCACAGCAAGCACGTCGCCGTCGCCGATAAAATCAAAAGATCCCCTGCTTTGACTGGCTAGTTCCTTCGAATCCGGAAGTGGGCATTTCTTCAACCTGACCTCCCTTACGGTTCCAGTGGTTCTGAATCCGCGTTCTTTCAGCTCTTGCAGTAAAGCATGTGATGTGAAGAAATTGTCCATAAAAATTACATGGTCTGTTGGCACATAAAAACACTTGAGAGCGTTCAAAACAACGCGTGTTCCAAGCGGTACATTTGTGCTTTCGCCGTCGTTTTTGCCGCAGTAGACATCAATGTTGAAAGGGTACCCTGATGAAGAGCAAAGGACCCATTCCTTGTAACCAAAGCGTATTGGTTTTCCTCTTATAAACATCTTGCAGCTGTGCCTGCCAAAGTACGGCACCATTTGCTCCTCCGCGCTCAGATTCTTCGAAAAAATTCCGAACTGCTGAAGGGAGCTATTGACAAGCCTAAGCAGAGGCCTAATCTTCGCCATTTTGTCACCCTTCTCAAGGTTTTGACTGTCACACGCATGGATGTATCTTTTTATCAACCGGAACTTTGCGCGACTCATTGTATTTGCCACCAAAGGAACACTGAGGTCCTCAGCTTTCGACCAATAGAGGTCAGAGCGTGGAAGCTTGTGGTAACCACTCAAGAATAGAATGGCGACAAATTGAAGTATGTCATGTTCGGTTATGCTCACGTTGTGATCGTTCTGTTGCTGGGCATAACGATTGGATTCGTCGGTTATCAGACCTATGATTTCCTTGTTTAGTAGGCGGGCAAAGAGATCAGACGGCTCCTCATCGACAAGCTCGGAATGGGTCACTTGAAGTGGCTGAAACTCAGTCTCTACTATTGCGCCCGAATACTGTGTAGTACGCTTCCAGGCACGAGGATCTTTACACGGTTTTTTTGGTCTCGGAGGCGCTTGTTCCTGCATATCTGCTTCACATTCGTCGGCATCAGCCGTGTGGACTTCAACTTCGCCGGCAACATCATTCGGCAGAGTGTTGACAATGGCGATATCACTGTCGCCCTCCTCTTCATCCGTAAGAATGTCGTCCGCACTCGGTGGGTGCAGAAGCACAACATAGGTTACTTCTGCAGAATCGTTGGCGAGAACCATTTCCACCGCTTCCTCCAGCGTAAGGAACCTTTCTCGAGGCATCTGGATGAAGAAAGACGCGTTAAAACTAAGAAAAACCTAACTGCAGAGCGGCCGCTTCCAACTCTCCGCTTTACGCCAACGTTCCCAAATGGGAACATGCACACATTTGTCGCCATATTTGCATTACGCATGCAAGCAGCTACTCTATTTAGTGTGTCCTAATACTAAAGACATTCAAAAAGATGCTAGAATATACAAATCTGACCATGCAGTTCAAAAACTCACATTTTTTCGCAGAAACACTTCGTGCGACGCACCGCCGTGTTCGCGCCAAAAGTTCGTTGAAGTTGCCACCGCATAACATAAAATACGAAACTAAAAAGGAAACTTCCTTGCGCCCAAATAAAACTTTGGGCATTTTTAAAGGTGTTGTTACCAAATATTATCACTTTTCTTGGCAACTTCAGCAATTATGGGTTCAGAAAATAACCACGTGTGGCGTTCCCATTTGGGAACATTGGCGCTAAATGGGCTATAGCGCACGCCGGGGGCGCAGGGAAGCGCGTGATGTCAAGACCGACCACGCCCGGGAATAACAGCTGATTTTTTTTCTTTTTGTCTGAGCCAGTCGCACAGCAATGACTGACCGTTGTGGAGTGTAGACAAACCTTGGAGAACTTTTATTGACATTCGAGAATCATCGAACCCCATTGTAAGGCTGCCGTCAGGAGAGGGCACGCAATTTTTTCACCTCGGTGACCTCGGTGAATTTTTGTTTGGCCAACTCGAACGTAGCTTTTGTGTGTTGGGGGGGGGGGCTGCGTTTTCTGGCGGTTCTGTTATGCGTCCCCGTGGCCTTGTCGGCATAGGGAAAAGTGAGGGAGCCGACTTACCGTAGTCGAGGCGCCTGCGCGTGGTTCCGGGGAGGTTTTGAACGGCGCGAATCATCGTCGCGCATCTGGGGTTCAACACGCATGGGAGAGAGGAGCCAATCACAACGCCAGAGGCCGCAGAAAATGAGTGCAGCACCTCGTGCTAACCACCGAAATCTCGCGCGGTGGCCTCCCACTGCGCATTAATGGTCTTCGGCCCCAACGTAATGGTTCAGCCCAGTTCCTGGGAATGTTTCTCTCGTCGCGTGCACTGGTCTTTAGCGGCTGGCTCGATCGTCCCTTTAGTATCTCGTGCATGCCGCCGGCAGCTATCGACACGTCTTTTGACACCTGGTTGCGTGGATAGCGGGGAAGAGGACCGAAACGCAGTGGACGCGGGTGCTGCAGTGGTACCTGTCCGGTGCCTTCGATAGTTTCGTTTGGGCAGGCATCCCTTCAACATACGAGTAATATCCGCGGCTATCGGTCTATAACTTTTAATATAGTTCAGTTCGACAGCCGCCGCACCGATAACGTCTTTTATGCAATAAATGATACGCTTACATCCAGCGCTACATTCTTGTTGCGCCCGCTGAGCCTGCCCTCGCCCCTACGACCTCGGTTGACTTTGTTTCTATTTGTGTACAATACGGCAGTACCCACAAGCACTTGATGGAACGGCTCTTCAACATTGCCAACGATGTGCTGACGAGAAAGCAGGTTCCTCAGTCGGATACCAACATCGAGATGTAACTCTTGCTGAGTGCTACCAAGGGACTTCACTAAGTTGTGAATGTGTATCCTGGACAGGCGTGCGCACGAGGGGGGGGGGGCAGGGGGGAGGCCGCCCACTCTAATCACCTAAGAGGGGTGGGGGGAATCTGCCCCGTACACTGACCATCCTAGTCACCTAAGAAGGACGGAGCGCGCAAAATCTGCCTCATACATTGACTTAGTAGGAGGAGGGGGCGCTGCGCTGGACCTTCGCCGCCCCCCCCCCCCCCGCTGATGGGGAACCCTGCGCACGCCTATGATCCTGGACATTACTTTCTACTCACACTGCAGTAATCAATCAGCACTCATTAAACTCCTATGTATTGTTATTTTCGATGTGGTTTCCTCTGCCAGAAATTTATTTAGGTTGGTGCATGTGTGGGGATCTCTATTTGAATATCTGAAGCGCAGTATTCTGACGGCGCATTTGAAGATTGACGTGGAAAGTGCCCCATGGGTTGCACTTGTAATAGACAAGCACGAAAGTTGCAGTGAGACATTTGTCTGTAGTACGGCCGCGGTGGTCACTAAAAAATTCGACTCGGAGCGTGTTTTTAGATTCATTTTATCTACATATAACTTACTGCCGGCGATGTCAATATCGTAAAATATGTGTAGCTCAATGTTAGCTTTAAATTGCTAACTTTATTTCGTCTCACGGTTATCCGGCACTATATACTGATTAAAAATTGAAATGTAACGTTAATGTAACGACACGTTCCAATTTTCGAAATGTAACTGGAACGAGTTCCTCTGATGCTAAGGGAACTTGTAACGGAAACCCGTTCCAAGATTGGGAAGGAACGAGGAACGGGCTTTCGTTCTTGTTTTAGAGGAACGTGTACAACACTGCTTCCTATACACGGCATAGCGCCGCAGGAAATTTCTCTGCTTCGAATTCAAATGTGTCTCCTGGACACAGAGCACCTTCCACTGAAAGTAACATAGCCGCTCACGTAAGTCGTGTAGATCGTCAAGAGGCCCCTCGATATTCCAAAACTTTATTTGGGTCGACGTACTGGAAAAATAAAGGTGTTGTGTGCCTGAGAGTAATTAAAAAATTATGCTCATGGTTCCTTGCCAGGACCCATCATTTTCTGCTTTTATGTTTTGTTGCGGCCTGCAGAACTGCGCCACTCTTTCGGCACCAAAGGCACCGTCCATTGCCTCCTGTGAGGCACAGGACGCCCGCGTGCACATGCTGGTAGTTCGAGTTTCAGGCCTCGCCTGGTGAGACGAGGCCTTCTGACCCGATGGCTCTGGAGTAGCCGTGCTCTATCGTAAACATGTTGGTGTACAGCGCGAGGAACGACGAAGACCGAAAGAACAGAAGGGACACGGACGAGCGCTGACTCGCAACTGAAAAGATTAATTGAAAACCACATGTACGTAAAAGCAGAAAACATACAACACTGCGCAGAAGCGTGAAAAAACCGATGGAAAGAGTAACAGCGAATCACCTAATGGCACACGTGCTGAGAAGATATGCGAGCTCCTTGTCCGTAAGAGACAACGATGCCTCACTTACGCATGCGTCACCCATTCGGTTGATGTGAAAGGCCTCTATCACTTCTCTAGTGGTCTGGGAACTATGCTTTGACAATATCTTTGCATCGGCAAAGACAGGTGCGCAGCCACACGTGTTGCAATGCGATGCCAGATGCGAAGCGTTAGGATTTTTTAGCGAATTTTTGTGCTCTCTTAAGCGCACATTGATGCATCGGCCGCTTTGGCCCACGTATGACCGCCCACATGTAAGTGGGATCTGATACACAATGCCGCTCTTGCAGGGCACAAATGAGGAAACATGCTTAATTCCACAGTCACTTCTGTCCTTGTCATTTCGCTCCATTTTCTTCCGAACCATTGGGCTAAAATGGAGCGAAATGACAAGGACAGAAGTGACTGTGGAATTAAGCATGTTTCCTCATTTGTGCCCTGCAAGAGCGGCATTGTGTATCAGATCCCACTTACATGTGGGCGGTCATACGTGGGCCAAAGCGGCCGATCCATCAATGGGCGCTTAAGAGAGCACAAAAATTCGCTAAAAAATCCTAACGCTTCGCATCTGGCATCGCATTGCAACACGTGTGGCTGCACACCTGTCTTTGCCGATGCAAAGGTATTGTCAAAGCATAGTTCCCAGACCACTAGAGAAGTGATAGAGGCCTTTCACATCAACCGAATGGGTGACGCATGCGTAAGTGAGGCATCGTTGTCTCTTACGGGCAAGGAGCTCGCATATCTTCTCAGCACGTGTGCCGTTAGGTGATTCGCTGTTACTCTTTCCATCGGATTTTTCACGCTTCTGCGCAGTGTTGTATGTTTTCTGCTTTTACGTACATGTGGTTTTCAATAAATCTTTTCAGTTGCGAGTCAGCGCTCGTCCGTGTCCCTTCTGTTCTTTCGGTCTTTGTCGTTCCTCGCGCTGTACACCAACATGCTGCCGTACCAACTAGCCCAACTTTCAATACTGTTGCTCTATCGTAAAGTTGGCGGAGTAGAGTTAGCTGCTGCCGCCTTGGGGGCGGGCAACACAGCCGATGGCTCGCTCTGCGCAGGCCCGGCAGATGGCGGAGGCCGGTGCGACGCTGCCCCCTGACGCGCGGCATCCGCATATGACGTGCCGTGAAATGCTGAACGTCTACCTGGCTTCCCTGAAAGAGATGTTCTCTCTTGCCTTAAATGAAAGCATATCTTTTTTCCATGCAGCACACGCTCGTGAGTACGCGGGGTGTTCGCCGTCGCAATTGACACAGCGGGCTGCGGTTGTCAGAACTGTGGTATATTAAAACACACCTCGCACAAGTAGACTGACCTTTACAAATATGGGAGCTGTGGCCGTACCTCTGTCACTTAAAGCATCTGCGAGGGTTGGGTACGTATCACCGAACTCTTAGTTTCGTGTAACCTGTTTCTATGATTCCTGGTTTCACTTGCTTCAAAAGTTAGTATAATGTGCTTGGTTCGCTTTTATGAACTGTACCTTCTTATTTTTATTCTTCGTAGATTGACGACATTCTTCTCTTTCCAGCCATCAACCGACTTTTGGATCAGAAAGGTCAAAAGATCTTCGTCTGAAGCAACACCACGAACGGTCTTCATAGATCGGTGCGGGGTGATGGTTACAGAAATGGCGCCGGAGGACTTCAGGCTGGGAAGATTTTCGTACTGTTTGCTGGCTCGCAGTTTAAAGGCCAACTACGGCGATTTTTTGAGGTCATTTGAATCTCAATAAAATTCACTGGGTACGTTCCTTTTCACGTTCCCGTTATTTATGCCAAATTACAAGCTGGAGACACATGTAGACTCATTACAAATGATTTTATTCATTACCCTGACACTCCCCACCTCGCTTCCCAGAAATATTGGCAACGGAAAGCGGAAGTGACGGAACCGAGGGGCGACTAGAGCGTCTGCTATCCGCAAGGCAACAATCGCGTGTGTTTGGGGAGCGCTTCGTTGGCTGGGCGTGTGAATTTCAGTTCCTTGTGGTAATGCGTGCGATGGGTGGCAAGTGGTGTTGCGTTGTGGGCTGCACACGATTCCCCGTTGGTAGTCACGAAACACTCGCACCTAACGATTACCCTGCGTCTTCATATTAGAGCTAGCAATGCCGGTTTACCGCACTTTCCGTGCGGTAATACCGTACCGGCTAAAGAATGCACATGCGTGAACATTACCGTAGGGACACTTTCCGTAACAAATAGGGTGCACCGGGCCTATCAGTATATGGTGAGCTGCACGTTATGCGAAACAACGTAGGCTAATCTACTAAGGTTGGTGCGAAAAGGTGGCTCGTACTTCGCTTATAATAAATTCCTGCGGCCCTACCAACGCGATGCTGAACGCCGCTATTGCCAAACTTATGCACTCTTCCCATAAAATATTGTTACATAAAATGACACGAGGCGTGACTATTTACAAGTGTATTTACACTGATGTGCACAGCATCGATCAAGATGGAGGACAGCACCTACAGCATACAGACAGGCCAGTCCTCTTTGTCGTCTTCTGTACGCAGAGTGTCTGGCTCTTGATGGGTTAGCTACGTAGCATTACCCCCGGCGGTGAAAGCGCCGTCTCGGTGCGCTTTAACATGTTCTTCAGAAGGAGGGCGGTATTGTTTTAGCCGACTGACGTGCACTACATCACTGGGCGTGTTTGCAGGCGGGTTAGTCTCGGAGACGGGAACAATCCCGTGGGTGACGTCCGTTACCTGGCGGACGATACGGTATGGACCCATATAGCGGGATAACAACTTCTCGGACAGGCCAACACGACGAACCGGGCACCACAGGAGAACTAGGGAACTAGGCGAGAAACGAACGTCAACATGCCTGCTGTCGTAGAGGGTCTTCTGGGCTGCTTGTGAAGCCGACAGCCTAGAACGGGCAATCTGACGCACGTGGTCGGCACGAGCGATAGCATCCCGTGCGTATTCGCTCGGCGGAGATGTAGTAGCCGGAAGTAGAGTGTCCAGTGGTAACGTCGGATCACGGCCATAGAGCATATAAAAATGTGAGTAACCGGCGGTATCATGACGCGCTGAATTGTAAGCGAAGGTCACGTGAGGTAGAGCCAGGTCCCAGTCATGGTGGTCAGATGAGACATACATGGAGAGCATGTCCGTGAGAGTGCGATTTGGGTGCTCGGTGAGGCCATTTGTTTGGGATGGTAGGAAGTGGTCAACTTGTGCTGCGTTGAGGAAGAGCGTAAAAGATCGTCAATGACTCGTTACAAAAATGCGCGGCCACGATCGGTGAGCAGTTGACGAGGAGCGCCATGGTGTAGAATGACGTCGTGGAGCAGAAAGTCGGCAACGTCAGTAGCAGTGCTGGTGGGGAGCGCTCGAGTGATGGCGTACCTGGTCGCGTGGTCTATAGCAACGGCGACCCACTAGTTGCCAGAGTTGGACTCAGGAAAAGGGCCGAGAAGGTCTACACCAACACGGAAGAAAGGTTCGGTAGGGATGGAGATCGGGTGAAGGAGTCCAGCAGGGGGTGCGGCAGCTCGCATCCGATGTTGGCATTTATCGCAGGAGGCCACGCAACGTCGAACGGACCGGGCGAGACCACGCCAAAAGAATCGGCGCCGGACACGGTCGTACGTGCGATATATGCCCAGGTAGCCGGCAGTGGGCTCGTCGTGAAGCTCATGCAGGACCGTTGAACGCAAATGTTTAGGCACGACGAGAAGTAACTCAGGGCCATCGGGCAGAACGCTACGACGTACAGCGTGCCATTCAAGAGTACGAACACGCGGAGTGACGCATCGTTAGGGGCAGATTCGAGACGGATAATAAGTGATCGCAAGGAAGCATCGCGACGTTGTTCGTCACCAATGTGAAGAAACTGAGACATGGACATGACGCTGGGGCTAGGCTGGATGACCGATCCGTCTGGCTTTTCAACAGGGTAACGAGACAAGCAATCGGCGTCCAGATGGAGGCGTCCAGACTTGTAGGCAACTGAGTAGGAGTACTCCTGAAGACGCAGCGCCCACCGGCCAAGTCGTCCAGTAGGGTCCTTCAGTGAAGAAAGCCAACAGAGCGCGTGATGATCTGTTACGACACGGAATGGGCGGCCATACAAGTAAGGACGGAATTTTGAAACCGCCCAGACAAGGGCAAGGCATTCCCGTTCTGTTATAGAGTAGTTGCGTTCAGACTTCGAGAGGAGCCGACTTGCGTACGCAATAACACGATCAGTGCCCCGCTGAGTTTGGGTCAATACTGCACCGATGCCGGGACCACTAGCGTCTGTGCCCACTTCTGTAGGTGCATCTGGGTCAAAATGTGCAAGAACAGGTGGTGTCGTTAGAGCAGTGATTAGCTGAGAAAAGGCGTCAGCTTGGAGAGGACCCAAACAAAACGGGACGTCTTGTTTGAGAAGGTCAGTGAGTGGGCGTGCGAGTGCCGCAAAGTTTTTCACGAAACGGCGAAAGTACGAGCACAGACCCACAAAACTGCGAACATCATGGACAGAGCGAGGAACGGGAAAGTTCGTTACAGCGCGGACTTTGGCCGGGTCTGGTCGTACACCGGAAGCGTCAACGAGTTGGCCCAACACAGTAATTGTTCGAAGACCGAAGTGGCACTTCGAGGAATTGAGCTGGAGGCCAGCTTGTCGGAATATTGTTAAAATGGTCGAAAGGTGTTCAAGGTGTGGGGCGAAGGTTGGTGAGAAGATGATCACGTCGTCCAAGTAACACAAGCACGTCGACCATTTAAATCCTTGAAGCAGCGTGTCCATCATTCTCTCGAAGGTTGCTGGAGCGATGCAAAGACCAAAGGGCATGACCTTGAATTGGTAAAGGCCGTCATGGGTAACGAAGGCGGTCTTCTCACGATCCATGTCATCTACAGCAATTTGCCAGTAGCCAGATCGGAGGTCGAGAGATGAAAAGAAGGTGGCGCGATGGAGACAGTCGAGTGCACCGTCAATACGTGGAAGAGGATACACGTCTTTCTTGGTAATTTTGTTGAGGTGCCGATAATGAATGCAGAAACGCCAGGATCCGTCTTCCTTCTTTACTAATACCACGGGGGAGGCCCAAGGGCTAGACGATGGTTCGATTATGTCTTTCGCTAGCATTTTGGCCACTTCTTTTTGAATCACTGCTCGCTCTGATGCAGACACGCGGTAAGGCCGACGGTGGATGGGCGCAGAGTCACCTGTGTTAATTCGGTGAGTGACAATCTTAGTCTGGCACAAGGGACGATCATGGATATAGAAAATGTCACTATAGGAGGCCAAAACTTGGGAGAGAGCGACGGCCTGATCAGGAGAAAGGTCTGATCCAATCATGCTTCGAAAAATGGCGTCGTCAGAACCGAGTAACCGTGAGACTTCAGCTTGGTCTGGAGTAGTTACGGCGACAGCGTTGATGTCATCGTCGTCCGTTATAGCAGTGAGTTGGGCAAGCGACATCTGGTAGGGTAACACTTGGGGGGTGAGGCCAAAATTGAGGAGCGGAAGGAAGACGGAGTTGTCCACTATAGTGGCGATGGTATGCGGCACAGTTATATTGTGCGTCAGTCGTGCGTCAGTTATAGGTGTAACGATGTAGTCGCCGTCGGGAACTGGATAGGTCGACGACGAACAGACGTACGTCACTGCTCGAGGTGGCAGGCGAACAAAATTGGTTGGGCTGAAGCGGCTGACGGGCTTTTCACAGGTATCGGCGAGAAGAGGAAGATCGAGGCTGAGTGTGCCAGAAGAACAATCAATTAAGGCCGCGTGTGCCGAACGGAAATCAAGGCCAAGTATGAGTTCATGAGGGCAATGAGCTAGAACGGAGAAAAGGACGACGGTGTGACGACCGGCAATGCTGACACGAGCAGTGCACATCCGATTACTTCCACAGTACAGCCATCGGCCACACGTATTGACTGTGTCGTGGATGGCGTCATAATTTTCTGCAAACGGCGGCGTAGAGGAGCGCTCATAATAGACAGGTGCGCGCCTGTGTCAACGAGGGCGGTCACAGGAACATTGTCGACTTTTACTTCAAGCAGGCTGCGGTGTGTGGGCAGCGTCAGTAGAGGATTAGCAGGCGTCGATGGTATTGTAGCTTCACCTCCATAAGCTGCAATATCTAGTTTTCCTGCTGCGAGCGTCCAGAGGAGGTCGGCGAGGAAAAGCGTCGAGGCTGCGGAGAGCGGGATTGGCGGTGTTGCGGTGACGGCGAGCGGGAGTAGCGGCGAACGGGCGAAGTGGTGTCATTGGTGAGAGGATCGTGAGAGGACGAGTAGACATTGGAGGGTGGAGCGGCTGAACGTGTAGAAATGGTAGGGCGCATGTAGGTAGGGTAGGTCTGGCGTGGTGGGTTTGACCGACGGCGACGGCAATAGCGAGAAACGTGCCCTGGCTGGTGACAGGAAAAGCAGATAGGCTGGTCATCGGGTGTTCGCCATTCCGTAGGGTTGCGGAAGGGCAATGCAGGAGAGGATCGGCGAGCGTTGCCTGGGGAGTAAGGCCGTACTGCAGGGCGAGTCAGGGGACATGCGGATGGAAGACCGAGGTTTGCAAACTCCTGCCTGACCACAGCTTGAATGAAGGCCACCGTTGGCTGTGAAGGGTCAGTGGTGTGTGTTGTGAAAACTGGTGGTTGAATGGGAGCAGGACAGGCAGCTTAAATCTCCCGACGAACAATGCGTGTGACGTTGTCATAGCTGGGCGGCTGGCGAGCGGCTTCACAAGATGAGGATGCGGCCGTGTTGGGAAGCCGCGTAAATATCTGGGTTTTACGGCGGCTCTTGGTTTGTTCAAACCGTCGGCACTCTTTGATGATTGAGTCGACGGTGGCAACGTTGGTGTGATTAAGCAGGTTGAAGGCATCGTCTGCGATGCCTTTCAGCACATGCGATACCTTCTCTGAGTCAGGCATGTGCTCATCAACCTGGCGGCAAAGGGCGATGACGTCGTGAATGTACGCGACGTACGATTCGGTAGAGGTCTGTGCTCGAGTTCCCAGTTGATTCCGCGCAGCCATCTGCCGTCCAGTGGTGTTGCCAAAAAGGTCGCTGATGTTCTCTTTGAAAGATTCCCAGCTCGTAATGTCTGCTTCGTGCGTCTCGAACCACACCCGCGGTGGGCCATCAAAGTAGAAAAGTACGTTGGCGAGCATAAGGGTCGGGTCCCACCTATAGCTGGTGCTGTTCCGTTCATACACGTTGATCCATTTGTCAATGTCAACGCCATCCTGTCCGGAAAATACGCCAGGATCACGAGCAGGAGGTAGGACTACGTAGGTAGAAGCCACGGGAGGGGCAGGCGGTGAGGATGATGTTCCGTCAACTTGTGACATGGTCGGACCCGCGATGAGACGGCCGTTGCGGAGCTTCGTGATGGGTACAGGGAACAACCAGCGCCTCCACCACAACGATATTACGTAAAATGACACGAGGCGTGACTATTTACAAGTGTATTTACACTGATGTGCACAGCATCGATCAAGATGGAGGACAGCACCCACAGCAGACAGACAGGGCAGTCCTCTTTGTCGTCTTCTATACGCAGAATGTCTGGCTCTTGATGGGTTAGCTACGTAGCAATATTAAGAAGCTTTAGTTATACCGGAAACTTCTCAGCCATACCATTTTACCCGATCGCAGCCCCAAAAACTTGGGCCGCCTGGACAGGTGGCGCCATCTGGCGGTGGAATCCGCAACCATGCAAACAAAGAACTAAACAGGTGTGTCTGCTTCTTCGAAGAGGAATGGAATGGCGATTTTAGTTCGCCTACAAATGCGTCCGAATCGCAGCTGTCATTTCCCGACATCTCCAAGGAGCTTGTGCACGCAGCACGCTCAGTCACGCACAAGATATATTTCTGAGGGAGTCACCTTTTCCCTGAGTGTCTCCTCTTCGCCGCTTTCGGAGCTTTCATACTATGCACTGGCGGGACCGGCATGCCTTGCATTATTTCCGGTTTTTCCCTACTTATACTTCCCGCGAAAGCAGTATGCTCAGTTGGGTTTCGGTTTCAGTGTTGCGTTTTTCTGCCTATTTAAAATTATTCTCCGATTTGCCGGGTATTTCTGCTATCGGGCCTGTGACAGGAGCGTCTCAGGAACATGAAAGCACCATTACTTTGACATGGCCAAAAAATCGCCGGAGTTGGCTTTTAAGCAGCAGATCTCAGCTGGCCATTTTAGACGCTTTGTATCCTTGCCCTAGCTTGTCAGTCAGACTTTTCGCTACCGAAAACGGGGATAATATTCTCGCTTTTTGAACTGAAGCTTCACAATGAATTATGTGGTATTTCGGAAACTGTGCTCGAGTCTTTGCAAAGAGAACGACTTCTCCTTCGGTTCGCACTCTTTTGAGGTTACGATGGGGTTTCAAAAGTGATGCGCTCAACATTGCATGTGCATTTTGCCTCGGTAGCGGCGCCAGCCGCCCACCACCGAGCCCTGCAAGAGGACGTGGTAAAAAATGACAAACCAATCCCATCAACGCCAGCTGTGCACTGCCATTGTAACCCATTACGGTGATCCAAGACTGGCCATCGACACAAGGTTAACCCTAGCCGCCGAGAACCGTAGAAGTAAAAAGGATGATAGGAGAGGACAGGAGCGATTCAAAGGTAAAGACAAAAGACAAAATTCGAAGAGGAGGACAGGAAAAGGAGACTGCCGTTTTCCTCTGGGCGGGTCAATTCGGAGGTGCCGTCTACGTGAAGCCGGAGCCAAAGGGGTGTGTCGCCTCTGTGGGGGGCCTTAATAGTCCAATAACCCGGCGTCGGCCCAACCCCCCGATCCCCTTTTCCTCGGAAAAGGCAAAGCCAAGCACGGCGAGGCGTGTGAGGGGGTCGAAACCCCCCCTCATCCTCCCCCCCGTTGGCTCGGGTCCAACGCCCCTCACCAAACGCCTGCTAGCGCAGACGCCCCTGTGGAGAAGATGTGAGAGGAGCGCTTGTAAAGCGTCAATGGTAGAGCGCGAGTTAATAATGTGCTGTGAGTTCAGGAGTCAATTTTAAGCGCATGTTGGAGTGTTCATCGATGTTAGCTGTGCGTGTTTAAGAAATTTACAGGGCAACGTATATTTACTACAAGCGTAAATGAGACTTAATTTAAGAAACTATGTTTGCTCCTACAACTTTGTCTCTTTTCCAGACTGAAAGAAACTTCTCTGCGAATTTGTTGCACAGGAAAAAGAAAGAGAGTCATTAAAAGTGATTGAAAAAAAATAGCTGCGTTTTTTTTCCTTGAGGTGTGAATAAACCTGAGTGCTAGAGCAGGGCTGCGCGAAAAAAAAAATACAGACAAAGAAAGGCAAGTACACAGGATCTTGCAGCCATCCTGCGTCGTTCCTTTCCTTCTACTATGTTTTTTTTAACACGAAAGTGTTTTATGCCGGGTTCCACCAAGTACTTCCGTTACCGGATATGACGTTCATAAAATGGACGCCAACGGGTGTGTAATACATGTGTATATCACATGTATTACTATGTAAGTTTACAGTGAATTGTGTTTATTGTAATGTTGAAGTGTTGGAATCTGTATTCTGTATCGAAATATATTCTTCCCCCCCCCCCACTGTAATGCCCTTGGGCGCTGTGGGTACTATGATAAATAAATAAATAAATACAGAAAGAAAAAAAAACCAAGAAAATGATCCGCCACTGGAAATCGAACCCACGACCCTGCGGCGGCGACTGTTAGCGACCGCTGCTAAACCAACTAAGCTAGCTTGGCTTTTTTTTATTGGCGGTTTATTAACGTCACATGTACATATATAACAGACACCACTTGCAGCAATAAGACACGTCGCTACAAAAATGTGTCAAGATGAAAAAAAATAAATAAAATCGTTTACGGGACTAGCTTTCTAAAATTCTTGAAGGTATGCCGGAGGTTCAACCCTGGCCAGCCAGTCAGGAACAAAGTCTTGTTGTTGGAGCACATCTATGTATCGAACAATGTTCTCACGTAAAAGCACACGTGCAGGTCGCCTGCCAGGGTCGTAGTGAAATCCCGCCATTCTCACCCGCCATAAGCAGTGGAGGCTAAGAAGCATAATAAGGTCGAAAGGCATCTCATCCTCGTTTTATATCTGCAAAACCTTATTCCAAGTGGATGCAGAGGAAACTCTTTCTTCAGCGTTCTCTGTAAAACATCCCAGAAGTAGACCCCTTCCCAACAGTGCAAAAATGCGTGATCTATTGTCTCCGGTTTTTTACAGATAAAGCAATGAGAACCCCACGCCATGTAAAACCCCGTTCTTCCAAGAAGGTCCGCACCAATAAAGTACCCGAATGTAATTTAAAAAAGAAAGTTTTCGCCCCTGAATGAATTTGCAGTTTCTTTACTCGTTTGGGTACATCTTTTCCTTCGCCTCCACTGTTTATTGACCTATACACAGGCACAGGAAAAATCGTATCACATATGTCTTTATATAATTTCTTTCGAGTGACTATAAAGGGATATTCATTTGAGAACCACACTGACAGAAAATGGACGCTGTCCACAACTTCCTTAAAAACGGCTCGCGTGGCTCCAGGCATGTTTGCAGTGGCAACAACAATGTTAGGTAGCACGCGACAAAGGCGTAGCTGGTGCACTGTTCGCAGAAAAGGATCTCGCACGTCCCGAAAGAAGAGAAAGCGATTAACTAGCTGCCGGACAAATAGATGCGACAAGCTAAATCCCCCTGCTTTAACTCGTCTGAACAGATTCGATCTACTGCATCTTTCCCAAGTTGACCCTCACACAAAAACAGCGAATACTCTATGAAACTTTTGCACATTCACTCGTGTACAACTTAGCACTTGCATCACATGCCATAACTTGCTCATAAAAACATATTACATACAGTGGCTCTCGCAAACATTGAGAGACAAGTGGCTTCCACCGTGTTGCTTTTTCTCGCATTTGCTGCACCTTCTCAGTCCAATATTCATCGCTGCTTTTGCAGTGTTGAAGGGGTATTCCTAGGTACTTTCCTGGACTTCTAAACCACCGAATGTTAGCAAAACCATGTGGGGCCGATGACCATTCACCATGCCATAGCCCCAGACACTTCCCCCAGTTCACTCGACTTCCGGTAATTTGGCCAAATTTCTTAACAACGTCAATTGTCTCTTGGACACCTTCTTTTGATGTACAACATACTGCCGCGTCATCGGCATATGCCAAAACCTTCACTTTGGCTTCCAGTTGCCTAAAACCGCGAATGCTTTCATTGTGTACAATGGGCAAGCATAAACTCTCAATGTAAATGGTAAACAAGAGACGGCTAGCTTGGCAGATGTCGGACACCTCACCGAACGCGCCTTGTATCTTTCACACATTCTCTCGCGCACGGTGCTCTCTGCTGGCGGTGTAGATAGGCGGTGCGGAGCGTGGGCGGTGCAACCGTCTGTGAGAGGTGAAAAGAAGTAATCCGTCACGATCGACACTTACTAGCGCTTACTCCGAGATTGCGCGCGATATCGGAGGTCATGGTTAAAGCGTCTCGATACCAGCGAGGGACACTGGCCGCGCTGGCGTCGCCGAGACACGCTAGACGCAGTTACGTTGTTAGCCTTTCGCTTCTTGTAGCGTGCGCCAGCTCATCGGAGTAGTGCAGCTTCCACATGCACCAACGGGATTTCTCCTCCGTCGACTAGTTCGACTGCGAGAGCACCGACTAACAAAACTGCTGCAACATGTGTTGGAGAAAGGACACTATTTCGACGGGCGAATGTCGTGCCTTGGTGGAGCGAGACAGAAGCCAGAGGTACGCACGCGTTTGGGGCTCAAGCTAAGAACCTCTATGAACTAGCCGTCAACATGGGTGCATTCACTCCAATCGGTGCTATAGCTGCTAAGCACGGATAGACATTGTAGAAGCTCTCATATATGACAATAGAATAAGCACTACTTCTCTGTAGATACACGTTTCACTTTTGTTTTACCGATTCCTATGACGGAGGGATCAACCATGTTTTTTTTTCGCGCAGCCCTGCTGTATGTGTTTAGGAATGCACCAACTAGCCCAAAGAAGAGCTTTCTTGGCTGCTAGTTGCAAATGGAATTGGTTATTCCCCCTAGCCGACGCAAGACGGCTAAGACAGAAGTAAGCTTTGCTTGTGATTGAGGTTTACAATGAACGTCTTGTAATTCAGTCAGTAATGTCCGCTGAAGCAGAATTGCAATACTTGGAATAATTTAACATATTTCGCGTAAATACGAGGTGTTGAGATCTGGCACCTGTGAAAAGGCAAAACGGAAATCTGCTGTAAGGTAGAGAGGTGGGCGAGTTGGAACTGATGCACATTGTAAAAAATTTGCTGCTTCCTCGAGTCCCGATATCAATGATGGTAAGTTCGTTTTTTCTGCCTGGCACGCCAGACTAAACCGGACTGTTTGCATTTACGAGCTACAGAGATACTACCGGTATATCCATGCCCAAACCTATATTCACCCTCACCAGTTCAACGCGGCCAAAGCCTCCGACGCCAAGTGTGGCCAGCACTTCGAGATCGTCCAGCTGAATAGGCTTCACCTCGGAGTCCACTTCCAGAGCTTTGCTTGTGATCCTGAGGAATACAAAGGATGCGTGAGTTGGGCTGCATGTGCGGACTTCTTGTATAAAAATGCTATGTGAGGTATGGCGCTGATTAATCGGCACTTAACGGCTGGCAATCAGAGGAACGACTTCGCCCGAGCAGAACAAGGAGAGAGAGATTGAAGGGAAAGACAGGGAGGCTAATGAGAGTCTCCGGTCTGTTACCCAGTGCTTGGCAAGATGCTGTAGAAGCATGAAAGAGAAGAGGTAGAGTCTGTGACGACACTAGGCGACAAAACAAACACAGCAACCTTATGTCTATATCACCGTCCAAGTACTGCACACCAATATTGTCTGTCCGGTTTCTCAAAAAAACCGCAACAACGCCCTCAGAGCGGCTCGCGTTGAAAACCAGGTAGGCCAGTGCCCTAGAAGTTTGTTCTCTGTTGGACGATAGTTGTCCACCTGGCCTAGGGCCGCTAAGAGGGCTGCTCTTTCGGAGTTGAAGCGGGTGTGGATTGCTTCGCTGCGCCCGCAGACTACACATAACGGGCTATCAGCTATTGCAATATTCAGTGAATAGGTATTTGAGAAGGCCACTCCAAGATACAGATGAACCAGCAGGATAGTCAGAAAAGGAACAAAACAAGGAACGTGCAATTAATCTAACCTGCTAACTAAATCTGTTTCAGTAAAGGATATTTTCTTAATTTTTATGAGCTGTTAGTACAACAATAAGCTTGTTGCACCGTGATCAAACTAATCTGAAGTGCCTTGTCAAAACGAAAACAAAACGAAGCAGTCCCACTGCGATGAGTTCACAACAGTATGGTGCGTTTTGATCTAACTCTTCTGCTGCCTGTCTCTTCTTCCGACTCCACTTGATAAGATCATCGTATACACTTCACCCAATTTATTCATTTCCTCTTACAGTTTTATGATACAGCATTTGGAGTGTTTAAAGCAGTCTAGACAAATAAGTGATTCTACTATCTGTTTGCTTCAATACACCACTTTAAATTCCCTGTGTGTAAGATAACGTAAATCAACAGTAATTTTCTACTCTGACTCGTAGAATAAAGGAAAGTTTTTAGCCATGTCACGCCCAAAGACACTTCCGCATTAAGCACAAGAGGAAAATTTTCTGAGCTTATTTTCTGGCCACTGAAGTGTGCACATCTGAAAATGAATCCGTGAAATTTTACTTGAGTTAAAGCTGTATTAGTGAATTAATTATTGAATAATTGAATGGTATATCTACAAGCCGCTGAAATGGCCTCCAGAATTCGAAACATGCTACTACTGTTTATATGTAAATGCTACCGCGTCCACATAACATTTTAATTGCCATATTATATATCCCTTTCTGTCGCCGCGACCATTGTTCTGGACATAGGAAAAGAAACGGTGCAAGAGAACAAGTAAAACTAAAATTGCAACCGAAATCACCTTTGCGGATCCTATAAGAGACGAGCAATATTTTTTTTTATGTAGTTCCTCCCTCAGCCTCATTTTCTTATGAGGGCGCCTTAGAGTAATGGCGTCTTCCACGAGGAAACTCGTGGGTTCTGTGGGCTCAAGTATGCGAAATTATTTTAGGGGCTATGTTCGCGCAATTCAAATAATTTAAATCATGCAAGCTAACTTATGTCCTCTTAAAAGAGTGCTGTGAAAAGATAGCTTTTGTTATCCGAAGCTTGCTCGCAGTGCAAGAATGTAATGTCCAGTACACTGGACACCTGGATTCAATTGGCGCACATCGTGCTGAACATGGGGAGAGACCGTCACGTGACAGTCTTGAAGCCCAGCCATAAAAATTACACATGAGCATGCTGGCAAATCTCCCAAGAACAAAACTGAATACAGGGACCCCAATTGGAAATACACAAATAGCGGGCATGGCTGAAAACCACCATCTACCGTTATTGTGTATTAATGTAGTGGGTGGATGGTGGATGATGGTGCACATTGTGGGTGGATAGTGGATGGTGGTGGATGGCGGACAAGGTGGGTGGATAGTGGACAGTAGCTTAGGTGGGCACATGGTGCACGGTAGCCTAGCTGGGTAGAAAGTCTGCTGTGTACAAGGTATGCGGCAGGTACGGGGATGTCGGGAATATCTATCCATGAACTATTTCCTCTTCAATGCTCTTTTAGTTACATTTGAAAACGTATTTGCTCGTTGCACGAGGCACACAGGTTATCCACAGAAAAATTGTTAACTCCCAGCTTTCGTTTCAAAAGTGTTATCAGGCAAAACAGGCACCATATTACTATTTTTGCACTAAACAACAAACAGACTGGCTCAGTGAACAAGTTTATTTCCTTTTCTACATTTCTTGGTGTTGTGCGCACTCCTCTGCCTCCACGAGCAGCTTCTGCAGAAAACCCTTGTGGAAAACCCATCCTCACCACTGCATCACGATAGTTCCTCGGTGGCTCTTAATGAACAGTTACAAAGGGATGCATCTCTCCAAGCAATCTGAAAAATATTTAAAAAGCATCAATAATAAATGAAATGATTCGTTTAGTAATCAACATATTGATGCGTCCTAGACTGCTCCTTTCGTACAATGAAATACATACTATAGTGAGTCCTTGTTGCAGGTATGGCATGTTGTTGGGCATGTTGGTTCACAGATACAGCAGACACTTTTAAATTGGTTGAAGACAACACGTTAGAACACAGAAATAAACAGACACACGGAGCTGCACGGTGTGCGTATTTTCTGCGCTTTTGGTGTGTGTTTCTATGTTCTAACGCGTCGTCTTCGCGCAGTTTAAACCTGTCTGCTGAACTTATAAATGCATGAATTTTTAATTAATGCAGTAAAATTGCACTACAAGTCACTGCAGCTGGTGAGGTATTACAGGCTGTTATTTTGTTTTTCGCGAGCTGCCGTAAGCGGAATAGTGCCGGCATTCCGTGCGGGGACAATTACTTGTCCTCGCAACAGGCCGGCAGCGTTCGCTTGATGGTAGCTCTTGAAAGAAATCTTGTTAAAACCACAAGCGGGTTAGTCCTCTCGGCAACTAACCTTGCCCTCGCAAAATGAACGCGCGATTCGCTAGCCCGCGCTGAGTAAGAGAAAAAAAAAACATAACCAAACCACAGCCTAAACTTTCAAACGTTGCACCGGCAAATGAAATCCACATTGGACGATGCTGGCATCCAGCCAACGGGGATACACAGCCGGCCAGTTGCCGCTCGCGCTGCAGTGCCGAACCTCCACCCCATTCCGCCTTCCCCAGAAGCCTACCTACCGCATTATATCACCCTTCAAAGGCGGACTCTGAACAACTTCCCGTTATTTCCGACGTAAAAACTTATGAGTGCACAAGGGTGCTAGCATGATCAGTCTTGATTATTGCATCACCAAATAAGACAAAATGAACGCTAAGCAAACATCGGCAAATGCAACTTATCGCGCCTCACCGATTCCCAGTCAAGCACAACGCGGTGGCTGTAGCAATAATCTTTTTAGTTTGGTTATTACAAGTGCAGTGACGATTGCTAAATACCTGTGTAAGTCTAGTGCCTTTCTGGCGAACATTTTATGTATGCTTTCCGTTTTACGGCGGGTAGTGCGTACGTCTCACATATCCAAGCACTTTATAACAGTAGCCATTAAGCTGTTCACGAACGTCGGTTGGCAGCAGCTTCAACACAACTGCAAGGATATACAGCACCGCCGTGTTCAATATTCCTTGGCAATGTGCATAAAACAATAATAATGCATACCGTGCGCAGAGTAGCACTGACAGCAACCTACCTTTCTCAAGAAAACATACTGGCAGCGTACGCGTTGCGACGTCCTCCGGTCTTCAGGTGATGTGACGAGTCGGCGTTGGTTGACCACCCCGTTTGCAGGCATCCGTCGGCCTAGAGGCAATGTGGTGAGTTCCCGATGTGCACGAACTGTCACGTCGATCCTCCATGCCACAGCGCGCGTTCCGAGAAACTATTCTGGCGCTCTTCATGGATGATGATTACCAACAAAGGAATCGTACTTGCCAAGCTCGCGCCGGCTGCTCCTTAGTCTGCCGCATAACGCGCATCATACTGATTCAAGAAGTTACGCCTAAGTCAATGACTGCAACATAAAACACAAAACACGGGCACGCACAACAATCAACCGCATCAGCACAAACACAATTACCATGCCATGACCACGTTGTATGCAGCGCGCCGCCATGTCAGGAAAGAAAATTGTGGCCACGGCCTCAGCAAATTTCACTTCCGACACTGTCGGACGCGACGTCATTGCCGCCACTGAAACAGCGCCTATGGCGAACATGGCCTCAGGGACGGCAGTAGACGTTAATCTCGGAGGCGAGGTTGTGAGGCGCTACCAGCGCCGCCGCGTGCTCGCAGCGAGGAGGGAGCTGGGAAGCAGCTGCTCGGTTAAGGTAATAATAACTGCTGGGGTTTCACGACGTCCCAAAAGCACGATATGATTTTGAGAGACGCCGTAGCAAGAGGCTCCGGAAATTTCGACCACGCCAAAATCTAAGTATACGGCTGTGCTTGGCACTTTTGCCTCGTCGAAATGCGGTTCTCGGCTCAAGCCGCAAATTTGTTTTTGCAATACAGTACATTGTCAACCTGTTTACGCGAGGTTATTTGGTTGCATGCTGCATTTGACGGACCTTCTTTTCAACCTTTACATCCGTAGCGCATATGATGTTTACTTTCAGCTGGCCTTATCATAAATGTGAGCGAGCCGCAACTTCAGCGCGCACGTGAAAACGCAACACGCGTAGTCTCGGGTGGCTACATCCCACGGAAGCCCAAAAGTATACTGCTATACAGTGATCACTAATTCTGCTTTTTCTTTGTGCTCGAATCGATATTCTCAGCCAGAAAAATCGTATTAAAATTTACTAACAATTTAGCAATACACTCTTGATCATTTTTTCGCGATCAATGCAATAAGCACACTGCAAACAAATGTAGCATTGAAAAGGACAGCTCAAAGAGCTCTAGCACTCACCACAAAAGTATTAATTTATTTCCTGTCAATCAGTAAGAAATAAAGAAAAGTTGCTTACAAAGGGTGCATATGTAATAAAAGTACAACACAAATTCGATCCTGTCTATTCAGTTTTACATTGCTCCATTAGACATTACCACCTCACCCAAAATGCTATCCTTTTGCACAACAATGATGCTTCACATTATACTCATCATAGTTGCTACTGCTTTCGATTTTAACGGCGTTTGGCGCAGCTTCTCCAGCATGGTACGACATGGTACACCATCATTTTCCTCACCCACCATTCCCTCGCTGCTTTCCACCATTCGGGCGATAGTGGGCGCCTGTCTCCTAACATTACCCACTATTTTGCTGCTACTCTCCACCATCGTCCACCATCCTTTCCCTTACCCAACTAACGTACACCATGCCACCCCCACCCACTACTGTCCACTATAAACACCATGATTTCCAGCATACCCGGCATCATGTCCACTATATCCACCACATTTTCCATTATATCTACCAGCGCCTGTGCAAGGTCGATTCAAATAGGTCGCGAAGCTTTGGGCGAAAAGCGGTTCAGAACCTATTGCCAACGACACCAGCAAGGGGAGATATGGGCGCTGCGATTGAAGCGTGACTATTTTTGGAGGGAACAAACACTAATACCGAAAAACCAAGTTTTATTGAAGGGCGAAGCAATCTTGATGTTTTACAAATTACATTTATTTCCCCAACAATATTATGTAGGTGCAATGTGCCAAGAATGTAGGAGAGTGTTTAATTATTACGAAAAACCTTTTTCTTAGCGCCCCCTGAAGAGATGCGCACGTCATTGTTATTCAGTGCAGCCCTTGCGGTGCATCGAAAGGCGCGCTCGTAAGTTCGTCTGCAACGACACGCCCCGTCACGTGTTCTGGTGTTTCGCACTTGCATGCGTTCTGTGAATTATTGTGGTGAGAATTTGGTTTTGGTGTTCGCGAAGTTGCGAGGTGTGTTTCATCGTTGGTTAACGTGTTGGCTGCGGTGTTCAACGGGCAACGGCACGACGCGGCTAACATTTCACGCCGAACGCTTTCCTCGGTACTCGCCGAAACGATGTGGTGTTCCAAGGATGCAATAGCAACAGGCGTACGCCTGGCGAGCCATCTCTTCTAGAAAAGACAGCGGCGCAACGGTTCGGAGTAGTGTGCATGCTGGATTTTCCTGAATCAGTATTCCTGCTGCCCGGCTTCCTTCGTGAACACGCAGTGTCAACTTTATTTCCTGCTATCGGTGAGCAGATCGCTAAGTTATCTGTCGCGCTACAATTCGCATGTCTTGATAAGTTACACGTAAGGTTAATTTATGGGAACATAAGGCAAAACATATGCACGTAGTGTACGCACTTTTTATACTTATTACGACATTTGTTGCGCATTGTGTAGGGTGTGAATAAAACTGAAATATCGTTGTTATGGCGTGACCAGGCGTCAATTCCTCTCGTTAGAACTGAAGCACGCATGCAATGCGCTCTGTAAGTCCCCTCGCATGTGCGAAGCAAATAAGCAACGCTGCAAACATGAGAGGTACCCTGCTGCCTACTTTATTCACGCTATGGAAGATGACGCGAACGCAGAATAAAAAGCTCCAAGAATAAGATTTCCTAGTAAAATCAAGGCGAATTGAACGGCGGTACACTTAAACACCGCTGTTTAGTCACGGGTCGATATTAGTTTAGCTAGCGTTGGCTTCAAGCGCACTCGCCAAGGGCTTTCAGGCTCGCCGTAGCGCGAGTCCTTAGCGATCAGGGGCCTAAGAAAAATATTTTGAGGTCAAATTTCGCGCTAGTGACAACAAATGACGTCACTTTTTTACCGGATGTTGCATCACATCCGCTTTATTTTTTGTTCCGCCGGAAGTGTTCCCTCCTCACACAGATGGCGCTAAGCCCCATAAGTAGCTGATGAGCAGCCATTTTCTGAACGTATGGGCTTCTATGGAAGCTTCGCTACCATTTACATTTACCTTGGCCTGTGTCTGTACCTATTCTTGTGTCTGTCCGTTCTCGTCTCTACGCGCTGTTTTCGCCTCGGCATGAACGACCAGCTAGCTCAAAACGTGTTATTCCAGTTCATATTTTCCTGTATCCACCATGGTAGTTTTTCCTATAGGGACATATATCGCCCATTCAGAAGCTGACGCATTACCACCTTGTCGGTAGACTACATGACATCGCAACTTTTGTGAAAGCTTCAGGCAGCATGAGGAAATGGGATAACAGCACACGACCATATTGTCACAGGGTCGTGACGTCGACAAAGGCAGCAGTCAGCGTGTCCAAGATGAAACTCTTTGTTTGGCCGAATTTGTGGCCTGGAAACGAAAATTCGAACTACAGCAATACACACTGTACAGTGATGGCGGCGACCGGAGTGTAGGCCGTTGATAAAATGGAACGGCGGCAAGGCGTGTCGGCATTTACATATGCCGCATGGAAAATTCGAGAATTATCGCTGGTGCCGCGTTAGTTCGAGAATGAACTCATCTGTTCGCGATTGCACGCTCAAACATAACAGGCAATCCTAAAATTATCTCGAATGTTCTCAGACATTCTGGCGCGGTTTGCACAAGACAGCAGCTACACGTGTAATGGGCCGGTAACATAAAACGTACAAAGAAAGGAGCGTGTGTGGCATTGCTCCCCTTTGAAAAGGCATCGTCCCGATGCTTGTAAAAGGACATGGAAGGAGAAAAAACTGCATACACAAAGGAAGTACGATAAAGCAAGAAAGTACAATAAGCAACAAGTACAAGCAAAAAAGTACAATATTTCCACGCCCACTTCTTGTTTTATTTTGATGTATTCAGGTTTGACCAGCAAGGACGGTTATCAACGCTCGACGCTGTCCGCGAAGCACTGTGCGAGAAGCTTCGCGATTGTAGTATATCGTTTTGTTAAGACCGCGCGCCGCACGCTAATGTTCCAGCTTTGTCGAGAGATAACGCCGCCACCAGCAATATCGCTGCAAAGTTCGTTAGCGCCTGTATAAAAGCCGACGCGCTTGAGCGCTTGTCAGTTGATCGACGGTGGACGCTCTGTTCGCCGCTATCAGTGCATACCGTGTGTATTGCTGTAAATTAACTTTCCGTTTCCCGGCCACAAGTTCGGCCAAATAAACAGTTTCATCTTGAAAACGCCGACTCCTGTCTTCGTCGACGTCACGACCACATGACATCTGGTGGAGGCGCTTCCCCGTCCATGTACCGAACACCCCCTCCAACCGTGAGCCAAGCCCACACCGTCAAGGGGACTCCGGTGCCACCGCTGACCAGCGAGCCAGCCGCAGACAGCAAGGTCTCCCACCAGATTACGGACTGGGCGTGGCTGATGTCTGGGTGTGTGGGTGTGTGAATGTGTCGTGTGGTTGCGCTCTAATTAAGTTTTGGAAAGGGCTCCTACTGGACAAGCCAGAAGCCACGGCAACAAAGACAACAGGGACGATGACTGCCGTAGTGTCCCCTACGGCGATCGTGATGCAGCCACCCAGGGAGCCGCTGACCTTCCATGGTTCGCCATGTGAAGACACCGAGACATGGCTCGAGACCTTCGAAAGGGTCTCAACATTTATTAACTGGAACTGCGCGGACAAGCTGCGCCACGTATAGTTCTACCTAGAAGACGCCGCGAGGACGTGGTTCAAGAACCGAGAATCCGCCCTACAAACATGGGATCTCTTTCGGCGACGTTCCTAAGCACGTTCACGAGCGTCGTCCGCAAGGAACAGCCCGCAGCTATGCTGGAGACCCGTGTGCAGCTGCCCAATGAAAATATTGCCATCTACACGGAAGAGATGAATTGCCTGTTTCGACACGCCGACCCATGTATGCCCGAAGAGAAGAAAGTGAGGTTCCTCATGCGGGGTTTCAAACAAGGACTCTTCGCTGGGTTGATAAGGAACCCGCCGAAGATGGTCACTGAATTTGCTTCGGAGGCTTCGACAATTGAGAAAACGCTTGAGATGCGAACGCGGCAATACAACCTCAGCTTCTAGGCCACAAGCTACGCCGACGTTCAAGCACTAGGATCCGCCGAACTACGTGAGACGATTCGAGCAATCGTGCAAGAGGAGCTGCGAAACATTCTACCTTCGTCGCAACCTCAAGTAGATTCCTTCGCCGACGTCGTGCGCCAGGAGATCCAGCATTCACTCGGCGTGCCTCAGCTAGCACAACCACAGCCGCAAGGTATGAGCTATGCTGCTGTTGCCCGCGGTCATGCTCATCCTCCACGCCCGCACCAAGACGCCGCACCGCCGCAGTACTGTCGCCAGACGCCGCCGCCGCCACCGACACCCTACCGTCCACCTGTCGGCCAGCGCTAAACCCCAAGGAAGACCGATGCCTGGCGTGCCCCCGACAACCGCCCGCTCTGCTACCACTGCGGCGTGGCCGGCCACACGTACCGCCGCTACCAGTACCGACAGATGGGGCTCGCGGATTCGCCGTCAACGCGCCGCGCCCGCAGCCAGGCGAACGGCCTCGCGACATCAACGACTACCTCACCAGAACACAGTGGCAAGAACGACAACCTTCCCGCTCGCCGTCTCCCGGCCGCTACATGTCACCGCACCACCGCCAGTACACTGGCCCAAACCGAGGCCGGTCGCATGGCCCGTATCCGGTAAACTAAGGGCAGCAACCGATGGATGTGCGGTTGCTGAACGAAGAAATGCTGAAGATTCTCTGCCGTCGACGACGACGCCGCGACGAAGTTCTGAGCTCCCGCCGCACGCCGAACGACGTCCTGAAGACGAAACTTTGCGACCGGAAGCAGACCTGACGACGCAACGCAGAAGAAGCGGTGCAAACCGACGTAGCCGTGACCCGACGCCGCGACGTAACCGCAGCGCAAGACGGCGGACAAGTGACCGCGACGTTCTCATCGACGGTCACAACGTCATCGCTCTCGTCGATACTGGAGCAGACTATTCCGTCATCAGTGGGCCGTTCGCAGCAAAGTGGAAGAAAGTTAGGACTGCTTGGGAAGGCCCCGAGATCCGGACCGCTCGAGCCCATCTGATAACGCCGATTGGTGTCTGCACGGCGACAGTCACTATCAATAACCGGACTTATCCTGCGAGCTTTGTAATCCTACAAAATTGCTCCAGAGATGTGATCCTTAGAATGGGAATTCCTAAGTGACCACGGCGCCGTCATTGACCTCAGGTCTGAGTCGATAACACTAACCTCAGACAAAGCGCTCCCGCCCCACGCAACGCCGGGGAACCATGCATTGAATGTGATAGAAGAGCAGGTGACCGTTCCGCCGCGCTCCAGCGTCATTATTTCCGTCGGCACCAAAATCCTGCGAACCTTGAAGGTGTCATCGAGGGCGATCAGCACCTACTCCTGAACCGTCAAATTTGCGTCGCACGAGGCATAGCCGAGCTGCGTGACGGTAAAGCAAAAGTAGTGCTGACAAACTTCAGCCACGAATATAGGCACCTCAACATTGGTACGAGGGTTGCCTACATCGACGAATGTGTAGCCGCCAGCGATGCTTTCGCCCTCTTCGATGCTGCCGAACTGGCTTCGACAAATGGAGGTCCCGAACCAGATTTTGATGTCAACCGGAGCCTTCCGAAGGTCAAGCAAGACCAGCTCAAAGCCCTGCTCCTGCAATACAAGGACTGTTTCTCGTCGTCATCGCGGGTCCGACAAACGCCCTTGCTAAGCACCGCATTATAACAGAAGAAAATTCCCGAGCACTCCGTCAGAGCCCCTACAGAGTTTCGACTCGAGAGCGCGACGCGATAAAGAAACAATTCGACGAGATGCTACGGGACAACATCATCCAGCCGTCCAAGAGTCCGTGGGCGTCACCCGTGGTGCTAGTGAAGAAGAAGGACGGGACACTGCGCTTCTGCGTTGATTATCGGCGCCTGAACAAATCACGAAAAAGGACGCGTACCCCCTCCCACGGATAGACGACACGCTGGATCGACTTCACAACGCGACGTACTTTTCGTCGATGGACCTCAAGACCGGCTATTGGCAGATCGAAGTAGACGAAAGAGACCGAGAAAAGACCGCTTTTATAACACCAGACGGCCTCTTTGAGTTCAAGGTCATGCCTTTCGGTCTTTGCTCGGCACCTGCAACGTTCCAGCGCGTCATGGACACCGTCATGGACACCGGATTCAAGTGGCAGACGTATCTTGTGTATTTGGACGAGGTCGTCGTGTTTTCCCCGACCGTCGACGAGCATCTCCGGCGGCTTGAGGCAGTAGTTCAAGCAATCAAGACCTCCGCACTGACCCTGAAGCCAGAAAAGTGCCGATTCGCGTACGACGAGCTCTGGTTTCTGGGTCATGTTATCAGCAAGTCTGGAGTGCGCCCAGAGCCGCGGAAAACAGCTGCCATCCCCGACTTCATGCCACCCACCGACAAGAAGGCCGCTCGCCGATTTCTCGGCTTATGCGCCTATTATTGACGCTTCATCAAAATCTTTTCACGGATCGCCGAACCACTGACCCTTCTCTCGAAGACTAACGTGGAATGCAGGTGGGAAACAGCGTAAATGCAAGCCTTTCAAGTACTTAACGCCTCCAGACGCCACCCATACTTGCGCATTTCGACGATGGCGCCGATACGGAAATACACACCGACGCAAGCAGCGTAGGACTCGGGGCCGTCCTTGTGCAAAAGACTGACGGGATTGAAAGAGTTATCAGTTATGCAAGCCGGTCACTATCCAAGGTAGAAGCCAACTATTCTACAACAGAAAAGGAATGCCTTGCCATCCTCTGGGCTACGTCAAAGTTTCGCCCCTACCTGCATGGCAGTCCCTTCAAAGTTGTCAGTGACCATCACGCCTTATGTTGGCTAGCTAACTTGAAGGACTCTTCAGGTCGTCTCGCACGATGGAGTCTGAGGCTTCAAGAATACGACATTACCGTCGTCTACAAGTCCGAACGATAACACTCTGACACCGACTGCCTGTCTCGTGCCCCCGTCCACACGCCGCCACAAGACGACGACGATGACTGCTTCCTCGGAACTATAAGCGCCAACGACTTCGCCGAAAGGCAACGAGCCGACGCAGAACTGTGGGGCCTTATGGAGTACCTTGAGTGCAAGACTGCCGTTGTTCCGAAGGTATTCAAGCGAGGACTGCCGTCATTTTAAATGTGAAGCATTTCTTAGCGAACTTCTGCGAGTTTGAGCGTATCTATCTATCTATCTATCTATCTATCTATCTATCTATCTATCTATCTATCTATCTATCTATCTATCTATCTATCTATCTATCTATCTATCTATCTATCTATCTAGCCGCCTACGACTTTGTGCTCTCCTGGTCGCTTGGTTTATCGAATGTACACCAAAATTGGTATGGCGTAACATGACTGTATGACGAACATAAATGTCAAGTCATAACATGAAAATCATGACACGCATGTCATGTAGAGCATGATTTACATGCCACGCTCATGGTGCGCTGGCGGCCGTTTCGCTAGTTTGATATACACCAAAATTGGTATCTTGTGACGTGACTGTGTGGCGAACATAAATGACACGAGTTAACATGAAAATCATGACACGCATGTCATGTACAGCATGACTTGCGTGCCACGCTCATGGTGCGCTGGCGGCCGTTTCGCTAGCTTGATCTACCCCGAAATTGGTATTGCGTGACGTGACTGTGTGACGAACATAAATAACACACGAGTTAACAAGAAAATCATGACGCGCATGTCACGTACAGCATGACTTACGTGCCACGCTCACGGTGCGCTGCCGGGCGTTTCGCTAGCTTTATATACACCAAAATTGGTAGCTTGCGACGTGACTGTGTAACGAACATAAATAACACGAGTTAACATGAAAATCATGACACGCATGTCATGTACAGCATGACTTATGTGCCACGCTCATGGTGCGGTGGCGGCCGTTCGCTAGCTATATATACACCAATATTGGTATCTTGCGACGTGACTGTGTAACGAACATAAAAACCCGAGTTGACATGAAAATCTTGACACGCATGTCATGTACAGCATGACTTACGTGCCACGCTCATGGGGCGGTGGCGGCCGTTCGCTAGCTTGATCTATCCTGAAATTGGTATTGCGCGACGCGCCTGTGTGACGAACATAAATAACACACGAGTTAACAAGAAAATCATGACACGCATCTCATGTACAGCATGATTTACATGCCACGCTCATGGTGCGCTGGTGGCCGTTTCGCTAGCTTGATATACACCAAACTTGGTATCTTGCGACGTGCCTGTGTGACGAACATAAAAACACGAGTTAACATGAAAATCATGACACGCATGTCATGTACAGCATGACTTACGTGCCACGCACATGAGGCGCTGGCGGCCGTTTCGCCAGCTTGATCTACCCCGGCATAGGTATTGCGCGACGTGCCTGAGTGAAGAACATAAAAACACGAGTACATGAAAATCATGACACGCATGTCATGTACAGCATGACTTACGTGCCACGCTCATGGGGCGCTGGCGGCCGTTTTGTTAGCTTGATAAAAACCAAAATTGGTATCTTCCGACGTGAGTTTGTGACGAACATAAATAACACTAGTTAACAGGAAACTCATGACACGCATGTCATTTACAACATGACTTACGTGCCACGCTCATGGGGCGCTGGTCTACCCCGAAGTTGGTATTGCGCGACGTTACTGCGTGACGAACATAAATAATAGGAGTGAACATGAAAACTATGACACGCATTTTCCTCAATGACATACAAGACAATGTATGCAGCTCTTTGCTGGCTGCTTCGCATTACGTCGATTCCCACAATGCGTGGGATCTGCCGGCTTTTTTCTTACAGAACGGCGTTCTCCTGAAAAAGAACTTCTCGCCACTTCGAAGCGACTACCTTCTCGTCGTGCCCTTATCATTGCGACTAGAGGTCCTCCAGGCCCTACAGGACGACCCCACGGCTGGACACCTCGGTGTTTACCGCACGCTCGCCAGAATACAGGAAAAATACTACTGGCCACGCCTTGCTGCCGACGTCGCCCACTACGTTAAGACTTGCCGAGATTGCCAGCGACGGAAGACACCGCCGACTAGGCCAGCGAGACTTCTGCAGCCAATCGAACCACCTCACATGCCGTTCTATCAAATCGGGATGGACCTACTGGGGCCGTTCCCGACGTCGACTTCCGGCAACAAGTGGATCGTCGTAGCAGCTGATTACCTCACCCGCTACGCCGAGACAAAGGCCTTGCCCAAAGGCAGTGCCGCCGAGGTAGCCAAGTGCTTCGTGCAGAACATCGTCTTGCGTCATGGCGCCCCAGTGGTCCTCATCACAGACAGAGGTACCGCCTTTAGTGCGGACCTAACTCAGCCGATCTGCAAATACAGCGAGACGAGCCACCGCCGCACCACCGACGTACCACGCGCAGACCAATGGCATCACTGAACGTCTAAATAAGACCATCGTCGACATGCTGGCCATGTACGTCGACGTTGAGCACAAGACGTGGGACGCCGTCCTTCCGTACGTGACCTTCGCTTACAACACGGCCGTCCAAGAAGCAACACAGACGACGCCGTACAAGTTGGTCTACGGAAGGAGCCCGGCGACGACGCTCGACGCCATGCTACCGAACGTCGCCGACGAAGAAAACCTCCACGCCGCCGCGTACTTACAACGTGCTAAAGAAGCTCGACAGCTCGCCCGCTTGCGCATCAAGACCCAGCAGTACACCGACAGCTGTCGCTACAATCTTCGCCGACGCTTCGTGGAATACCAGCCCGGCGACCGTGTTTGCGTCTGGACGCCGATACGCCGATGTGGGCTTAGCGAAAAACTCCTTCGGCGATACTTCGGGCCATACAAGGTTCTTCGACGTCTCGGCGCTCTTGACTACGAGGTCATCCCGGACGGCATTACGAACTCCGAGCGACGCCGCGCACGACCTGATGTCGTCCATGTCGTGCGCCTTAAGCCGTATTTCGCGCTTTAGTGAACCCGGGGACTCCACTTTTTCTTTTGTTATTATAATGTATTTATGTATGCACTTGTTTTTTTTCTCTTTTTGTTCTTTCACAAGCATCGGGACGATGCTTTTTCAGAGGAGGGCCATGCCACGCCCACTTCTTGTTTTATTTTGATGTATTCGGGTTTGACCAGCAAGGACGGTTATCAACGCTCCACGCTGTCCGCGAAGCACTGTGCGAGAAGCTTCGCGATTGTACTAGATCATTTTGTTAAGACTGCGCGCCGCACGCGAATGTTCCAGCTTTGTCGAGAGATAACGCCGCCACCAGCGATATTAAAGCAAATAGTACAGTCCTCAGGTTCGATAACGCGCATAAAACGGCTTAAGGCGCACGACATGGATGTCTTCAGGTGGTGCACGGCGCCGTTGAGAGTTCGTAATGCCGTTAGGGATAACCTCGTAGTATTGAGTGCCGAGACATAGAGGCACCTGGTATGGCCCGAGGTATCGTCGAAGCGTCTCGCTAAGTCCCCGTCGGCGTATCGGCGTCTAGACCCACACGCGGTCACCGGGTTGGTATTCTATGTGGCGTCGTCGAAGATTGTAGTGACGGCTTCTTCGGTGACGTTGGGTAGCATGCTGTTGAGCGTCGTTGACTGGTTCCTACCGTAGATCAACCTGCATGGCGTCACCCTACGTCATTTCTTGTACGCCATGTTGTATGCGAAGGTCACGTACGGAAAAATGGAATCCAATGTCTTGTGCTCGACGTCGACGTACATGGCCAGCATGTCGGCGGTGGTCTTATTAGACGCTCGGTGAGCGCATCTGTCTGCGGGTGGTAGGCGTTGGTCCAGTGGTGACTTTTCTGTCTGTATCCCAAGATCGCCTGAGTGAGGTGCATTTATACATATGGCAGTAAAGGCCGTACCTCTGTCGGTAGATAAGGACCTCTGCTGCGCCATGACGAAGGATCATGCTCTCGACGAAGACATAACTACCTCGACGGCACTGCCTTTGGGGAGAGCCCTTGTTTCGGCGTAGCGCGCGAGGTAATGAATAGCTACGACGATCCAATATTCCCGGAAGTCGACTTTGGGAATGGTCGAATGTAGGTCCATACCGATTTACTGGAATGGTCGTAGTGGCTCGATCGGTTGAAAAATGCCTGCTAGTCCTGTCGGTGGAGTCTTGCGTCACTGACATTCTCGGCATGTCTTAAAGTAGCGAGCGACGTCGGCGGGAAGGCGCAGCCAGTAGTACCTTTTCTGTATTCTTGATAGCGTGCGGGAAACACCGAGGTGTCCAGCGGTTGGATCATCGGCCTGGAGGACTTCTGGTCGTAAAGCTGAGGGCACCACGAGAAGGTAGTTGGCTCGAAGTGGCGAGACGTTCTTCAGGAGAACGCCGTTTCCCAAGAAAAAAGATGCCAGTCCTCGCTTCAATAGCTTTGGAACAACGGCGGTCATGCCCTCGAGGTATTCAAAGAGGCCCCCCAGTGCCGGGTCGGCTCGCTGTCGTTCAGCGAGGTCGTCGGCGTTTGTGGTATCCAAGAAGCAGTCATCATCCTGGTCGTCCTGCGGCGGTGGGTCGACGGTCGCACGAGACAGGACAGTCGGCGTCCGGAGTGCTTTCTTCCGGACATGTAAACGATGGCAATGTCGAATTATTGAAGTGTTAGGCTCCACCGTGCGAGGCGACCTAAAGGGTCTTTCAAGTTAGCTAGCCAACACAAGGCGTGGTGATCGCTCACAACATTGAAGGGCCTGCGGTAGATGTAGGGGCGAAACTTTGATGTAGCCCAGATGATGGCAAGGCACTCCTTTACTCTTGTCGAATAGTTGGCTTTTGCCTTGGATAGCGATCGGCTAGCATAACTGAGAGCCTTTCCAGCCCGTCAGTCCTCTGCACAAAAACGGCGTCGAGTGCCTACGCTGTTTGCGTCGGTGTGCATTTCCGTATCGGCGTAATCGTCTAAATGCGCGAGTATCGGAGGCGTCTGCAGACATCGTTTCAGTTCTTGAAATGGCTCGACTTGCGCTGTTCCCCACTTGAATTGCCACGTCGGTGTTCGTGAGACGAGTTAGTGGCTCGGCGATCCGTGAAAGTTCTTTTACGAAACGGTCTGTAATAGGCGCACAAGCCGATAAATCGGCGTACGGCGTTCTTGTCGGTGGGTGGCGGGAAGGCAGCGATGGCAACTCTTTTCCGCAGGTCTGGGCGAACGCCCACCTTGCTGATCACGAGACCCAAAAAGAAGAGCTCCTCGTAGCGAAGCTGCAGCTTTTCAGGCTTCAGGGTGAGTACGGAGGTCTTCATTGCTTGATGTACAGCTTCAAGGCGCTGGAGGTGTTCGTCGAAGTTTGAGGCAAACACAACGACGTCGTCCAAGTACACGAGGCACGTCTGGCACTTCAAGCCTAGCCAGTACTGTATCATAGCGCGTTCAAAACTCGCAGGTGCCGAGCAAAGACCAAAAGACTTGACCTTGAACTCAAGCAGGCCTTCTGGTATTATAAAGGCTGTCTTATTTCGGTCTCTCTCGTCGACTTCGATGTGCCAGTAGCCAGTCTTGAGGCCCATCGGCGAAAAGTAATTCGCGTTGTGGACTAGATCCAGGTCGTCTTATATCCTTGGAAGAGGGTACACGTCCTTCTTCGTGATTTTGTTCAGGCGACGATAATCCCCGCGGAAACGTAGGGTCCTATCCATCTTCCTCACTAATACTACGGGATACGCCCAAGGACACTTGTACGACTGGATGATGTCGTCGTGCAGCATTCCTCCGACCTGTTTCTTAACGGCCTCCCGTTCTCGCTTCGAAACCCTGTAGGGACTCTGACAGAGTGGTCGAGCATTTCCTTCCGTTTTGATACGGTGCTATCAGCCAGTCGCCTGCTACCAGCCAGTCAAACAGCCCATATTACGACCCACCTACGCCTCTGTCACCGACGTCTTACCCAGCTTCATCTACCCGCCTTTCACCTTCACTCCGACGCCGCTCACTGTCACCGATGCGGCCACTTCCGGTCCCACGCGACCGAGAAAACTAGTCGTCGCAGTCCCCGAGGCAAGGGCTGCGACGCTATCAAACTGCGAAAGCCCTCAGCGAAGCCCATCGAACGAGATAGACGTTTTTGTAGACGGTGTTCGGCATTTGCCCTTATCGACACTGGAGCCGCCGTATCCGTCATGGACGCTAAACTACTACGAAAAGTGACGACGCCATTTTCCGGGCTTTCCCTCCGTACATCCAGCGCCCAAAGTATTCACCCGACGGTGGTATGCACAGCCAGTGTCATCATTCAGGACGCTCTGTACGCCGTCGAATTCATCATAATTTCTTCAAGCTTTCACGACGTCATCCTGGGATAGGATTTTCTCGTCCGCCACGACGCCATAATTCATTGCGCACCAGCCGGAATAGAGCTCCCACCATTCTCAGATTTGACGCCGGCAAACAGTCCACCGGCTGCGACCAAGGTACTTGTCAAAGACGACACCACAGTCCCTGCAAACTCGTCAACGGCTTTGTCAGCCTATTGCACCGGTCTCTCTGACACCGTTGCACTCCTTACTCCATGTGACTGCGTTTTCACTAGGAAAGGCTTGCTGGTGCCATTTGCGACCATGGAAGACACTCAGGGCGACACCCATTTTTTTGCTACCAGCCCATCTCTGTTTATTGTTACGTTGGTGCGAGGGGAATGTCTCGGCACAGCAGAACCCCTCGAAGACGCGCAAGTTATGGACGCACCGGGTGACACGCACTGAGCCAGCTCCCGTACGCTCAGTGCTGTTTCCACATCTGATTCGTCATCCACTATTGTACTACTTTGCGCATCAGTTGCTAACAACCTTACGTCGGTTGAGGTTTCCCAGCCTCTATGCCTGTTGGAAGAATTTCGTTCTTCGTTCGATGTCGCGCGAACTTCTCTCGGCCGCACGTCCGCTTTCACGCATCGCATCGACACTAGCGCCCAACCAAAACAGCGGCATCGCCCATATCGCGTTTCTCCCGCGAACCGTCGTGTAATTAATGAGCGAGTCGACGACATGCTTCGCCGTCTGTTATTCCACCCTCAAACAGCCCGTAGGCGTGTCCTGCCGTTCTTGTTGTGAAGAAGGTCGGTTCTGTACGGTTTTGTGTGGACTTTGAACGACTCAACAAGATCACTCTAAGGACGTTTGTCCACTACTTCGAAGAGACGACGCCATTGATAGCCTCGAAGGAGGAGAATTCTTTTCATCTATCGATTTGCGCTCAGGGTACTGGCAAGTCCCCATGGCTGATAACGCTCGACCGAAGACAGCCTTTGTCTCGCCCGACGGATTGTGAGAATTCAACGTCATGCCGTTTGGGCTGTGTAATGTGACCGCGACCTTTGAGCGCATGATGGATACCGTTCTGCTCAACTTGAAATGGCACACGTGCCTGTGCTACCTCGACGACGTCGTCGTTTTCGCCCCGGACTTCTTCAAGCATCTTCAATATCTGCGGCATGTTTTGACGCGTTTGAGCGACGCCTGGCTACGACTGAATCTCAACAAGTGCCGATTTGCAGCGCGAAAGCTGACGATACTAGGCCTGGCCCAACCTAAACTTCCTTGCTTCGGCAAGGTATTCAAGCTGGTAGAACGTCTGACGCAAGTGGCGTCAACATCGATACACTGTCTGATGCAAACGGGTGCCAACCATGGCGGGAGTCTCATGTAACCCCCGGCAACTCCTGCGATGCGCCTGACGCAACGTGCGGCAACCCCACTCATCCGCGGATCCGATTCCAGCCAGCGACGAACGGCGGTTCCTGATTGGAGGCTTCGAACTACAGGCTGATGCAAGAGATCCCAGGGCTATAAGTGAACCAAGCTGCGCGGGGAGAGGGACAACGAACGAAGAAATCCCGGGTCGTCGTCGCCCTCAGTGCGAGCCCCATAAGCTGTCACCCCAGTGCCGAATATGTAACGCCTCTGTTTATATGCATCTAAATTTGCCTTAACTCACCGTCGCCTTATCCGCTTTGTCTATCAGCTCTGCGCAGAAGCAGCCGCAAGCTGAGGCACCCGATACCCAACACCGCTGACGAAGCTCCTTGGCAGCAACGCGCCCCTCAATTCGTGGTCGTCAGAGTTCGACGACGCTTTCGCAAAGCTCCGTCGTTTGTTGACGTCGCCTCCCATACTACGCCACTACTACCCTACGGCCCCTACAGAGGTACACACAAACGCTGGCGGTGTCGGCCTCGGCGCTATCCTTCCGCAGCGCAAACCTGGCTTCCCGGAAACGTCGTGGCATATGCAAATCGTACGTTAACTAAAGCCGAGACCAACTACACCGTTACGGAGAAAGAATGCCTGCAATCTTCTCGGCCCTTACGAAGTTCAGACCTTATTGGTATGGTCGCCCATTTGATGTCGTCACCGACCATCATGCACGTGCTGATTATCGTCATTGAAAGATTCCTCAGGAAGACTCACCCGTTGGGCACTTCGCGTGCAAGACTTCGACATCCGCATGCTATACTGAAAGCGGACGCCAGCATGCTGACGCCGACGCCCTGTCACGCTCTCCCTTGCCTGACGACAATGTCCACAGCTCAGTGTCTCCCCTTGCCGTTTCTTCCATCGACATTCACACCATCGTTACCGAGCAGCGCAAGGATCAAAGGATTGCCTCACTGATATACTAGGTGACTTATTCGTGGCCCACACCATGCACTCGCGCGTTGCGTCGTCAAGCCCACTAATTCGCCGTTCGCAACGACCTCCTCCACCGACGCAATTACAACTGGCGACAGCCGCCAGTGACTACAAGTTATACCCCGCAGTCTGCGTTCTCATATATGCGAGTCGTTCCACTCTGATCCGCAGTGTGCAATCAGTGGGGTATCAAAAACCTACCACAGCATTCGCCAACGGTAGTTTTGCCGAGGGATGTACCGCTAGGTGCAGAAGTTCGATCACTCCTATACCGAGTGTCAGCGCCGCAAAAATTCAACGCACCTATAGCCGGCAGGTCTCCAACCTCTACCATGCCCTGACCAGCCGTTTGGGTGCGCTAGCATCGATTAGTATGAGGCACTTCCTCTGACGTCTGCTGCTAACCGCTGGGCCATCGTCGCTGTAGACCACCTCACGTGATACGCTGAGATTGCCGTGCTCCCAGCTGCTGCAGCGTGCGATGTTGTCTCCTTCCTGCTCCACCGAATCATGCTGCGTCACGGTCCACCCCAGGCGCTGCTCAGTGGTCGAGGCCATGTCTTCTTGTCGGATGTCGTCGAAGCCCTCCTGAATGAGTGCAACGTTGTTCACCGCAAAACTACTGCTTACCACCGGCAGAAGAATGGCCTCACCGAACGCTTTAACCGTACTCTCGGCAACATCCTCTCTATCTACGTCGCCGCCGATCACATCAATTGGGATGCTATTCTGCCCTTCGTTACCTACGCGTACAATACCGCCCCTCAGACCACTACTGGTTTTCCCCCTTTTTCTTACTGTATGGCAGGCACCCGTGGCACACAATCGACACGATCCTTCCATACAAGCCGGATCGATCGGAGTGTGCGCCTATTTGTGCCACAGCCAGGCTTGCTGAAGAATGTCGCGAACTTGCCAAGACCTTGACTACACATGACGAAGAGCGGCAGAGGAGCATTCGCGGTGACACAACCACTTCTCAGCCCATGTTCCTCCCTGCAGCGCTCGTATGGCTCTCGATCCCCACCACTGCAACGGGCCCGTAAACTACCTGATCGAGCCCATTGACCCATATTCGGACATGCACCGTCGAGGCCGCGACATTGTCAACGTGGAGCGCCTCAAGGCCTACCATGATCCGCTCATAGTGTCACGTGCTCGTGACGTCGACGAAGGCAGTAGTCAGCACGTCAGAGATGAAACTTTTTATTTGGCCGAACTTGTGGCCGGGAAACTCAAAAGCAATACACTGATAGCGGCGAAGAGAGCGTCGACCGTCGATAAAATGACAAGCGGTCAAGCGCGTCGGCATTTAAACATGTGCCGTCGAATATTCCAGCGTTACCGCTGGCTGTCGTGCAAATTCTAGAATAAGCTCGAGTGTGCGCGTCTTGTGCGCAATCTTAACAAAACGATCTACAATGATCGCGAAGCTTCTCGAACAATGAGGGACGGTTCGCGCTGAGCATTGCTGACAATCTATGTGGCCGAAAACCGAATACAGCAAAAGTGATAAAGAAACGCACGTGGCAATGCCCCCCTCTGAAAAAGCATCGTCCCGATGCTTAAAACAGAACACGGGGATGGGGGGGGGTGGCCAATACATGCAACAATAAATAACAAGAATAAAGCAACAAAGTACAATAAACAATAAGCACAAGCAAGAAAGTACAATAATAAAGCAAAATGACACTCCTCAGATTCGCTAACGCGCGTAATATGCTTTGAGGCGCACGACATGGACGACTTCAGGTCGTGCACGGCGCCGCTGAGAGTTCAGGGACAACCTCGTAGTCGAGTGCGCCGAGGCGTCGAAGTACACTGTACGTTCCGAAGTATCGTCGAAGAAGCTTCTCACTAAGTACCCGTCGGCGTATTGGCGTCCATACCCATACACGGCCACCGGGTTGGTATTCCATGCGGCGTCGTCGGAGGTTGTAGCGGCGGCTGTCAGTCGTCTGCTGGTTCTTGATCCATAGGCGGGCGAGCTGTCGTGCTTCTTCGGCGCGCTGTAGGTAGGTCGTCACGTCGATGTTTTCCTCGTCGGTCACGTTTGGTAACATGGCGTCGAGCGTCGTTGCCGGGCTCCGTCCGTAGACCAACTTGTATGGCGTTATCTGTGTCGTTTCTTGTGAGGCCGTGTTGTACGCGAAGTTCACGAAGAACATGGCTCCACGAACTCCACGAAGAACTCCACGAAGACCTTGGCTACCTCGGCGGCACTGCCTATGGGTAAGGCCTTTGTCTCGGCGTAGCGGGTGAGGTAGTCAGTTGCCACGACGATCTACTGTTTTCGGTATTGGACGTCGGGAACGGCCTCAGTAAGTCCATCCCGATTTGGTGGTTACGGCCGTCGAGGTGGCAATATAGGCTGCAGAAGTCCGGCTGGCCTAGTGGGCGGTGTCTTGCGTTGGTGACAGTCCCGGCAGGTCTTTACGTAACGGGTGACGTCGGCGGAAAGGCGCGGTCACTAGCGCTTCTCCTGTATTCTTGCTAGCGTGCGAGAAACACCCAGGTGTCCAGACGTCGGGTCATCGTGGAGAGCCTGGAGGACCTCTGGTCGCAATGTCGAGGGCACCACGAGAAGGCAATCGGCTCGAAGCGGTGAGAAGTTCTTCTTTAGGAGAACACCGTTGCGCAAGAAAAAACGCCAGGCCTGCGCGGAAAGCGCAGCACAGTCACAGCGAAAGCTCGAAGAGCGGCATTTCTAGAGCCCGTTATAAACTCTCTTGTGGCTACTGATACAAGTACACTAGGAACGTACCCACTGCGCCACAAATCATAATTTTTGTGAAGTTGGGAAGCACCCACCACAACATTACTCGTCATTCTGCGGAGAAGTGAGGTACCATCTGTAAGGCACTATGTGCACTTTGTTGGTGCGACGGTTGATGACGATGAAGAATTACGGCCGATCCCTTTGTAATGGGTTGGAAGCTTTAAAAGACCCACTAGTTACGTAATTCGCATTATGTGACGCCCTGTCGTTATTTCATTCTCCCGCCACGCTTTATAACATGCGCTGACGTGAGAAAGAGATAGAGAGAGGGAATTAACCTTGTTGAGACCATGAGCAAATGGACCATGGGAGCCTTATGGGCTTCCTTGGCAACCAATAGAAGTGCACTTGCGAGGAACCCACTACGTTATAAATCATCATA
This sequence comes from Rhipicephalus sanguineus, assembly GCF_013339695.2. Lineage (NCBI taxonomy): Eukaryota > Metazoa > Arthropoda > Arachnida > Ixodida > Ixodidae > Rhipicephalus > Rhipicephalus sanguineus. The sequence goes on along the minus strand of NC_051176.1, from coordinate 9,892,785 downwards.
ATTTTTGTGAAGTCGAGAAGCAGCCACTATGCAATTTTTCTTCATTCTGCGCAGAGTCGTAGTAACTGCTAAACACCTGTAAGGCATTATGTGCACTTTGTTGATGCTGTGGCTGATGGCGATGAAGAATTATGGCAGAGTTTTGTAATGGGTCGGAAGCATTCAACAACCAACTCGTAGCGCAATTGGCATTGTGTGACGCCTGCTTACAGAATTCACGTTGTGTGACACTTGGTTGTTATTTTACTCCTGTACCGCGCTACATTGCATATGTTAATGTGGTTCCTTCCCGACATCAAGCCTGTATAGGGTCATTTGCAAGGCAGTTTCAAGCACCGGTATACTTCGGTGCAAACTTGGGAGTCAGGCCAGGAGAGTGAAAAGGCAGTCGAAGCCACACGAGAGAGCCGACAGGGAAAGTGTCCGCGGCCACATCACGGTCATGGCGATCTTTTTGGAGGGCTTGATTATCCGCCGTGAATGAGCATGCGAGCTGACGACACTCTTCAGCATATTCGGCCATTTCGTAAACTGGGCCGAAATCTGAGGCATCGGGATTGTACGGCAGTATTGTGTCGAGGGTGCTGCATGGCTCGCGGCTATACAAAAGAAAGAATGGGGAAAAGCCTGTTGTGGATTGTGTCGCAGTATTGTATGCGTACGTCACGAAAGGGAGAATGACGTCCCAATTGGAGTGGTCAGAATCAATATACGTAGTAAGCATGTCTCCCAGTGTGCGGTTGAAACGTTCCGTTAGGTCGTTAGTCTGAGGGTGGTAGGCCGTTGATGTGCGGTGCACTGTACGGCATGAGTGAAGAAGCTGTGGTAGAACTTCAGGCCTTACGAGTCGCAGATTGTAGGCATGATTAGCACCACTTTACGGTCACACGAACAGCAGACATTACTCCGCCTGTTGGGAAGACATGCTCCTGTGTTTGACTTTTACCGAGAGGAGAAGCCGCGACCTCTACCCTGTTCTCGCGCTCAGCACAGGATTGATACCAGCACTGCTCATCCGATCCGGCAGAAACCTTACCGAGTGTCGTCATCAGAGCGCAAAGTTATCGCCGACCAGGTTCAGGAAATGCTGCAAAAGGGTGTCATCGAAGAGTCGTGTAGCCCGTGGGCAGCACCGGTCATTTTGGTTAAAAAGAAAGACGGCTCCTGGCGGTTTTGCGTTGATTACAGACGACTCAACGCCCTCACCAAAAAGGGCGTATATCCGCTGCCTCGGACTGACGATGTCATTGACTGCTTGCACTCGGCTTCGTACTTTTCTTCAGTAGACCTACGATCAGGATATTGGCAGATACCTATGCACCCTTCAGACAAGGAGAACACCGCATTCGTGACGCCTGAGGGACTATACCAATTTAATGTGATGCCGTTTGGGCTTTGCAACGCCCCCGCTACCTTTGAAAGATTTATGGACTCTATCCTTCGTGGTCTTAAATGGGAGGTGTGTTTATGCTACCTGGACGACGTCGTCATTTTTGGGCGTACCTTCGAAGAGCATAACGCCCGTTTGAGCCTTGTTTTAGACTGTGTCGGTAAGGCCGGCTTGATTTTGAACTCTAAGAAGTGCCGATTTGGTGAACGACACGCATTAGTTCTCGGTCACCTGGTTGACAAAGATGGTGTCAGGCCAGATCCCCGCAAAATTGAAGCAGTCAGCACATTCAAACCACCCCAGACCCTAAAAGAACTCCGCAGCTTCTTGGGATTATGTTCCTACTTTCGTCCTTTTGTGCCCAAATTCGCGGACGTTGTGCACCCATTGACAAGCTTGTTACGAAAAGACAGGCCATTTGAGTGGACACCTGAATGTGACGCCGCTTTTTCTGAACTGAAGCTTCTATTGACCTCAGAACCTATCCTTCGTCACTTCGATCCGTCTGCTCCTACCGAAGTTCACACTGACGCAAGTGGAATTGCCATCGGAGGTGTGCTTGTTCAGCGCCATAATAATGCAGAACATGTCGTTGCTTATACAAGTCGATCTCTAAGCAAAGCTGAAAGGAATTATACGGTGACAGAACAAGAACGTTTAGCGGCTGTATTCGCCGTCCAGAAGTTTCGTTGCTACCTCTACGGCCGTCCGTTCACGATTGTGACAGACCATCATTCGTTGTGTTGGCTTGTTACCCTCCGAGACCCTTCTGGTCGCCTTGCACGATGGGCTTTACGACTTCAAGAATTTGACTTCAGCATTTCGTATAGAAGTGGAAGACGTCATTCTGACGCTGATTGCCTTTCTCGTCTACCTATGACCACGACGGAAGATAGTGCAGATACCTTCGATATCTGTTTTGCTGCGGTCTCCACCACGTTTCCTGACGCCAACATCTTCAAACGCGAACAATTCAACGACTTATCTTTAGACCCTTTGTTCGCTGATGCCCGCAATCTCAAAGGTAGTGGTCGCTTTCGCCTGCGTGATGGACTGTTGTGCAAGACAAACTACTCAGCAAGTGGCGCACGTTATTTACTGGTTGTACCTGAAAGTCTTCGATGCGACGTTCTCCGTGCTATGCATGATGATCCAACGTCCGGACACCTTGGGTTCATTCGCACCTTACATCGAGCACAGGAGCGTTTTTACTGGCCTCGAATGCGACATTCTACGAAGCAATACGTCTCCAGCTGCGAGAAGTGCCAGCATCACAAACGACCGATAAGCGCCCCGCACGGCCTTCTTCACCCCGTTGCGCCGCCTACTACGCCTTTCGAGCAGGTTGGCATCGACCTGTTGGGCCCGTTTCCGCGATCTTCGAACAACAACCGCTGGATAATAGTGTGCGTCGATCACCTTACCAGATACGCCGAAACCGCTGCGATAACATCTTCCACGGCTGACGGCGTCGCGGCATTTTTGCTCCGCTCTGTAGTTCTTCGCCATGGTCCACCTCGCGTAATCATCAGTGACCGTGGTCGCCAATTCATCGCGGACGCTGTGGAAGAATTGCTTCGCCTCTGCACTTCGCAGTTCCGACATTCGACACCATACCATCCCCAGACGAACGGCCTTGTAGAACGTACAAACCGCACTCTTACTAACATGCTCGCTATATACGTCTCGTCCAATCACAAGAACTGGGATGAAATCTTACCGTTTATCACCTATGCGTACAATACAGCGAGGCACGAGACCACGGACTTCACACCTTTTTACTTGCTCTACGCTCGATCACCGCGCAGCTCGCTAGATACAATCCTCCCATTTACGCTCCATGCCGATGACTCAGTGGCCGAAACATTGTGCCGGGCTGAAGAAGCCCGACAAATTGCTCGCCTACGCACACTAGCTTCACAAGATCGCTCGAAGCAGCGGTAAGATGAACGCCACGATGCAATTTCATTCGAAAAAGGTGAATTTGTGTGGTTGTGGACCCCCAACGCAAACGCGGTTTATGCCAGAAGTTTTTACCGCACTATACTGGCCCGTTCGTCGTTGTAAATCGCTTGAGCGACTTGACGTACGTCGTGGCACGCTTGACGACACCTCGTCGTCGGTCAAATCGAACGCAATTGGTGCATGTGGCTCGCCTAAAGAGGTTCCATCCCTCCAGTGACTTGGACTCGCCCAGCGGGCTTCGTCTGTGAACCGGGGATTGCTACGGTATGAGCCGGGCTGTGGTATGAGCCGGGCATGTGAGGGGAGGAAGACGAAGTGGTCTGGTGCGGCCTGAGGACTCCATCTTTGCGTCTGACTGCCGTGTCTCATTCTCATCCTGTAAAATAAACACAGTAAACCTTCCCTCAACCGTAACAATATACGTAGTAAGCATGTCTCCCAGTGTGCGGTTGAAACGTTCCGTTAGGTCGTTAGTCTGAGGGTGGTAGGCCGTTGATGTGCGGTGCACTGTACGGCATGAGTGAAGAAGCTGTGGTAGATCTTCAGGCAAAAACGCGCGACCTCTGTCACTCAGTAGCTCCCGTGGTGCACCATGACGAACAACGAACCTATGCAAGATGAAGGTGGCAACGTCACGAGCACCAGCGGAAGGTAGCGCTACCGTTTCGGCGTATCTTGTCACACGGTCGGCCGCTACAATCACCCATCGATTACCAGCAACAGCGCACGGAAGTGGGCCGTATAGGTCAATCCCAACACGGTCAAATGGGCGTGCAGGACATGCTGCACTCTTTAAAAAAAGAGTGTCTGTACTGACTACCTTTGGGTGGTAATCGCCTTGCTACACATATGATGACCTTTTGGGGTGTCAAACGACTCCCTTCGTTCTTCAGATCAACGACTCCCTTCTTCACAAGCAGAGAGAGTATGTATTACTCCCAACGCAGGAGTGCACGTGACTACCTTTTGTTTCCCGATAGTACCTCTAGGTAGTCAGGATGACCCCTTTGCAATGATAACACTGATCCCCACTCGAGCGTTCTTTTGACTGTTGTCCTTAAGGACAGTGGTGTACATGACTCCCCTGGCAAGAGTCAGTGTGACGACTTCGTAGTACTGAATAAGACACTCTGCAACGAATAATGCGTTTATTTTTCTTCTTGGACGATACTGATGAAACTTGCCGAGTTTAGGTTTACTTATGTGGCGATTTCAAATATTCAATTATCTTTCTGGAACAAAACGCAGTTTTAACACACAAAAATTTTATGCGTCTTCATGAGCAGGCCTTTCCACACGTAGTTACAAAGTAAATCAACATATCGCTATAATTAGGGGATAAAAACTGTAAGCAATAGTTATAAAGGAGTTTACTGCGCTGCGCTGTCAAATGTTAATGAACCCACTAGCCCACCTACGAACACATGCTTTAAACCCGTTGGAGTTGAAGGTTACGTAATATTGAACTCTCGTGAGCGAATCACATGCTAGACTTACTTACTCGTCAATGTTCAGCATAGTGTTGCGTTTGCTAAGTGGGATTAGAACATTCATTCTGGTTCTGTTGCATACAGTCCCCATTGCATAATAATGTGATATGCTTACTTTGTAACTCGTCCAGGTTACGAAAACCTGTTGCGCCTAACACGGCACATGAACTGTTTGATATACTTAATTAACGCGACATTACGTAGTAGAAAAATAATTGCATATTCCAAATCGGCATACATGTACACATAAACTAAGCAAGTTTTAGAGAAATTGATCAAGAATTTCAAAAGAAGCTTCAAAGAAGAGCGCATACTATTACGGTTTTTATGTGACTATCAACGAAAGTTGGTGCCGCTACCTCTTCTTACTCATCAAGGCGCATCCACCGGGATAGTCGAATGATTAATCAATAACTCAAACAGGAACACAGTGGTGGATGCATGACAGTCGCGACACGTTTCTGTAGCAGCTTTACCGTGATGCACTCGGTTCCTCTGTGGGAAATACAATACCACTCAAAGTTTATAAAGATGAGTATCACAGCAATTGCCGTGGCTCGCGTAAAACACACAATAAAGTTTATTCCAGAAGAAAGTAAGGCATGCAACACGGAAAGAGAAGAAAAAGGCATGCAACACGGAAAGAGAAGAGATGCAGACAGCTGAAATGCTAGTGTTTGGCGTGTCTGTGTCTTTTATCTTTTATGTCGGCATGCTTTCATTCGACAATGAATTCCTATAAACAAGCTAAAATTTCTGTCATTCATAAAATTATTCTCTGGATCGGTTTTAAACACGTCATGCCATTTCATACATATGCACATCGTAATGACAAGCTATTATTTTATCAATAAGCACCTAAACTATACGCAAAAAACGCGTAGTCCTTGGCCACGTCTCTACCATTGTTAAACATTGTATATATGGGTCATTCCACGTCAACTATCCCAGCCGGGGCACTCGACAAAAATAAATTTGTCTGAAAAAAATCTGAGAAAAAACGCACATATAGATAATAGTTCTACAGTATTTTCCCAAAATATTTTGAGCGGCAAAAGTTTTCGGGCACGTGAGCGGCATTTGAACTTCTCGAAGTTGTGGAAAACCAGGTATGAAATAAAAATTCACTGTAAATGGACCATTTCATGCATTCATTCGAAACGTGCTTTTTGTGTTTATAGAGCATCGCGATTGTGTTATAAGGCAGTTGCTTATAGTAGCTTTATATTGTCACGTGGTCGTGACGTCGACGAAGACAGCAGTCGGCGTTTGCAGGATGAAACTGTTTATTTGGCCGAACTTGTGGCCGGAAAATGAGAACGTCGAGCGTTGATAACCGTCCCTGCCGGTCAAACCCGAATACATCAAAACAAGACAAGAAGTGGGCGTGGCAATATGTTTCACTCCGCAGCGCGTACGTCAAATTGAGTATATCGCAGCATTTTCGGGAATTTCTTTGCAAGAGACGATTGTAGACCAAATACATCCATTATTTTGTAGAACTCTCCATAACACGTACTATCTCGTAAAGATTTTGCTTTGCCTGTGTGCGGCGCACACGCTCTAAAATAAAATCCTGAACTTGGAAAAACGCTACATTGGCCTATGTTGGGACGTCTGGAGCACCCTAAGGTTGTCCAAGAAAAAATAAGCGGATAGCGCATACGATTGAGAATCATAACAACATTGTTCACAGGAAGTTTAATCGAAGTAGTTTTTGTTTTAGTCAAGAAAAATGTTTTTAAAGTTTAGTCCCACCATAGCATTATTTTGCTATGGGGCAATACAAACCGACTGTACTTACAGCACAAAAAAAGAGGTAGTGTAAAAGAGGTAGTTTTCAGTTCCTTTTGTTAGTACTATGTAATGTCTATTACACATTAAGGAATCGCGTTATTTATTGCATTGTTTACGCACACCAGAGGCGGAGGCGGCGCCGCCGGACAACTACGCCACAAAAATACGTTGTTGTGATCTCATAACAGCTGTAAAACAGTGCATGTTACCAGACTGACAAATACTACTTTAACGAAACTCCGCTGCATGGAACCGTCCAAATAAGGATGTGAAAAAAATTCACCCCACCTCCCCGAAGGGAATCGTGAGAAAATGCGAATGCGCGCCGCCGCTTGCGTGCCGCGATCGAGAGCTCGGGCGGCAGCGGGATCGGGCCGGCGCCGCTGCCGCTTGGTCTCGGCCTCGCGCCGCTTCACCTGAGGATCAGCGGCTCGGCGCTGACGTTTCGCAGCCGCTTCGCTAGCACGCAATTCGGCGTTCTCGACTCGTCGTTGACGTTGCTTGGCAGCATGTCGAACACGTATTTCGTGGTCTTCGGCTCGGCGTTGGCGTTTCACAGCAGCTTCCCGAGCACGGAGTTCGGTGTCGGCAGCTCGCTTCAGGCGCTTGCGTTCGGCATCACGCGCTCTTCGCTTCGCAGCCTTGTGTTCCACGTCAGCCATCTCGCGTCAGCGAAAGCCGGCGAACGGGTCGAGAGAGAGTAGAGCGCGCGCTCCGCTCCATTTATGTACGCTTGCGAGCGAGCGAACGGGAGAGTGGGGCGCCCGCCTAGAGGAGAAGCGCCGAAGCACGCGCCTACCCTCGCCCACACTCTCCCACACACGCGGGAGCTCCGCCGAGCTTCCGCGATGCGAGCGCCCTCACGCACTCGAGCGCGCTCCTCCTCTCCACTCACTCTCCGCTGATCCGCCCGCACCACCTGCTCCGGTTGCTAGGGAGCAGGTACATGCAGAACCATCACTGACTCCCTTGGAGCAAGGGAGTCATCTATTTCATTCAGGAGCGCCGACCAGAGAATTGTGACTCCCCTTAGGAAAAAAGGTGGTCATCGGCTGCCGCAAAGGGAGTCATGCAGACGTGACTCTCTTTTGACTCTCTTTTTTTAAGATTTTAGAGGCTGCAGCTGACCATGTGAATGAGGAAATGTCTTACGTTGTTGACACAAGGAACATGAGCGAATGTATTTGCGCACAAATGTGTACATACCCCGCCAGTAGTAACGTTGGCGGATCCGCTCATACGTTTTTAGCGCACTAGCGTGTGCATGTTGTGGTTCAGCGTGAAAATATTCGCAGACATCAGACCGCATATGGCGGGGTATGGCGAGAAGCCATTTACGACCCGCCACTTGATAGTTGCGACGGTATAGTAGGGTATCCCGTATTGAGAAATGCGTTGCTTGGCGGCGAAGAGAATATTCAAGAGAGAGACAATCCAAGGGTTCTTTCGCTGTTCTGATGGCATGTCGGTGACGCTAACGGCGGTGAGGGGGAAATCAATGGTTGAGCTTTCCTTTTCATCGGATTTTACGGGTGATCGTGAGAGAGCATCTGCGTAAGAATGCTTTCGCCACGATCGGTAGACGACGCGAATATCGAATTCTTGTAGGCGAAGTGCCCGATGTTCAAGCCGACCAGAAGGATCTTTCGGCGACGCCAACCAACAGAGTGCGTGATGGTCAGTCACCACGTGCGAAGTTTGCCCGTACAAATAGGGGCGAAACTTGTTTAACACCCGCACAATTGCGAGGCACTCATTTCGGTTACAGAGTAGTTGACTTCCGCCTTAGTGAGGGCACAGGCGACCACATACACCGTAAAACCAGGTTTGCGTTGCGCGAGTACTGCACCAAGGCCAACGCCACTGGCGTCCGTGTGTACCTCGATTGGCGCAGTTGGGTCGTAGTGGCGCAGGACGGGCGGCGAAGTAAGTAGTTGGCGCAGAGTAGTGAAGGATTCATCACAGGCTTGTGTCCAATTCGAAAGATCCGCAGGGTCAGCAAGGAGTTTGGTGAGCGGGGCGATGATGGAAGCGAAGTTCCGGACAAAGCGACGAAAATACGAGCACAGGCCCACAAAGCTCCGTAGTTCTTTAACTGCAGTCGGCTTTGGAAATTCAGCAACAGCGCCAAGCTTGTCAGCGCCGGGGAGAATGCCGTCTTTTGAAACGACATGACCAGGTATGGTAAGTTGCCGAGCCCCGAACTGGCATTCGGCACCTTGGAGACAATCGAGGGCGTCGTCTATGCGGGGAAGAGGGTAAACATCTTTCCTCGTAATTTTGTTCAGGCGCCTTAGTCCACGCAGAATCGGATGGAACCATCTTTCTTCTTAACGAGTATACAACCGGGGAAGACCAAGGACTACAAGAAGGGTTGATGACTCCGCGCTGGAGCATGTCGTCAACTTGCTCTGTAATGACACGACGCTCCGCTCATGACACACGATAGAGGCGCTGGCGCAAAGGAGTATTGTCCCCTGAGTCAATTGTGTGAACATCGGTGTTTGTTCGACCCAGCGCCGTTTGGGGGAAGTCAAGCGAACATCTTAAGTCGTGCAGCAGGGCAAGAAGCTGCTCTCGTTGAGCCGGAGCGAGATGGCTGTCGATAGAACCGTGAATTGCATCTGAGGACACGCTGTCCGAAGCAAGGTGAGGAACCAACGCGTTCAGCTCCGGATTCAACTTGGTGTTGGAGAAATCAATAGGTACGATAACGCCTTCATCGACAGGCTCAATGTGGCCGAGCGTCTTGTTGCGGCGCAAATTGAGAGAACACGAGTTGGGATTAGAAATAAATATCCCGGTGGTGTCTTGACGAAGCGCCAGAACGGCGAATGGCAGCGACGTGTGGTGGCGGTACTGAAGATGTCAGATGGCGTGGACAAAACAGTAACGTCAGAAAGGGAAGCGCAGTAGGCAGCAACAAATACGGCGCTGAAAGGAGGGAGGTAAATGGCCACAGCAGATACATCGACAGAAGGCGCGTCACGAAACGCAGATAGTTCCACTTGGGCCCGAGCGCAGTCGACAACGGCGTGATGGCGTGACAAGAAATACCATGCTAGAATGATATCGTGGCAACATGAAGCCAAGACGAGAAATTCAATGGTGTACAACACGTCTCAAATTACCACTTTGGCTGTACATGCCGCAATGGGCTCCATTTGTTGTGCGCTCGCAGTACTGAGGAAAACCACAGAAGAAAGCGTCGTTACTTTACGAATATAGCGGGGGAGTCTGACTGATCACGGATATTGCGGCACCAGTATCGGTGAGCGCAAGTGCTCGTACACCTTCGACAGTTACATCAATCAGATTGGCGGGAGACAGGCGAGGACCTACACGAATAGACGATGATGCAGCTCGTGCCTCTGGAGCTGCGGCGGTCGGTTTTCCGTCTCAGTGGGGTTGGGTCGTCAACGCATAGGTGACACAGAACGACGACGTGGTGAAGGGGAAGCAGAGCGCCGAGAAGCGATGGTTTGGGTATCGGGATCAGCTTGCACGTCACGTTCGTAAACTTCAGGTGGCGTGTCAGGCGCGCGGTATGGGGGCCGAAACGAGTAGTCAGGATATGTTGGTGCCTCCGGGTCCACCGCGAAGCGCCGACGATATAGGCGTGCAACGTGACCTGGAATCCCGCAAGCGTAACAGATGGGCCGGTTGTCAGCAGTGCGCCAGGTGTTTCCGTAGTGCTGCGGTGTAGCAGGAAATATATATATATATATATATATATATATATATATATATATATATATATATATATATATACCTGTGCGACCGTCCACCATGCCATTTCCTGCTACACCGCAGCACTACCGAAACACCTGGCGCAGGTATATATATATATATATATATATATATATATATATATATATATATATATATATATATATATATATATATATATATATATATATATATATAAGTGTAGATATGGTTCAATGGGCCAGTTCTTCTCGGGTAATGGGTGTAATACAACGGAGGCGTTGTCAACAGTGATATAAATATTTATTTCCCAACAGTTTCGGGAGGGGCCCTCCCTTCTTCGGGGGATGAGTTAAAACTGATGTCGAAGTTCGGTCTTGCTTCTTGCCGCGTCGCTCTTTCGCCTTCAAGGACATTTGAGAGAGTGGGGGAGATAGATTACGAGAAAAAGAAAGAAAAGGGCAAAAAAAAAAGAAAAAAAGGAGAGAGAAGAACACCGATGAAGTCAGAAAACGAGGCGAGGAAAAAAAACACCCGCTAACTGTGTATGGCATGAAGTCGTTGAAGGTGTTTCTCGTTCGCGTCGGGCGCAGGGCCACCCAAAATTGTTGTCGCGGAGGGCAGAATGAGGCACCTGAGGGAAGAGCGTCCCCTTAATGGGTCGGCATACCGCCTTTCATCTTCGCCCGCTCCCTGTGAATAGGCTCCAAGTGGTAGAGGAGCGTAAGCACTTTACATTGTAGAAGTAGTGAAAAAACATGAACAAAAAATAAACAAAAAAGAGGAGAAAAGAAAAGCAAGAAAGTAAACGACACTGCACTCGTACGAGCCAGTCAAGAAACAGGCATGGTCCCAATTATGATTCCGTGTTGTCAAATTCATTTTGGCTTATCTCTCGGAGGCAGGAGAGTCTTCCAGGGTCCTCATTGATGCCGGCTGATAATGTTCTAAATTTAAAGATAAAATATGCCTCACGTTGTTCGCGCGCGCGCGTGTTTTGGAAACCGGACTGTAAAAGAGTTACGCTGATATTTTCAAAGCTGTGGTTTGGTAAGCGCAGATGTCTGGATAAGGGTAGCTTCGGCAGTGAAGTGTCGTGGTACCGGTGATTATTAAACCGCAGCCGAAATGGCGTGTCCGTTTGGCCGATGTATTCTTGCCCGCAGACGTTTCAACGTAACATGTATATCACATTGCTGGAGTCACAATTTAGGTTTTGGGTGATGTTGAATTTGAAATCTGAGAAGCTTGCCTTTGGTTCACGCGTTGTGACCATGTGTGGTCATACCTTGCAACGAGCTTTTCCGCAGGGGCGGCACCCTGGCTCAATTTTGGCGGGCTTTGTTTTTGCTCTGACAAGAATGTCCTTCAGGTTTTTATCCCTGCGGTACACCACGCGAGGTGGCTCCGCGAAGATGGAAGTCACTCGTTTGCTTTGCCTAATTATGTTGAAGTGGCGGGAAAGTATGTTGTTAACTCGTGGCACCGATGAGGAGTAAGTTAGTACAAGATTTGTTTGGGAAGTTGTTTTGGATACTGTTTTTGGCTCCTTAATTATGTCATTCCGGTTCACGTTGCGAGCACGTAGTATGGCATCGTCAATAATGTCTTCGGGATGATTTTGTTGTGATAGGGAATTCTTTAGGCGTTCTGCGTGTTTGTCAAATTCCGGTATATCGGTGCATATTCTTCGATACCGGTAGGCCTGACAATATGGAAACCCGTCTTGCAATGTCTTGGATGGCTACTGTTGAAATGTAGGTACATTTGCTGGTCTGTAGGCTTTCTGTAAAGGTTTGTTGAAAGGCGTTCATTTTTGACAGAAACAGTCACGTCCAAGAAGTTAATGCTAGTTTTAGAAATGCTATGCGTGAATTTAATTGATGGGTGCAGCTCTTTGAAATCCCATATGAACTGTTGAAGGCTCCCCTCATCGTGGTTCCATATAATGAATATGTCGTCCAAGAATCTTCTGTAATACAAAGGTTTCAAGGCGCGCCCCTCAATAAATGGAATTTCAAGAGATGCCATAAAGGTGCTCGCAAAGTTCGGGGCCATTTTTGTGCCCATTGCAGTGCCACTGACCTGAAGGAAGTGCTTGCCATTAAACTCAAGATGGTTATAGTTTAGTACAAGATCGAGAAGTTTAGACAGTACCTCGCCACTTACACCGGTCGATGAGTCAAATTTCACATACTCAGAAACCGTAGCCCCAATTCCGTCGTGGTGGGGTATGTTAGTTTACAGTGAGCAGACGTCCATGGTCACCAGGAAGCTATCAGCTGGGATGTTGAGACTAGAAATTTCGCGGATGAAATGGTTTGTGTCCTTTAGGTAAGAGGGAAAAGTCGGTGGGATGTCTTTTATCAGGGAATTAATGCATTCTGATATATTTTCTGTTGATGTACTGTTACTGGATACTATCGGACGTCCCGGATAGCCTGCTTTGTGTATTTTAGGGAGTAGATAGAAGCGACCGGGAACAGAATGGGCCGGCAACATCGCTTTTAGCATTTTGGCGGTAATTTTCCCCTCCCGGCGGAGATTATTTAGCGTTGCTTTTATCACACTCTCAAATTCGGGAGTCGGGCTTTTTGGAAGTTCTTTGTAGAAGTTTGTGTCAGATAACTGTCGCTCCCCTTCTTTTAGGTAATCCGACGTGTTTAGAATTACTATGCAACCCCCTTTATCAGCAGGCTTGATGGTAATGTCGGCGTTTCTTCGGAGTTGATCGAGTGCTTTTAGTTCTGACTTTGATAGGTTGTTGCGAGATGGCCGATTTTTTTCGTACGCCCTGATTATGTGTTTTTGGACAGCTGATATATACATATCAAGGTGTTTGTCCCTCTGCTCACTTGGACACCACGATTTGTCACCACCAATCAATCTATTCTCGCCTGGACTGTCTTTCCGATCATGAAAATATTCACGGAGGCGGAGATTGCGCGCAAAGTTATCGAGGTCCTGGTAGAGTTCAAACTCATTGAATCTACCGGACGATGGACAAAAGGTTAAGCCCCTCGACAAAAGTTGAAGCTGCGTGGGTGTAAGCATTGTAGTGGTTCTCACGAGTTTCTGAGTGCGCCCGGCTATCTTGTGGCGCGTGAGTGTCAGCTCCATGTTCGAGAGTCGGGCCGCTTTGGTCAAGTCTACGCTGTTGTTTTGGTTGTTCATTTTCCTCTTCATTGTTAGGCTGATGTGGGGCAGATCTAGTCCCACCCCTATTTTCTGCATGTAGTTGAGCAGTGGAAGTCCCAGAGAGCGTTGTACTATATCTATATCTCTCTCTCTCTCTCTATATATATATATATATATATATATATATATATATATATATATATATATATATATATATATTGTCACGTTTATTACAAAAGCGAACTGCACAAGGCGGCGATACGAGGCCCCAAGTCCCGCACGGGGTCAGCACAGTACAGCCAAAACAAAGGCACTGGCGCGAGAGCTACAGCGTCTTCGTCCGCCTTTTTCTCGCTGGCATATTAAGCGCGTGGCATTGCCCCTCCTCCCGAAGGAGCATCGCCTCGATGCTCAACGAAGCATTTACGGTAAACATAAACGAAAACCTAATGTCATCACTGTCACAATGTGTAGTATGGTTTTAACCGCACCACGTGCACAATCTCGGGTCGTGGCTGTCGGCGTCGTGGTGGTTGACTTCCGTCCGGAAGGACTTCGTAGTTGACGTCGCTCACTCGTCGTAGCACTTTGTGAGGGCCGAAATACCGACTGAGAAGCTTTTCAGAAAGACCTTTGCGGCGCACGGGGGTCCATACCAACACTTGGTCACCCGGTTGGTAATCGACTTGTCTGTGGCGGAGGTTGTAGCGCCGTGTGCCGACGTCCTGTTGTTTCTTGATGATAACGCGGGCCAGTTGGCGTGCTTCCTCGGCGCGTTACACAAAACACTCAGCATCTTCGTCAAGATTATCGTTGTTGTCAATGTCGCACGGGAGCATTGCATCCAACATCGTCTGGAAATCACGACCGTATAGGAGACGAAACGGCGTGAAGCGTGTGGTCTCTTGCGTAGCGGTATTGTACGCGAATGTTACGTAAGGCAGCACCTCATCCCACGTCTTGTGCTGTACGTCTATGTACATAGACAGCATATCAGTCATCGTTTTGTTCAGCCTTTCGGTCAATCCGTTTGTCTGTGGGTGATAGGCTGTTGTCTTGCGGTGCGTGGTGCAACTTAGCTGAAAAACCTGCTCAAGGAGCCTTGCCGTAAACGCCGTTCCTCGGTCTGTGATGACGCAGGAAGGAGCGCCGTGGCGTAGTGCAACGCTCTCTGTGAAAAACTGAGCGACTTCGGAAGCTGTGCCTTTGGGAAGAGCCTTCGTTTCAGCGTAGCGGGTTAAATAATCTGTAGCGAGCATTATCCACTTGTTTCCCGAAGACGACAAGGAAAACGGGCCCAGGAGGTCCATGCCGACTTGATCGAAGGGTATTCTGGGTGGCTGGATAGGGTTAAGTAACCCCGCAGGCTTAACAGATGGGGACTTTCGGCGCTGGCATTCGCGGCAGGCTTGAACGTATTGTTTAACGCAAGCGGCAAGTTTCGGCCAGTAGTATGACTTAGAGCACTGCACGGGCTCGGGCCTACCCGAAAACCCGGGCCCGGCCCGGCCCGTGGGCCGGTCCTGGCCGGGTAAAGTAGCTTTCACGGCGGGCCCGGGCCCGGGCCGGGCTCGGGCCTGAAGCTCCGGGTTTAGGGCCGGGCCCGGGTTTGAAGTGGCGGGCTCGGGCCGGGCCGGGCCGAGCTTGAACTTTGTACCGTTCTTAAACGGTCCCTAAAGTGAAACATTGAATCCGTTGAGACCGATAGAGAATCCGAACGTCATTAATTCCTCCATCAATGAGTCTATTAATAAAGGAGACAATCAAGGTCAAAGTTCCATTTTGAAATTTCGCGCTGAAATCTCCGCACGTGACGTCATGGATTTTAAAGCGTATTCGTCGTATATTGGGGACATTGGCTCAACGAAATTTACAGAAACTTGGTATATCAATTCTGTTAGGCCCCTCAGAGGTCAATGTACTTCATTTTTACCCACTATAAGCTACGTAGGGCCCAGTAGATGCCGTCAGAATCTATGACGTCGCGGCGTTTGGTGCGTAAATTTCAAGTTGGCGTCGTTACTTGCATTTTCCTGCGAGTTTTCTCTCTTACCAAGAGTCTTGTCGCGGCGAGCATGGTGCTTTTGGATTGGTAAAAGAGTAATTTACTGACGATAGAGAAAAATCATTTTGTGCACACATATAAGTCCCACATTTTATCTCGAAAAAACGCTTTTTCTATGTGGGGTAAGCTCTTTTGAGAAATTTTATGAGGGATAAGTACTGAACTGATTATTCTTCTTGCATATGAGCTACTTGATGTATCTGAAACGGGCGAGCTAAAAGTAAATAGACCAGCCGCTTATATGTAACATCTCGCTATTCCGTGCTTTATTTGCTTTCGTTATTATTTTATTTCCCACATATTACTCTGTAATCGCAGTAATAAATGTAATATAATAAAATTATACTTATGAGATCTCATCGCAAGAGCGATCACAGAGCTACAAAGCGGGGAAACGTTGTTGAATGTTAGAACCCCCCTCTAAAATGAAAGGACTGCACGGAGTCTCTCTCCGTGCACATAAATCCCTCTGCACATGGAATCCCTCTCAAGAAGGACTGCACATAGAATCCCTCTAAAGACACTTTCTTTTTCTTTGACTCTGTGACGGCTCCCAGTGGTCATGTGGCGCGAGATGGACATGCACAACCTGCTTTTTGTGGCCACATTGTTCATGTCTGAGCTTTTGTCTTGTTCCGCCATATCAGGGGTCTCAAACTCACCTCAGCTAACGGGCCGCATTCACGAAAATTTACTCCCGCAAGGGCTAGGGCAATGACGAAGGTAGGAGCGTGGGAGGGGGAACAGGTTTTAAAACTACCGTCATTTTACAGCAGACCATTCCCATATCTCATATACGGGATCATTTCTAAAGGGGATTTGGCGGCAGGAGTGCGACAACATATCGATACCCATTGTTGCAAAATAGTGCGGAACGGAGCAGCTTGGAGTGTGCCAGACTCTATCGAAGAAGAGGAAACCGAGGGACATCGAGGGCACGTGCACGTGGTCGGCGCAGCAGTTCGCCTTTAGGATTGCCATTAAACGAACGTCTCTCTTTCACGTCTGGGGAACCAGTCATTTCGTATCACCCATAATGACTAAAATCTGGACGCCGATTCTGAAATATAGCTCTTGTTTCACGTTTATGTATCAACACACGGTGACCGCAGGGGGCGCCTCACGAAAAATATCCTTTCGATCTGTGATGCCTGTGTATCTCAAGAACATACTTATAAAGAAAAAAATGGGATTAAGGCAGTCATGTGCGGGCGTCGGGCCGCTAGCGAGAGGTCCGCGAGCCGCGTGTTTGAGGCCCTATATAGTGCACTATACAGTGCGAGAGCTACGAGATACTGCCGCAACAGCATTGGAATGTGCAGCAACAGAATGGGTCCATTAAACAAGGCGTGGGGTGAAGTATATTCGCTTGACAAAATATCTGGCTTGAAAAAGGACAATGACAAGTTTCGTGCCGGATGATGTCCCTTTACCTCGCACCATATGCATCTAATGAGTTAGCTTCGAGAAGCTTAGTCGCGCCTTTATTACCATACTCGAACGAACCCCGAAAATACATCGAAATCGCTTCGTCCACTTCCTGCCGGTCCTAACCGCGTAGTCCAATGGCCACCTTCTACCGGTACAACATCGCTGGGAAGGTATAAGCCATTATAATATCAAAAAAAACGAGCACGGTGCAAACCGTGCATAACATGCACTGCTGAAAATTGCAAAGCCCTCAAAGAGGAGGTTTATGGATGACATTGAAGAGTGGCACGACGTTCGGGAACGAGAGAAGTGAAGGGATGAGCTACAAGCCATATTCATTCTACAGAGCTCCACAAAGACATCCTAGATTTGCTCCAGTGGTGGAAGTTAAGAACAAGGACTGCCGACGCCTTCGCAATTGGCAAGGCAGATGTGGTGCGCCCGTGCGGCCAGCGCGAGCAGTGCAAGAAGCTTTAGCGCGGCAGAATATGTGATGCAGCATATCATGACGTGTTTAAAGCAGGAATATCTTGATACTTTGATTGTTCGCACAATAATATGTGAAGAAGTAAACTATAAAGTATGCCATAAGAAACTTATAGACTGTATATACTAGCAGTGGTGTGGTGTATGAAAATAAGCTATGAGAAAGTTTTTTTTCTTTATTTCGGCTGCCTATACGCATACACGTGGTGCACGCGGTTCCATACCTTTACCTAGATTAGTGTATTTGCAACAACGGTCACAAATTTGGTTTTCTTCCTTCTGTTTCTCTTGCTGTGGCAAGGCGCTACAATGGTGAAAACAGGTGGTACATATCGAGAAGGGTGCACGATTGGCTTTGTGGTTACAGCATGCTATAAATTTCAATAGGCTATAGTGCAATAAAAACAAAGTGAAGTGAGCGTTTTGTTCTCTGCCAGACTGATCTAGAACACATGCTCTGGCGGTGTTCCGTGTTACGTGGCGGCGAAGTCATCACGCGGTCCAAATGGGAGGCTTCTATTACCAGCTCCGCGCGAGAACAGCTATATGGGATGTCCAACGGGCCTGCGACGTAGCACAGAGACTCGGTCTTTCTGTTCCGATGTAGGAGCGGCCCGCAACGTGCTAGAGCACGTCCCGATGGACCATAATAAAGTTTATCCATCCATCAATCCATCCTTTGTTGTTATTGCGCTCCCTATCAAAAGTGAACTCGTGCTGCAAATCACTTTCGTTGCTTCAATGTCTGCTACAAAATGCCCTTCATGCTCCCCAGTGTATTTGCAGAAAAAAATGGGTACGGTATACCACTGCCGAAGAAACAAAAATTGTATCCAATATGTCCGCTCTACTGTTTTTACCGTGAGCCCCTTTTTACCAGAAATTACCGTATGGTAAAGTATAATTGTTAGCGAAACATACGCCAACAAAGCGTAGATATTTGCCACTTAAACACCTTGCTGTCGATTCCATGTTCGGGCGACACCACCTAGATTACTGGGTCGGGCCTCAGTCGGGCCTGATCTGTGGTCGGGCCGGGCCGGGCCGGGTAGGCGAAATTTTTTCTCGGGTTCGGGCCGGGCCCGGGTATCATTTTGAGTCACCGGGCCGGGTTCGGGCGGGTAAATTTGAACGAGTTCCGTGCCCGGGCCGGGCCTGGGCCGAGAATTACGGCCCGTGCAGTGCTCTAGTATGACTTGCGTACCCTAGCGAGTGTTCGGGTGATGCCCAAGTGGCCAGATGAAGGTTCGTCGTGGCAGGCAAATAGAATTTTGTCACGAAGCCCTGCTGGAACGACCAATAGATAAGTTTTGTTGCTGGCAGCAGCGTTGTTCATGTACAACACGCCCTGTCGCAAACAAAAGGATGACAATCCGCGAGCGATATTCGGGGGCAGAGATACGTTGCGGCCTTCTAGATGTTCCATTATAGGTCGCAATCCAGCGTCTGCTCGCTGCCGTGTAGCTAAGTCTGTTATGCTTACGGCAAGTTCTTCCAATCGAATCCAAGAAAAGGGCAGTCATCTTCGAGATGTTGAGCGGGAGGTTCAACTGGCGCGAGTGTAACGTGTCTGCATCTTCGTGTGCGTGACCTGACTTATACACGATAGTGACGTCGTACTCCTGCAGACGTAAGCTCCACCGTGCTAGTCGTCCGGAATGGTCTCTTAAGTTCGCGAGCCAGCACAGCAAGTGATGATCCGTCACTATCTTGAATGGGCGGCCATAGAGGTACGGTCGAAACCTAGCAGGTGCCCATACGACGGCAAGGCGCTCCTTCTCCGTGGTACTGTAGTTGGACTCCGGGCGTGATAGGGTGCGACTTGCGTAAGCGATGACTCTTTCAACTCTTTCCTGCCGCTGTACGAGTACCGCGCCGAGACCGACGTTACTGGCGTCAGTCTGAATTTCTGTTTCGGCTTCCTCGTCGAAGTGCCCAAGAACAGGAGGTGATGCCAGGCGATGGCGAAGCTCGGTGAATGCAGTTTCTTCTTCAGAGCTCCAAACGAATGGTGTGTCGTCTCTAGTGAGTCGACTAAGTGGTTCGGCAATTTTCGAAAAATTGCCTATAAAGCGCCGGTAGTATGCACATAGCCCAAGGAACCGCCGAACATTTTTCTTATCGGCAGGAGTCCGGAAGGCTGCTACAGCGGTGGTTTTCTCGGGGTCAGGACGGACGCCTTCCGCGCTCACAAGATGCCCAAGGAACTTCAGTTCTTCGCAGCCAAAGTGGCATTTCTGTGGCTTTAACGTAAGGTTAGCCGACCGGATTGCCTCGAGTACTTGTCGTAGTCGCTTCAGATGTTCGGAGAAGCTGGCTGAAAATACGACCACGTCATCTAAGTAGACAAGGCAGCTTTGCCACTTTAAGTCGGCTAACACAGTGTCCATCATGCGTTGGGAGGTAGCTGGCGCAGAGCGGAGACCAAACGGGAGCACTCGAAATTCATAGAGGCCATCCGGCGTGACAAAGGCTGTTTTTTCGCGGTCGCGCTCATCAACCTCGATTTGCCAATAGCCACTCTTCAAATCAAGGGAAGAAAAATACTTCGCTCGCCGTAGCCGGTCAAGAGAGTCCTCAATACGCGGCAGCGGATAAACGTCTTTTTTGTGACGTTGTTGAGCTTTCTGTAATCGACACAGAAGCGAAGCGTACCATCCTTCTTCTTGACCAGGACGACGGGTGATGACCACGGACTGTTCGAAGGCTGGATAACGCCATCGTCGATCATTTCCTTGAATTGCTCCTTAATGGCTGCGCGTTCTTTCTGCGAGACACGGTAGGCTGTTGCTGGATAGGTCTTGCGTCATCGTAAGTGATTATCCTGTGCTGCGTGATTGGCGTCTGACTCACTTTAGACGATTGAGCAAAGCACGTCCTGAATTCAAGTAACAACTCTCGCAAGGCCTTCTTGTGCTCTTCTGACAGTGCGTTGTTGATGTCAACATCTGTTACGGCTTCTCCATCGCGGCTACTGTCTTCACATGTAAACACTCAATGACGTCCTCCAAGGCTTCAGCGTAGGCGACGGCAGTGCCACGGAACAGGTGACGATGCTCATTTGTGAAATTCGTGATCATGACCTCTGCTTGACCGTTCCTAATGTCAACGATGCCTCGTGCCACAGAAATTCCAAGCGCCAGCAACAGGGAGACGTTGCACTCTGCCAGTGTTTCACCATCACTTGTTCCATCGGAAGTCACCTGAGTCATGATACTTGCACGAGGTGGTATTGTCACACTGTCGTCGGGAACACGAAGGGCGGCTGTACGGCGGCAGGTGTCCTTTGACGTAGCCTTGACTGTAGAAAAGGAAATGCAGCGTCTGCGTAGGTCGATTATGGCACCGTATTCCCGAAGAAAGTCAATTCCGAGAATTAATTCGCGGGAGCATTCGCGTAGCACGAGGGAGCTGACCAAAACTGTGGAACTTCGTATTTGTAGCCTCGCAGTGCACACACCAAGCGGCGTGACATGTCTTCCAGCAGTGCGTACGTGGGTCCCTGTCCAAGGCATGATAACTTTCTTCAGTAGGCTGGCCAATTTTCCGCTAATAATCGAGTAGTCAGCGCCAGTATCTACTAGAGCAGTTACATTCCGACCGTCGATAAGCACAGGTATGTCCATTGAAATGTCGCCAGGCTGGGATACATGCGTCGTCGAATTTCCGTCGGTCCGATGTCTCGTCGATTGGAGGTCGAGGTCTCCATCACGTCGATAATCAGCGGCCTCGCCTCGAAAGGTCACTGGCGTCGGTTTTCCAGGTGAGGGCTCGGAAATCGTCCTTGCGGCATCCGACTCCTGTTGCCCGAATAGGATGGAGACCGTGGTGATGGTGAACTGCGACTGACGCCTGGGTGGTAGACGCTGCCGAGCGATAAAATCTTCAATTTCGGGTGGTCACTCTCCGAACCGGGGACGGGGTGAATTGGCAGGAAAACCCTGAAGGCCAAGTCGCCGGTACTGGCACTCTCGGTACACGTGACCCGCCTCACCACAGTGGTAGCAGAGCGGTCGTCGGTCCGGCATGCGCCAAATGTCGGATTTACGCGCGGCGGGCCGAGTGCCCTCAAAATAAGGAAGCGCCTGTGCAGACTGAAGTGTGGCATACGGGGTTGCTGCCGATAGCGGCGCTGTTGCAGGTGAGATGTGTCCGAATGTGTCGGCATAACTGGCGTGCTGGAAGCCGCTCACCGGAGATGGTGTCACCGACGACGGGACGGTGCGTCTCAAAGCGTCGGCGTAACTCACACGTCGAGGTTCACTTGTAGGTGTGAATGCCTGAAGTGGTGCAGAAACCTGAACAGGCGCTTCGCGACGATGCGCGCCGAGCGCATGCTGCACTTCGTCACGTATGATGCTGGCGATGCAGTTAGTGGTAGGCTGCTGCTGCGCATGGTGCAACTGTTGCAGTTCGTCGCGGACAACCGAACGTGTAAGCTGCCGAAGCGTTTCCACGTCAGTCGGGAATGATCCTAGGCTGGTAGTATAGGTAGCATTCTCTTGCCGATCATACTGGTTCCGCTGCTGCAGCGCCTTCTCCAGTGGCGACGGCTTCAGTGAGGAACTCCTCAACCGTCTTAGGCGGACTACGAATGAGTCCACCAAAGAGCTGCTCTTTCACACCTCGCATCAAGTGTCGTAGCTTCTTGTCTTCCGGCATACTTGAATTGGCTCGGTTGAACAGATGGACCATATCCTCCAAGTACATAGCCAAATCTTCATTAGGCATCTGATTGCGGGACTGGAGGGCCCATTCAGCTCGCTCTCGACGATCAGGGCTGGAGTACGTCCCGAGGAGCCTGCGACAGAACTCGCGCCATGATGTTAGGAGGCCTTTGCGGTTCTGGGACCATGTACGAGCACCATTCAGAAGACTGAAGTAGACATTCCTGAGTTTCGCGTCTTCTTCCCACCCATTGAAATCCGCTACGTGCTCGAACTCAGCCAGCCAGTCTTCCACGTCTTCAAAAAGACCACCACGGAAGGGACTCGGCACGCGCGGTTTTTGCAGTGTGTAGTAAGCGGGTGCACCTGCAGCTGCAGCTGCAGCAGCAGGGATGGCAGCAGGGGTGAGCGCAGTAGTATCCTCTGTACCTGTCGGCGTTGAAGTTGTACAGCGGGGCACAATCTCGGGGGCCAGTCCCCGAATTCTCCGGCTAGCACGGTGTACTGGCGTAAGTTCCGGTTTCTGGTTCGCGTTCATGCTACTGGAAGGGGTCTGTTGCATAGGTGAGATTACCCAGCGCCTCCACCAATATAATGTCACGTTTAATACAAAGGCGAAGTGCACAAGGCGGGAAGTCCCGAACGGGGTCGGCACAGCACAGCCAAAACAAAGGCACTGGCGCGAGAGCTACAGCGTCTTCGTCTGCCTCCTTCTCCTGGCATATTAAGCGCGTGGCAATATATATATATATATAGATATATATATATATATATATATATATATATATATATATATATATATATATATATATATATATATATATATATGTATATATATATATATATATTTTTGTTCGCGTTCTTTTAACGTTTACAAAAAGAATATTGTGCGAAACAGAAGATCTACCAGTGCTTTTATGTCAGTTTCTTTTCGGAAGTGCTGACGCTCCACTCCGCTGCGCCAACGTAAAGAGTGCCGTGCATATTTACTGAGTTCCGCCATTTTTCAATCGTCTGAGAGGCTAAAAAAGTTGAATAGACAATTTTGAGTATAGTAAGCTTGTGGGATGGCTCAATGATGTAATGTAACATTCAATAGCCTATTTTTTTTCAGCGAGCGGAAAATTCATCGGAATATGGATAAAGACATTTTACCTCTGTGGCGGTCTTAGCTGGAGTCTGTCGTCGTAGTGTTTGTCTTGCAGCTCTCGGAGATCTCCGATCAGTTGGATGAAGGATCTGCAGTTGTAAATATGGCACGTGAAGAAAATGAATGCGAAAGGCTGCTACAAAATGAATTCACAAGAGCAGTGCATAAGACTGCTCCCCAGCGAATCGCAGCTGAGCAGACGCTCCAAGTAACCTCTTGCGCCTTCTAACGTCTGTTAATTCCAAAACCATGCTCACGAATACTGGAGTGCCCCCAGGTGTCATATTAAAACAATGTGTCATGGTTACTAGCGTAAAAGGAGGCGAGAAGAAGAAACACGGGACCACGTTGATGCGTGTGTCCCTCGCTGCTGGCTCTCTATTACAAGGACCTTGATTATCTGCAAAGAAATTGATACAATAGGGGCTTTCAGTCTATCTTTACGAGGTTAACGAGGTTCTTGTGCGCGTGCGGTCACAAATATTTGTGTATATATACTTGAACGTTGGATGTAATAAAGTTTAGTTCAAGTCTCGCGTGGACCCATCTTTTCTTCTTCTGGACTCCGTGTGCTGTTACGCTAGTAGCCATGTCATATTCTCGATACTAACTAGCCCAACGTTCCGCCTTCACTGTTTCATATTAGGCCCTCTCCTGTTCATATTATGTGTGAATGCTTTGCCGAATTGTCTGTCCTTTTCTAATGCACACTTTATGCAGGCGACACCACTGTCATCAACTCAGACAAATGTCTCAACTTTCACAGCCAAGAGTAACAAAGACATGCGAAATTTGGTAGAATGGTGCAAAAGTAAGCAAATACACATAAACGCATTGAAAAGAAAATTTTTTTGTTCACCTCTAGCCATACGGCACTTCACTCCATTCCGCCTAGTTTCATCGGAGACACTCCTATTCCAGCAGGTTCCTATTGTAATCATCTAGGAGTAGACAGAACCATCTAAACTTTAATAATCACATACCTAAAGTAAAACAAACGATTGCTTATGGGATACGAGTTCTAAACGGCGACATTTAAGCACAGCATATTGCGTACCTGGGGAAACACAGCACAAAAGTGGACGAGGACGAAGGAACACAGCACAGTGGACGAGCGCTGAACATACAACTGGCACTATTATTGCACCAACCGCTCGTTTTTACGTTTTTACAGTGTACAACACCGTGCACACCTTTGCAGTCACTATTGCCACATCGAAATCATCAAGTAGGCAATGTACATTGTCAGTGAAAGTTGGCACGTGTCCTAGATTGATACCTTGCGCTGTACATTGATACCGTGCGCTGTAGTTGGTACATGCTTAGCTGTGTTTCCCCGAGATGAGCATGTGCCAACTCGCCCTAATCAAAGTTTGGCTCGAGAACATATTACTATCGTTGTATTTTTCATTTCTTCATTCGTACATGAACTGCTGCATTACGCGTTGGAGAAATACTTACATGACACGTCTACATTAATTACAAGTGCTTCAAAACCAAGCTAGTAGAATAATTACGTTCAGCGCATTTAATCACAAAGCCGCATATCTTACACAATCTAACCGTATTTTTTTCAGTTTCGAAACTCATCAAACACAACCTTCTTGTTCCAAGGAGGAGGGGGAAAGAAAAAGCGGAAGGACAGGCAGGTTAGCCATTTCTCAGACCGGCTGGCTGCCCTGTGCTGGGGAAAGGGGAAGGGGGAGTGAAGGATGATAGAAAAGAGATGTGAAAGAGATGTTACAAAAAATAAGAAAAAAAACAGCAATAAAACGACAAACGACACTGCTTAAAATCTGTCTCTGAGACTAGTTGTGCGCAAAAAGCGCAACAACGCTCTAAAAGTTTGCCGTGCCGAGGACGGTTTCGGCCTGCGTCCTAAGAGCTTTTCCTCCGACAAGCTATCAACCACAGAAGATACGATCGTGTAATATCCCGATCTTCTCTAATAAATAACATTAAGACAACGTTTGCACGCAATAAAAGCTTTGTTTTAGTCCAAAAGACATACTAATTGTGGCAGCGTCATTTTTTCATCCATCGTGTTCGGAACTCCATACTCCTCAAAATAAAAACGCTAAAAAATCGTTAAGGTAAAAAAAAACAAATTAAAAGATAATATTCTTTCATTCTCAGATGTATAGGCATGCTCAAAATCATACGTATAAAGCGTTCTTCTTTGATGACCTTGTTCTTGTTATTTCGTGAGTTGGTATTTTTTGTTGTCTAATTTAGTTTTGGTTTACTTCAACACTGATCGTTTCTGTTTACCCCTTTTTAATGCATATGTATTTTTTTCGAAAAGGAGGTCCCATTGTATTATTTGGCTTGGGGACCTCCTTATGTATAATATCACTAGTCTTTTGAATCTGATTGTGAAGTGTTGCCTTCGTATTTCACTGCCAAAAAAGCGCTCTACTGCTGACATTCCTTCAACATTTACAGGAAGGCAGAAAGTAAGCCAGCACAATGCAAAGCTTCTTTTCTCGCAAATCTATCAATTTCACATGATCTATCATTCACAGCTCACCCATCGCTGTGATATCAGACGTGAGAGCCCGGCTGGCACTGACCAAAAAACAGTTATAGTAATGGGAGTCCCAAAGCAATGCGTCTTTTACGGCGGTGACTTGTGATGATGATAGTAATTATCTTTAGTCGCATCCCCTTTGAAGCAGGGCCGCAGCCAGCATTCACCAAATTTGTTTTCATTTGTTGCACTCGAGAATTCTATCTGTAACAATAGCGCTGCCTGACGAAACGCGTTCAGTGGGCGCACCAGCGTCATTTACGCACGTACAATGCGCACGTACAGGACCAGGTACGTGCGCATTGCATGTACCTGGTCCTGCGCTTGTGTACGTGAAGTTGTGAAGTTGTGTACGTGTCTACGTGAAGTTGTGTACAAGGTGCCTCTCTCCTGTGGTGCATGCTACATCGGCCAGACGGGTAGGTGTATTATTGACCGGATAAGGGAACACGCTAACAACGTAAAAAATGGCAAAGACGGGTTTCTGGCACAACACTGCACGTCTTGTAAATGTTCACCCCTTTTTGAGCGCACAGTCACTGTGTATAAACACAGGAATGATCGCACCCGAATGATTGTTGAGGCTGCGCAGATGGCAAGCGAGCATGACATATGTGTTAGTAAGCCATCCGTAGCCCTCTCTGACAAGGAATTCAGTTTCCTAGGAAGCACTGGCGCACGCACGCACTGACCGGTTTTGCGTTATTTCATGCTTTTGTTTGTTTTGTTTTGTTTTGTTTGTTTTTGATTGCGCAGCGTCTACCTTAACGTTTTTCGCTTAGCGCATCCTCTGTCACATGTTCATCTTTTGCATTTTGTGCCATATATAAATGTTCGATTCTGCTTAACAAAATCAGTTGGAAGTTAGCGCCTGTCCTCGTTTTCTCTGTCTGTCCAAGTACCCCGTTTGCGCTATACAATTCGTCATGACATACCAACTAGCCCAAGCCGATACCCTTTACACACGCCTATGCTATAGTTTATCTCCTCCTCCTCCTTCCATCATCTCACCCTCACTTTCCTTTACTAGCCCCCAGTATACCGTACTACACATCGCTATATTATGCTGTACCCTCCCCATTCTCCTTTTCTTCCTCCTCATGCTCAGTTATCTTTCTCTTCCCTTGCTATGCTGTACTATACACAGTTATGCTATGCTTTATCCTACCCCTCGTTCCCTCCTTCTCGCATCTCTTCTCCTCCCTCACTCTCCTTTCACACGCTTTGTTATACTGTACTACACATGGCTCTGTTACGCTTTGCCCTCTGCCCTCCTCCTTTCACTCCTCCTCGCCCTCAGTTCCCTTTCCCGCACCCTTACTATATTATACATGGTTTTGGCTCCGTTGTGCCATACATGGCTCTGCTATGCTTTACCTTCTCCTTTCCTCCCTTCTGACACTCACATCATTCCTCCTCACTCTCACTTCCGTTCCCCGGCCCTTGCTATACTTTGCTATGCATGGCTATGAGGAGATGGAAAATTCGTGAACGCGGAGTGTTGCCGGAGTCGACATTTCGACAAGTGGACTTGTCTTCTACAAGGCTGCAATCTTTTGCAGCCTTGAAGATGTAGTAGTAGTAGTAGCAGTAAAGCTTAGTTGAAGAAATCAGGCTTATTTCTGCAGCCAAACATGGGAGCACAGCGCAGCATCAGGGGAACGGGAAATGGCAAATAAAGAAGATAGCGAAAGAAGAGAAAGAGAAACCGCCAGGGTCGCGTCCATTCATGGTGAGGCCGATGTTAAAGGGAGACCGGACATCGCGGGCGCTCAACGGTAGACGGTGATCCCGGTCGCCTCTAAGAGCTGTGGAAAGCTTAGGATGAGATGGGAGCAGCAGTTCATTTGCGGTCGTACCAGGGAGCCCCTGTTGTCTGTAGGCAGGGGTGAGCCTTGAGCGTTCCTGCGCCGGCAGTGGGCAAGAACAGAAATAATAATACGAGGGTGGTCTGTAAAGTTCTCGGCCTCAATAAGAATCACGTGAGCTAGAACTTGCAGCACTCATGTGCACGTTCATACAAGTCTCTGCAAGTCTCAGATGAAACGCCATCTAGTGACGATTAGCAGTTTGGCTTTGACAGTCGATCGCAGTGGATGTAGTGTGAAGCACCGTAAGGCATGGAGAAGCTTGTGTACCGTGCGGTGATAAAGTTCTTTGTAAAAGAAGGTTTCTCTCCGAATGAAATTCACCAAAATATTGTTAAAGTTTACAAGCAAGGTTCACCTTCATGCTCCACAGTCAAGAAATGGACTGCAGAGTTTAAGCGGGGGAGAGAGAGCATTGAACATGACCCGCGTGAAGGGCGCCCCAAAAGTGCAACAACTCCTGAATTGATTGACCGTGCGCACAATATGGTTTTGGAGGACAGGAGAGTGAAGTTGCGCCAAATTTCCGAGGCTGTTGGCATCTCAGTGGAACGTGTAGGTCACATTTTGCATAAGGAACTACACATGAACAAGCTCTGTGCAAGATGGGTTCCGCGCATCCTTACTCCTGAGCAAAAACGCAACCGCATGACGATGTCACAGCATGCTTGGGAGCTGTATAACAAAAATCCAGCGGACTTTTGGCGCAGATTTCTAACAATGGATGAAACTTGGATTCACCATTACACACCGCAATCGAAATAACAATCAAAGCAGTGGGTTGAAGCCGGGTCATCTGCATCAAAGAAAGCCAAGTCAGTTCCCTCCGCAGGAAAGGTGATGGCCTCTGTTTTTTGGGACGCTGAAGGCATTCTGCTTGTGGGTTATCTTGAAAAGGGTAAAACTGTAGCTGGGGAGTATTATTCTCCCCTTATAACTCAACTGGATCAGAAAATTCTTGAAAAAGACCAGGTTTGCAGAAGTAGCAAATCATCTTTCATCAAGACAATACACCGGTGCAGAAAGGGCATCTTGCAGTGGCTAAATGTACGATTTGAAGCACGAATTCTTGGAGCACCCACCCTATTCTCCTGACTTGACCCCGTCGGACTACAACCTGTTCCCAAAACTCAAAATCTTTCCTGATGGGCTACGTTTTTTATCACATGAATAAGCTATTGCTGCTGAAGATGAGTACTTTTCAGAATTTCCACAAAGTCATTTTAAGGACGGAATCCTGGCTCTGGAACATCGATGGACGAAGTGTGTAGAGTTGAGTGAAGACTATGTTGAAGAAGAAAAATAATTTTGAAGGTCCAAAACGCTTTTTTCTACATCAGTCCGAGAACTTTTCAGACCACCCTCGTATCTTAGGTTTAACGTCCCAAAAACACGATATGATTATGAGTGCCGCCGTAAGAGAGGGCTCCGCAAATTTCGACCACCGTGGTTTCTTTAACATGCACCTAAGTACCCCCTCAAACATTTTCGCCTCCACCAAAAAGGCAGCTGCCGCATCCGGGCTTTGATGCCGCGACCTTCGGGTCAGAATTCGAGCGCCATAACCATAAGGCCACCGTGGCGAGGCTGGGCAAACACAGAGGAGGTGCTCAAGTGTGTAGGGGTCGCCACAACGTTCGCAGGTCGGTGAAGGGAAGCGTCCTTTCGCGTCCAAACGCGCCACTGTCCACACGCAGCCCGTGCGGACGCAAAGGAGCGCTGCGTGTTCCCACTTACTAAAGCCACCCACTGCGAGAGGTTTGGGATTCTTGCTGTTGGCCACTCTGGTATCCAGGTGGACGGTTATAAGAAGCTGTTTCAAGCGCTGCCTCAAAAACTCAGAGACAGCAGCTGCTCGTTACAGCGGCACGTCAGGGTGATGGGCGGTTGTGGCGAGGGTGTCCGCTCGCTTGTTACCGGTGATTCCGACGTGCACTGGCAGCCAGCGAAAGGACAGTGAAACCCCCGCGGCAACCAATGTGGAGAACTTGGTGGTTCACGATCTTCGGTGGTTCACGAGGCTCTGCAGCGCTGGCTTTGAGTCGCAGAGCACTGCCACTGGTTGCTCAGGAGTGTCCACAGCCAGGGCGTTAGCGGCTGGATGGAGACCCGCTAGCTATGCTGCGGTGGGGCTCGCAGCGAAGGGGAGTCGGCATTGTCGGTTTACCGCCCTAGCCGGGATGGTGGAGGCTGCAGCGGTGGATCCGTTAGCCCACACTGATCCATCCGTGAACACCAGCTCCGTGCACTCGGCGCACCTTCGAAGTGGCTGCCTTGGCTGCAGGAATCGAGCTGATGCTCAATGGTGAGACCTTGGTACTTGACCACCTTCTGCCAAGGTAGCGGACGACTGGCAATCTTCAGATGCTTGTTGTGGCGGCGAACGGAGGCCAGCGGATGAAACAGCATGGCCTCGGTCTGCGCTGCGGACAAGGTAAGACCGATGCTGTGAAAGAAAGCTATCACTGCGTGCAGCACCCGTTGCAGTGAGCACTGAATGGAAATCATGGACTTCCTTGGCTCTCGGGTCCACAGCGCCACATCGAAGGCGTAAATGGAACAGCGAATATAGAACGGAGAATCCAACGTTAGCGATGCAGGAAGGCCCGCGAGAGCCACGTTGAACAGGAATGGGATCAACACCGAGCCCTGTGGGACGCCAGTCGTGATATCCCTAGCTACTGCAACCATCCAGGTCTACGGGAGGACACTAGTGCCCCAGATGACGTTGAAACACTCTAGGAGCCGCTCCTGCTCAGCATCAACCAATTTCCGCAGCATCTGGAACGTGATGCCATCAGCTCCAGGGGCACTGCGTCGCCTTGTGTGCTCGAGAGCAGTCGTAAGCTCCTGCATGTGGATGGGTTCACTGCACACAGCCTCAATTTGCCCAGCCGCCAAGTCCGCCTGGTGGCAAGAGTATGTGATTGACTTCACGGCTGCCAGTGCAGGTGGGGCTATCCCGACGGGTGGTCTATCTGCGAACTGGTCTGCCAGGAGCTCTGCCAAGGCGCCCATGCTGACTCCCATATGGACCACCACGGACAACACTTGGCGTTGTGCACATGGCCCGAGTAGGTGTGACGTCAGCAGGTGCCAAGCTCGTGGTCCGTTGGGAGAGCGGTTGTACGAGCAGCACACGCCCTGCCAGCTCTGAGTCCGACGCCATCGGGCATGACGCCCGCAGACGGCATCCACACCATGGAACGCTGTCCAGCGTTCTGGTAAAGTGGTGCTCAACGCTGTGCGTCCTGCACGACGCCAAGCGGCTCGCAGCTCCAGGCGCTGGGTGTCTGGTACTGGCTGGTCTACTCGGGAAGTCGAGCGGATGGTGGCCATTCTTGCGCTGTCTGCTACCAGCTGTAGGAAGGTCCCGGAGTTCAAGCGTTTCGCAGTTCCAGGCGCTGGATGTCTGGGACTGGCTGATCTACTCGAGAAGTCGAGCGGATGGTGGCCATTCTTGCGTTGTCTGCTACCAGCTGTAGGAAGGTCCCGGAGTTCAAGCGGCTCGCCGTTCCAGGCGCTGGGTGTCTGGGACTGGCTGATATACTCGGGAAGTTGAGCGGATGGTGGCCATTCTTGCGCTGTCTGCTACCAGCTGTAGGAAGGTCCCGGAGTTCAAGCGGCTCGCAGTTGCAGGTGCTGGATGTCTGGGACTGGCTGATCTACTCGGGAAGTCGAGCGGATGGTGGCCATTCTCGCGCTGTCTGCTACCAGCTGTAGGAAGGTCCCGGAGTTGGTCTCTTTCTGGCAGGGCTTATGGAAGGCCTTCCAGTCGACAGTATGATACACCCTGCTCCTGGTAGTATTTCCTCGGATTGGGTTGAGAAAAGGGGCAGGAGGTGCCTTGAAGAAAACAAGTCCGCTTGTCGAAACTTCGGCTGCAACGACATCCCGTGTTCACGAATTTTTCATATCTTCAAGCTTCCATATTCCCCCTGAACTTTTGTCTTCATGCGTATATACATGGCTATGCTATATGTGATAATATATTGCCACCTGGATGATTGTTTCCAAGAGTTTGACCTTACCATCGTCTATAAATCAGGCCGCAAGCACGAAGATGCTGATTCGTTGTCCCGTGCACCTACTGAAGTTTGTGATCCAGACACTGAGGACGACAGCGGCTTCCTCGGAGTTCTCACTGCAACTGACTTGATCGCACGACAACACGAGGACGCCGAGATTCGCGCAATCATCGACAATCTAGAAGGACGCAACACTCCCGTACCACGACACCTTTCTCGCAATCTCGTGTCATTCTGTCTGCGCAGTGGTGTCTTGTACAGGAAAAACCTGAACGGCAACGGGAAAGCCTACCTGTTAGTCGTCCCTTCTGACATGCGAGACGACATTCTTCTTGCCTGCCATGACGAGCCCACATCCGGCCACTTAGGTTCTTCACGAACCCTCGCCAGAGTTAAACAGGCGTACTACTGGCCCAAACGCTGCATACGTGAAGCGCTATGTAAAAAGCTGCCGTGAGTGCCAACGCCGCTATAATCTTCGCCATCGACACGTCGAATACCACCCAGGAGATCAAGTTTGGGTATGGACTCCGGTTCGCCGCCAAGGGTTGTCCGAAAAGCTCCTGAGTCGCTACTTTGGACCGTACAAAGTGGTGCGTCGCATGAGTGATGTGAATTATGAGGTTGTCCCAGATGGAACCATGTCACCCCAACGTCGAAAGCACTACCCAGAGATTGTTCACGTTCCACGACTCAAGCCGTACTTCACGCGTTAGTGCGACTGTGCCTCGGCCTTCTCATTTTTTTTTACGAAGTGCACACACTGTGCCCGTTTGGTCTTTTCTGCTTATGCATGTCCGCTTGCACGAGCATCGGGGCGATGTTTTTTTTTTTCCGTGGGGGAATAATGCCGATGAGGGTGGCGATTTGGGCTTGTTGGTATGGTTGCATGATAATTGATGGTAGCGCAGGCCAAAGACACGGACAAAAGAAGGGACATGAGACACCATAGCGCTGTGGTGTCTCATGTCCCTTCTTTTGTCCGTGTCTTTGGAATAATGCCACCTGGATGATGAACTGCGGCGAGCACGAGCCCGCATCGAGCAAAAGCAAACGAAGAAGTCGTTTGGGACAGCGCGCGCTCTCGCTCAGTCTTTGTTGGTTTTGGCGCGGCCATATTATTAGACCTGCGTCAGTCTTTCTGCCAGCGTGGTATTTCTTGCCCGGGGACCTCCTTTTCGCACGTGACAATATGGTGCGCGTGGGGTTTAAAATATGCAAAAACAAAACAGTGCGCCGTGCGGTAGCGACTGTGTGGCGACTTGTGTGGCCTTTTGGGTGTGTGCGCCGTGCGGGGGCGAATCACGGATGTGTCGTGCGGTGGCGAAAAGGGCGGCGATCGTGTGCGCGGCGTGCCTCCGGAGAGCATGGTCAGTGCAAGGGCCGAGCGCGAGTCAGAATTCCAAGACTGTGCTCTCCTTCGCTGGGGGTTCGGTCCATGGGAGAACCCGCAGCCGTACCTCCTGTTGTCTCGACTTAACAGATCGCTCCCGCTTGTTCCGCTACGAGAAGATCGGGCCGCGGACCGGGCACGAGGCCGGGCCAAGCCTTGCCGCTCTGTGCAGACGGGCACTTTAAGGCTTCGACCCACGGGCACGCACAGGGCGAAGGCGTCAACCGTAGAGCGGATCCCTTGTGTGCAGAGTCCCGGCATCAACGGCCGGGAAGCAGAATTCCGTGACTTTACGTGGCGAGACAAAGCACCGAGCTACGGCATCGGACAGACGGTCTACGCACGACGCCTTCAACTCGGCGACCTCATCAGCTCTGACAACAAACTGTATGACACTGACTATCTCGCTTAGCAGTCAGCATATTGTATGTAACTGTTTTTACGATTCGTTGAGTCCTTTCGTGAGTGTAAAGACATCTTACGTGTGCTTGTCCACCTGCGTGCTGCGTCATTCCTTCTGGAGCGAATATTGAACCCGAACGTAACATCACAGTATACATGGCTATGTTATACATGGTTTTGTCTCCGTGACGCCAAGCGACGACATGAGATGACAAAATACGATGACAGCAAAGGACAGCATACAACGACTTGGGCCCCTAAAGTGCACCGCACTTTAATAAAACGTTAAAGGCAATGACAACCATTAGAGCATCAATCGAGATAGCCCCGGTGATGGAAAGATTGTGTCCTCCTATGACTCAAAACAGCATTGCTTTTTTCCGTAAATGATGATTCATATTTTCAATCTATCACCAAAAATGAAGTATCAAGTCCCGCGCGGTAAAACATGAACCGATATACAGCACTATCACGTGGTGATCCATTTGTAGTAACTAAGAATAGTACTTCAGAAGCGTGAAAGGCTGGGCCGGTCGGTTCAAGTTCATGTTTAGGTGCGAGGAAACCAGCGAAACTCAAACACAAGGACGAAGAAGAAGGCACATTCAAGCACACACCATCGCCGGACTTACAACCAAGTTGTAACAACCAAGTTGTAAGTCCGGCGATGGTGTGTACTTGAATGTGCCTTCTTCTTCGTCCTTGATTTGAGTTTCGCTGGTTTCCTCGCACCTAAAAAAGTAACTAAGAAGCAATACATTTTTTTTCTATTGTCAGTTTTCTTTGTATAATTCACACTGCTTAACTAAATATTCAGTTTTGAGTCGAAAAGTGGCGCCGCATTTGTGCGACTTAGTAACTAGTGTGCAGCACTCACTGCGATAAGCGCTGCCGTGCTCTGCTGCAACGCGCAAAAGCCTGGTTTGGCAATAGATATGTAGACAGAGTAAGAACAGAATAAGAGAGAAAGGTAAGGACAGGTAGTTCTGAAGCTGGCTACCCTTTACTCGGAGAGAGAAAAGATGGTTTAAGAGAATGATACAAAACGATACAAATACAAAGTACATGACGAAATACGAAATACAAAGTACATGATACAAAGTACATGACGGCACTACTAGGCCATTATGACAATAGCAATGCAACAACATGAATGGGATGGTAGAGCCAAGCCACGACATA
Organism: Rhipicephalus sanguineus; assembly: GCF_013339695.2. NCBI lineage: Eukaryota > Metazoa > Arthropoda > Arachnida > Ixodida > Ixodidae > Rhipicephalus > Rhipicephalus sanguineus. The sequence goes on along the minus strand of NC_051176.1, from coordinate 9,858,095 downwards.
GGCGTTGCTCAGCGTAGACGTATACCAGGTTTTGTCTAAACGAAGTGCCCCAGAGGGGTTTTCTCCGTGAGCGAGAGAAAAGCATCTCTAGGCCTTTCAGTATTTTGTGCTTAGCGTCATATACATAACGCTCAATTTTGGCCTAGCGTCTCTGGGGCACAATGCGCACGTTTGTGTTGCACATACATTTGCTTCTCGATGGTTTTACAGACAGCACTGAAACATCCACGTTCTGACGACGTTGCGAAGACGTTGCAGAAGTTGCATTTGACGAAATCTGTTCGACAGTGAGAAACATGGCATAGACGGCATCCTTTAGACATAGTTTTAAACTGCTGCGGCCGTGAATCGCACTCGCATCCACGATGATTCAGGTGAACGTGCGTATTTGCTGTGTAATATAAAAGTGGCAGTCACGTTAACGCTACGCTCTTTTGTAATTGTTCTAGGTACACTGTAAAGCTGATTACACCCATATGGGTGTTTTTGGTGGCTGTAACTCAGAACCTTACACCCTACAAAATGGGTGTTACAAGCAGAACACCTATAAATTGGGTGTATTTCCAAACTTCCACCCAGAGGGCGTATGTTTGTTTTTGTGGGGTGCAATAACACATTACACACTGCACCCTTGCAAAAAATTTCGATTATTGGAGCAGTACCCCCCATCCCTGATGGCTCCAATTGAAGCAGTAGAAAGCTTACCATATAGCTAGTCCTTTCAGGGGCGCAAGAATTATCATAGCGACTCCTACCACAGTTGGAAAAGGCTGGCCCCAGCGCTGCTTTTATGGGGCACATGAAGCATGTCCTATACTTAGGGTATATAGCTCTACATATGCATCGTAATAGTAACTGCGTACAAGAGCTTCAGTACAGTAAAAATGTATTGCGTTACACACATCACGACACTCACACAGTTATCCCATAATACCAAATCAAATCAATCTTTTTTAAACAGAGCGCTCGTACAGGTTTCAGAAAATTATTGGATGGCTTTCAAAGATGTTTTTTTGAGCGTGGAGAGCGGCATCGCATATTCTGCAGAACAATGCATTAAATCATCGGTGAATTACTGAGGGAGAGGATCCCTCCCTCGGCAACATTTCCCTGGTGTGGTCTGCACGATCCCATGCGCAGACTGCGAATCAGTGTACATTGGCCAAAGCAGAAATTTCTGCAAGCGTTTCAAGCAGCACACGATTGACGTCGCCTAGCGCCACACAGTGACAAATGCGCTCGCAGAGCATTTCGAGAAGAGGGGCCACGAGTTAAGCTGGGACAACGCGCGCATCATGGCCACGGAGAAGAATTGGAAAACGAGGCTCAATCTCGAATCATTAATAATTCAGACAAGTAACACAATAAATAGATCATCTCGCACACTAAACCACGTGTACTGCTGGAATCTGCGTCATGCGCTGAACGCTACTTAAGAACCTGCTGCTCTGCCATCATTCCATTGTGAACAAGGGATCCGTACGGACCCCGGAAAGTCATTTTGTTTTTTTGACATTGGTCAGTGACCTCCTTTTAACAATGCCTTTATCTGACCAGACGGCATTCCGTCGAATTCTACTACTCAGGAATTTAAAAGCCGAAGACTTTTTGTTAAAGCTCTCTTGATCTTTCTTGTTACCTCTCATCATGTCTCTATGTAAATAAACCTCTGTCTTCACGTACGAGCGTTCTGCTCTGTGCAAAAGTTGGGCGAAGGGTCCGATGAGGCGGGCAGCTACCAATGTCGAGAACCGCCGGACCCGAGCGCCAACACTATGCGGAATACTTTACGTAAAGATGTCAAATAATATGCGCATCCTAATCAAGAACACGTTGCAGTGAAGCATTACAATTTCCAACAACATGAAATGCACACCAAAGCAGGGTGAAGCACACGAAAATGTGAATACACGAATACCGTGTAATATTTTTAACTGAGAAAAACTTCCGTATATGTTGCAGTGCAAATGAAGTAACGCATATACAGCAGCCACACAGTGAGGTGGGTTGGTTAGTTTGGATTCATATAGCATGTGACACAGCGGAAAGACAAAGGTACACATGAATGATTAGATGACAATGTGGCAATGACTAAATTGACGTTTGTAATAAAGAAAATCAAATACACATATAGGAATAGAAAAGCATTAAACTATCACTCCCATGGAACAAAGAGTAAGCTTTAATAAAGGAGCCATCAGCAAAATTGCTTAAGGTAATGCAGGTGGTAAATTCCTGGCCATCAGGAATCTGATCGCTTGGATAAGCACTTGTGAACATTAAGTTTGACGTTCCATGCTTCTGCTATCCGTCTAATTAGCTGGTTTGCATGCTCCAAGATAACCAGTGAACTCGCTGAAAAGGGGAACATAAGATGCAGTAGCACAGCCTCCTTCAGAGACAGCTCTCTAAAAATTCCCACACTCTCTCGTTTGACCAACATGTTCCTCACAACATGAAGAAGCATTGACAGGCCTGTTGCCAATAGAACTTTTGTTGATATTACCACGCCCGCTTCTGGTTTTATTTTGATGTACTCGGGCTTCACCAGCAATGACGCTTAGCAACGCTCGGCGCTGAACGCGCAGCATTGTTGGAGAAGCTTCCCGATTGTAGTAGATCACTTTGTTAAGATTGCGTACAGTCCGCGAACAGCCTCGATTATTCCAGAGCTTGTGCGACCACCAGTGATAAGACTGGATAGTTCGATGCGCGATGTATAAAAGACGGCGCGTCCCATCCATGATCAGTTTTTCGAAGGCCGGCGTTCTGTTCGCCGCTATCAGTGTACACTGTGTATGCTGTAGTTTGACTTTCCTTTTCCCGACCACAAGTTCAGCCACATAAAAGAGTTTCATCTTCGACACGCCGGCTGCTTCCTTCGTCGACGTCACGTACCGTGACATCTAGTGGAGGTGCTCCTTTGTCCAGGTTCCGGACGCCCCCGCAAGACCGTGATCCAAGTCCACGTCTTCAACAACAACACACGAAAGACATCCGGGATCGTCGAGCTAGCCGCAGGCAGCTAGGACTGCAACCGGAGTTCGGATCCCTACCTGACATTACAAGAGCCAAGACGACAAAGCAGGCGGCCACGATGTCAGCCACTGTGCCGCCTGCACCGATCCTTCTCCAGCAGCGCAAGGAGCCGCCAACCTTTCGGTTATGGTCATTCGAAGACCCGGAAAGCTGCCTCGAAGCCTACGACCGAGTCGCCGTTTTCAATGCCTGGACCAGCGAAGACAAGCTAAGGCATATCTATTTCGCTTTGGAACACGCCGCTCGGACCTGGTTCGAGAACCAAGAGTGAAGCCTGACAACGTGGGATATTTTTCAAGGCAGGTTCCTCGCCACGTTCACGAGCGTCGTCTGCAAAGAGAGGGCTGAGGCTCTGCTCGAGACTCGCGTGCAGATGCCGAACGAAAATATGGCGCTCTTCACGGAAGAAATCACCCGGCTGTTCCGCCACGCTGACTCCAATATGCCTCAACAGAAGAAGGTTCGTTTCCTCATGCGAGGAGTAAAGGAACAGCTCTTCGCTGGACCTATGAGGAATCCACCGAATACCGTGCAGGAATTTCTCACGGAGGCAACAACAATAGCGAAGACGCTGGAAATGCGAACCCGCCAGTACAACCGCCGCTTGATCCAAGACAGCGCAGCGGTTCAAGCCGTCGGCTCCGACGATCTGCGCGAGACCATAAGGGCCGTAGTGCGCGAAGAACTTCGTCGAATGTTCCCGTCATGCCAGGTTCAAGTTGCCTCGATCGCGGACATCGTCCGAGAGCAAATCCAGCAGTCGCTGGGCACCCCCGAGTCAGCGCAGCCGCAGCTGCAAGCAATGAGCTATGCTGCTGCAGCTCGACGCAACGCCCCCCCCCCCCCCTCCTGGTCTAAAGTCACTGGAACGGAAAGAGTACCGCGACCTTTTTGCCCGCCGGCATATTTGGTCCAGCGCGGCCGAAGGTGCGGAGGCGCGGTGTTGATTTCACGCGGAGCAACGCATATTTTACGCATTGCGCGCACTTTTGCAGTCCCTAATGAAGCACACCGTTGTTTTCTAAATGAATAGGAAAGAAATAGCGGCAGTTTTCACTTGCCGACACGCGTACGCACGTGTACTAACGCGGTAAAGCAATGTGAACTGCGAGGCATTTACGCGCTCGGCAGTCGACATTTATTAAATGCGAAGCATTTCTTAGCGACCGTCTGCGAGTTTGAACGTAGTATCTATCTATCTATCTATCTATCTATCTATCTATCTATCTATCTATCTATCTATCTGTCTGTCTGTGTCTATCTATCTATCTATCTATCTATCTATCTATCTATCTATCTATCTATCTATCTATCTATCTATCTATCTATCTATCTATCTATCTATCTATCCGCCCACGACTATGTTCTCTCCTGGCCGTTTCGTTAATGGGATGTATACCAAATTTGATATGGCATAACATGACTGAATGAAGAATATAAATTACAGGTGGTAAAATGAAAATAATGACATGTACGCTATGTGCGGTATGATATACATGCCACGCTCATGGTCGCTCGCAGCCGCTTCGCTAACTTGATACACACCAAAATTGGTATGGTTTGACAAGAGTGCATGACCAACATAAGTTACTGGTCATACCGTGTAAATCATGGCAGACATGTCGTGTAACACATGATTTACATGACATGTCTCGGGGCGGTCGCGGTCGTTTAATGAAATCCATATATACCAAGATTGATATCACGAGATTTTTCTATACGAAGAACGTTAGTGACACGTGGTAACATGAAAATCATAACTTGCATGTCATGTACAGCATCACTTACTTGCCACGCTCACGGTGCTCTCGTGGGCGGTTCGCTAGCTTGACATACACCTAAATTGCTATAGCGCGAGGTGACTGTATGGCGAACATGAATGACAGGTGGTAACGTGAAAATCTTCACATGCATGACATGTACGGCATGATTTACAATGCACTGTCTTGGTGTGCTTCCGCCCGTTTTGTTAACTAAATATATACCAAATTTGGAATGACATGACAATGGCTCGTGACGAACATACATTACAGGTCATGCGTTCTATATATCAGATTCTACATGCATGCATGCATGCATGACAAACATGCGACATCTAGTGAACTAGATGTCATGGCATGAATGACTTCATCGGCCTCAAAAACGAACAACGCGATATATGCAGCTCTTTGCTGGCTGCTTCGCATTAAATTGATTGCCACAATGCGTGAGATCTGCCGTATTGACTCAAAGAACACAATTATACAGTCACATCACGCGTTACCTTTCTTGGTGTATATCAAGCCAGCGTACCCGCCGCGAGTGCGCCATGAGCATGGTATGTAAATCATGCCTTACATGACATGCGTGCCATTATTTTCATGTTGCCACCTGCTATTTATGTTCGTCATACAGTCACGTCACGCAATACAGATTTTGGTGCATATCAAGCCAGCCAACCGGCAGCGAGTGCACCAAGAGCATGGCGTAGTGTCAATCATATATGACATGCGTGCCATTATTTTCATGGTACCACCTGTTATTTATGTTCGTCATACAGTCGCGTCACGCAATCCTATCTGCATCAGTCAGTTTTCATGACGCATTCATTGTTATATGTGAGCCCAGAGGCGTAAATTTTACGCCAAACATAATAAGATCTGCCCGGCAATGTTATTGTGCATGAACCTTCTGAGGCAACCACGCGAAACAAGCTGCACTAGCGCAGGTGAGACGCAAACATTCCCCGAAACAACATTCGCGAATTCTAAATAAAACACTTCCCTCACAAAGGCGGGTATCAGTCATGGGAACAAATATTTCCCGCCGTATTCTCTGTAGCCCGTCGCTGGGAATCATTTTGCCCGCTAGGAATAGCAAAGAGGGCTTTTCCCGTTTCCCGCCGATTGCTGCACCCAAAAGCGCAGCACCCAGGCACTCTTCGATGCCACGACAGGCTTGCGATAATGTGTCAAAACGATACGGAATGTCGTAATGTGCCTGCACGCTTTTCTGAAGCTAAAAAACAATCGCCCTCCAAAGCACCGCGAGTCGACGGCCGGGAGACACTAGCGAGGCGAGCGAGCTGGCCCACTTATGTGGCGAAGCCGCCGAAAGGGCGCGGCGGCGAAGAGAAAACGAACGCGGCACTTTTCCCGTTCCAGTGACTTTATCCTCGCCCACGTCAAGACGCCGCGCCGCCCCAGCAGTTCCGCCGCGAGGCACTACCGCCGCCACCACCGACGTCATAACGCCCGCCAGCAAGCCAGCGATACATGCCGAGGAAGACCGACGTTTGGCACGCCCCCGACCACCGCCCACTCTGCTACCCATAGAGTTAATATACTGACTCTCGAGGAAAAGCTCCCCATAGGACCCATGCATTGAAACCTATAACCGCATGGGTTCCGCCATGATGGAGCAAAACGAACGTTGCCAGACCCTGAGACGCTCGCTATATATGACGGTAGTAATCAGTTTTAATCTACCAACCTAATCCAGCTACGCGCTGTTCAGAGAACATCATCAGCTGTGTTTTGATGCGTGAAGCCGTGTGCTAGTGTAGCGTTGTCCGTGCAGCTGGCCCGATTGATAACAGTTAACATTTCCACCAGTTTGTGAATAGCTTTTGCTACGCACGCCCTACCGATAATGCATAACGAACAACGTTTCTCCGTTCTGTAATAGTATGGAGAGCTGGGCGAGTTGGTTTGAATGACTCTGGATGACTCTGAATGACTCTGGATGGACTCTGAATGACTCTGGATGTATAATCCTCGGTCAGTAAAATCTCTTCTGAACTATAGCTCAGGCCATTCCAAAATTGTAAAGAATGGAATTGCAGTGTCTTGTCTGAGGAGTGCCCTGTCGAAGTCATGCATTCATACTATGAGTTTAGCATTTTCAAGTCAAATCAACCGTCTAAAAATGGCTGCATACCCAGATAATGTTGTACGCAGAGCTGTTGAAAAGATTATTAAGTTTTTAAAGGCTAGATCAGAGCATAGTTCTACAAAGAAAGACACTCAACGCAAACGCTTCGTTGTTTTACCTTACATTCATCGTTTTTCCCATCAGCTAAAGCACATAGCCAATCGGTTCGGTGTAGAGGTTGTTTTCAGTGCACCCAATAAGATTCAACGTATCTGTCGTGCGGTGGACCAAAAATTCGACAAAAAAATCAAGAAGAATAAATGTGTTTGCCTTTCAAAAGAAAGCGGAAAGTTCGTGAGGTGCAGGATAGGGGCAGTTTATTTGTTGCCCTTAACCTGCGGTCGGGTGTATATAGGTCAGACTGGCCGATGCGTCAACACTCGCCTTAATGAACATATGAAGTCATTGGATAATAGTAATAACTCCCATCTAGCCGAGCATTGCAGGAACTGCCAATGTCATCCTGTGTGGTGTGATACTAACATTTTGTTTTATCATAAAGACAAGATAACTCGGGAAATAGTTGAAGCTTTCCACATTAGAAGGTGTGCTGATAAATGCGTAAGCAACCCATCGATTGTACTAACTGACAAGGAGTTCACCTTTTTGAGTAGCACTTGACTTTTAAAATCTGCTGCACGATGTAGTTACTTCTGCAATATTACTGTCATGATGTATTTTTTCTTATGTTTCCTTATGTTTTGCTTGTTTGTTTGTTTGATTCTTTTTACGCACATGCGCTCTTGAGCTACCCTGGGTTATATATTTCGTGTACTTCCTTCAATAAACTTAGTTGTGAGTTCGCGCCCGTTTGTCTTCTCGCCTTTCGTTTCCGTCTTTTGTGCGCGCGCCGAAATGTTTCCAAGAATGTTTCTCCGTTCGCTGGCACAAGGGTCACTCGACAGATTCGCAGCTCCAAGAAAGCGCGTAGGCCGTGGTCGCGCGGTGCTTTGACCATGGCCGTGCTTCAGCACACAGTGCCATAAAGCAGAACAATGTCGACTGCAGCATTCAGCGGCACATGTGAGTGAGACGTCACCCGAAAGCTTCAATCAAAACTAAAGATACACGGCACACGAAATTTTATCGCCATTAAAAAGACTAAAAAAATTTCGGTTGCGCCTAGTTACATAACTTTCAGTGCCTGTCTCATCTGTTCTTTGCCGTCCGTCGTGGTTTGCATTGGAGTTTCCAGCTTGAAAGAAAAGGGCTGTCACTTGAACTCGAGTGGCACGTACGTGGCAACACAAAACGCACATAACGAGACACTATGACAACTACGAGATATACGACGGAAACGAGTGCCAGGGGCTTGAACACGACGCGGAAACCCGCGCAATCGGCCGCGAGCGCTCTCTCTAGTGTTGGTGTTGATATGGTGGCGCCATCTAGAAAACCAGCCTGCAAACGCTCCTTTCTGCGCACACTAAATTGCATAAACAGCCATCGCATTCGTTCTTACAAGTATTCAAAATAAACACAAAACAATATCCGCGCGTTTTTAATTGTTGAAATGCTTCTTTAAGATTGATATCTCATGGCAAGAATGACAACGTTCCAAGATGTCAGCGCTCTTGTGGTTAGCGGTCTCGCGGCCCAGCTTTTCCTCTACAGTCAGTATATTAACTCTATGCTGCTACCATTACGGAGAAGCTGGCCATACCTACCGCCGCTGCCAGTACCGACAGATGGGACTGCGTGGGTTCGCCATTGACGCGCCGCGTCCACAGCAGGGTGAGCGACCACGTGACATCGCCCACTACCTCGCAGGAGCGCAGTGTACACTCCGAGGATCTTTCCGATCGCCGTCGCCAGGTCGCCACGTCTCTCCTCAACACCGACCATACACTGGCCCAAGCCGGAGCCGGTCACCTATACCGTATCCGGAAAACTAAGGGCAGCACCCGATGGTGGTGCCGTTGCAGTACGACGAAATGGCGAATATCCTCTGCCGCCGACAACGACACCACGACGGAACCTTAAAGGGGCCCTGCAACACTTTTTGAGCAGGGCCAAAAGAGCTGCCAATCGGTAGTCGAGGCTCCCGAGAACACGCGAGCCAAATAATATAGCGAAGCGAGCGGCCTGGAATTTACGATAAATTCTCAAAATCAGCTGAAAATCGCTCCCTCTTTTCTCGCCAAATGATGTATAAGTCCTCAATATATGACGCGATTGTCGGCAGTTCCACCACTGGCTTGTTATAATCACGATAACAGCCTCATTATTACCTTTGTTCTTGATTTTGAGTTCAATAAGTAGATAATATGTATGTTTATATCGTGTTATGCCGTTAAAACACCGAACAAACATTAATATTAGCACTTCCGGTCTCACAGACAGCTCGTCTGCTCGTAGCTGCGTGGTTGCGTTTTCTTCACCATGCGCAGTGCCGAAATCGTGAATATTTCTGTGCTTTTGACCATCGCCGGTTGCCGTTGAGAGTGGCAGCCGTTCGAGTGTTGCCTCGTCAGCTGGAAACTGCATCGTCGTCACGTTCTCACGACCGACCGAGCCAGGGGTGCGCCATTTCTCCGATAACAATGCTGGCACCGGCTAGTTTAGGATACCTGTGTTCGCTGTATGGCGAGAGTCCCGTTCGCTGTCTGTTCAGTGTGTCATCGAGCCGTACCTCGGCGTATCCTCCCCGTAGTATCACGTTCCCGAGAAATCGCGACACAGCAACCAAGCCGACTCGTATTTTCACGGTAGGTGCAGACAGCCGGGGGATGGGTCCGCGCCGGCCTGATGCCCCACGATCCTTTCTTCTAGTCTTTAGTTCTTTGTTGTCAGCCCGCACTCGCTGTGCGCCCGCATTCGAAGAGCAAACAGCATCGAAGTACCGCCACTGGGAGAAGTGTGCACGCAGCTCTGCCGTGTTGAATACGATTCAAGAGCGAGCAGTGAGACGAGGCGGTGTATCGGAGTGTGGGTCGAAACCCATCTCAGCTGTCATTCGTTCCAAACGCACACGCAGGTTTGCGTTCATGGTTGGCAGAGCGATGAAAACACTACGGCAGTTTGAGGTGCACACCAAACATTACCAAACCGACTCGCAGTTTTCAAGCACGCGCGATACACTGTGATATGGGCTTCGCTCGACGACGACCACGCAAGCCGACCGGAAGTGGCGCCACAGATCACGTGGTTGCGCCGAGACGCCAGAGAGAAAAAAATGAAGAGAAAAAATGCCGCCGGCGCTGACATAACTCTTCGGCGCCTCCTCGCACCTCCGCCCTCCCTCCCTTCACGCCCCGCGCAGCTTTCCGCGCGCTCGCGGCGTTGGGTGGAGGGAGAAAGCTGCGGAACGTGATCTCTATAATATGGTAACACCACTTAGACTTGACGGATTCGAAAAATTTTTGCGGCATATGACTCGTGAAGAGCCATACATCAATAATGAGACTATTCCAATATAACTAAGAAAGGTGTTGCAGGGCCCCTTCAAAGGGAAGCTGAAGCACTTTTAAAAAAATGACTTTGGAATGTGTAATCAGAGTTTGATCCTTGCTGAATTCGAAAACCAATGTAAGAGTTCACAGAAGTGAACGCAAATGGCATTTCTTGGCAAAAAAACAGCGGCTGCAGCCGCAGGGCTTCTTGAACTGCTGAACGAAGGCGGTGACGTCAACTTCATTTTGCCGCGTCATCGGCGCCATCAGGTCTGTAAAAGCATGGCCTTCGCGATCAGTTCCACCAACGCGCGCAGCCAGAAGTAGTCACGGTGGCCACGGCTCCGCCAAAACCACGGTGGTAGAATAAAACAGGTGGCCCATCGAGCGCCGCTACCGCGTCGTCGTACTGCTCGAGTTGCTCGCGGTCGCCGCTAGGTTCGCGACGAGTTTTTGGGCCGAATGACGCGCACCGCAAGCTTTCGCTGTGCTCTGAAAACCGGTTTCTCTAGCTAATTTTGTGGCTTTAAACGGTTGTTTGTGCTTTTACTAGCTTGTAGTGGCTGTCTGCCAGCTTCGACCCAAAAGTAGGAGCGCCAGGCTTCATGAAGCTTAAAATTTTTTAACCGGCGCGTGTAGTCCCGATATGACTGTCACAGGGTGCCGATTGCAAGAGACGCGCGCGTATTTTTTTTTTCGAAAGCGTGAAAATTTCTAGCGGCGAGTGTACATAGTAAAAAAAAAAAGCATTTGGTTTTCACGCTATCCTATGTATGTCGGAGGACTGTAGCTGGTGGTCTTTCCGTGGAATTGCATTTCTCCACAACTGCAGTCGCTTTTCGTCTTTATGCGGAGAAAAAACGCCGCTTTTCTTTGCACGTTTTCTAGCCAGATTTGCAATTTGTAGCGAAGCATTTTCGTCCCATGGTGGCCGCCGCATCAGCGGCACAGATGGAGCCACCGTGGTTTCAGCCGTGGTTCCAGCTTACAAAGTCAGCGGAAACACCGATGCGGTCGCGCGCGTTGGTTTGACAGAGCGCAACAAACGCGGCGCATCGCGGATCTCAACCGTGGGATCACCTAATCACGACCACCGTGATATGGCCGTGATCATGACTCGAAGGCTGATTGCGACTTTGCGACGCTGGTTGCGTCGCATAGGGACGCTCTTGCTCTTCGGACGCTTGCACCCATGGACGCCTCCGCATTTATCGAAGATGAGCAAGCAGAAAGGAAGAGACGCCGCTGCAACGCAGGTTGCGTTGCATGCTTTCATTAGTGGCGCGTCCTTTCTAAGCAACGGCAACTCTTCAGTGTTGCTCAAGGCCTCTCTGGTGTAATAAATATACCGCGGATCTCTTTCTCAAACGTTAAAGTGTAAATTGCAGTTTAAATGCTCGCGGCGCACGCTGGCCACATGCTTTCAAATGCGCCGGAGCGGAGATATCGGCCCAGAGTATACCTGATGCCACCTTGCGGAAAAGCGGCGGCAACTCGAGCGCCTCCGTGACACGCGCGGCGCATTGGCGGAGCGGCGCGTCGGGCCACCTGTTATTCTACCACCGTGGCCAAAACTACCGACTCTGACGTAGTTCCGGTTAGTTCATTTCCCCGCCCACACGTTTGGCGCGCTTGCTTGCCACAACAGCGAAAAAAGTTACGCCATCGTGGACAATAATATTGGTCCTTGTTAACAACAAAGTTTTAGCAAATTGTAAAAGCACTTCAGCATCCCTTTGGGACACGATGCGAACAAGACAAAGCTCTGACGACGAAACCTCGCGGACCGAAGTAGACCTTACGAGGTAACGTGGAAGCAGCGGAACAAACCATCCTAGCCGTGACCCTACGCCACGACCTAACTGCAACGCAAGACGACGAACTAGCGACCTCGACGTTCTTATCGATGGTCACAGCGTCACAGCTCTCGTCGACACCGGAGCCGTCTATTCTGTCATCAGTGGACCGTTCACCACGAAGTTGAAGAAAGTCCAGATGACCTGGGAAGGCTCCGAAATTCGGACCACTGGAGGACACCTAGTGACGCCGGCGGGAATCTGCACAGCGAGAGTCACCATTAACAACCGGATGTATCCCGCGTATTTCGATGTGCCACAGCTTTCGTCGAGAGACGTCATCCTTGGTATGGACGCTTACATACCAAGGCATGAGAGATGTGATCCTTGGTCTTAAGATTGCATGGTGCAGTCATTGACCTGAGATCCGAATCGATAAGACTATCCACATAAAAAGCATAACCACCGCCCTCACCTCCAGAAAAGCACACCTTAAATGCGCTGGAAGACCATCTCACCCTCCCCCCTCGCACCAGCGTCATCATTTCCGCCAGCATTCAAAAATCAGCAAACCTGGAAGGCATCGTTGAAGGAGACCAGCACTTGTTGATCAACCGAGAGATTTGCGTCGCAAGAGGAATAGCCGAGCTGCGTGGAGGGAAAGCAACAGTGCTGGTCAGGAATTTCAGCAACGAGTACAAGCACGTGAACAAAGGCACGACGGTCGCCTACATCGGAGAAGTTGTGGAAGCCACCAATGCGTTCGCCCTCGCCGATTCTTCCGAGCCTACTCCGACGAAACAAGCTCCCCAGCCAGCTTTCGACGTCAACCAGAGCCTTCCGAAGCATAAGCAAGAACAGCTCAAAACCCTGCTCCTGCAAAAGCAGGAGTGCTTTTCGTCGTCATCAAGAATTAGGCAGACCCCAGTCGCAAAACACCGCATCATAACAGAGGAAAGTGCAAGGCCACTCCGCCAGAGCCCGTACCGAGTTTCGACGCAAGAACGCGAGGTCATAAAGAAACAAGTCGACGAAATGCTACACGACGACATCATCCAGCCTTCCAAAAGTGCATGGGCGTCTACAATGGTAGTAGTGAAGAAGAACGACGGGACCCTACGCTTCTGCGTCGATTATCGCCGACTGAACAAAATAACGAAGAGGATGTCGTCTACCCTCTCCCACGCATAGACGACACCCTAGATCGACTCCACAGCACGAAGTACTTTTCATCAATGGACCTCAAGACCGGCTACTGGCAAATCGAAGTCGACGAGAGAGACCGAGAGAAGACCGCCTTTATAACACCAGACGGCCTCCTCGAGTTCAAGCTCATGCCATTTGGTCTTTGCTCGGCACCTGCGACGTTCCAGCGTGTCATGGACACCGTGCTCGCAGGATTGAAGTGGCAGACGTGCCCTGTGTACTTGGATACGTTGTTGCGTTTGCAGCAAACTTGGACAAACACATCCGGGCCTTGACTCTGTACTTCAAGCAACCAAGACCTGCGGACTTACACTAAAGCCAGAAAAGTGCCGCTTCGCGTAACTTTTCTTCTTGGGCCATGTCATCAGCAAGTCTGGAGTTCCCCGGACCCGCGGAAAACAGCTGCTATTGCTGCCTTCCCGCCGCCCACCGACAAGAAGGCCGTACGCCGATTTCTGGGATTGTGCGCCTATTACAGACGTTTCGTCAACGAATTTTCACAGATCGCCGAACCACTGCCGCCCCTCACGAAAACTGACGTCGAATTCATGTGGGAAACGGCGAAAGTTCAAGCATTTCAGAATTGAAACGACGCCTGCAGACGCCTCCGATACATGCGCATTTCCACGAATACGGCGATATGGAAATCCACACCGACGCAAACAGCGTAGGACTCAGCGCCGTCCATGTGCAAACGACTGACGGACTCGAAAAGGTTATCAGTTATGCTAGCCGGTCGCTATCTAAGGCAGAAGTCAACTATTCCGACAACAGAAAAGGCGTGCCTTGCCATTATTTGGGCTACATCCAAGTTTTGCTCCAACCTGTACGGCAGGCCCTTCAAAGTGGTGAGCGACCACCACGCCTTGTGCTTGGCTGCCTAAATTGAAGAACCCTTCAGGCCGCCTCGCACGGTGGAGCCTAAGACTTCAAGAATTCGACTTTACCGTCGTTTACAAGTCCGGAAGAAAACACTCCGACGCCGAGTGCGTGTCTCGTCCACCCGTGGACCCGCCGCCGCAAGACGACCAGGATGATGACTGCTTATTGGGAACCATAAGTGCCCGCGACTTCGCTGAACAACAGCTATCCGACTTAGAACTCAGAGGCCTTATGGAATACCTCGAGGGCAAGAACGCCGTCGTTCCGAAAGTGTTCAAGCGAGCACTGGCGTCGTTTTTCATACGCAGCGCCGTTCTCCAAAATATGAACTTCTCCCACTTCGAGCCATGTACCTCCTCGTGGTGCCTTCAGTATTGCGACCCGAAGTATTCCAGGTGCTACACGACGACCCAGCGGCTGGACACCTCGGTGTTTCTCGCACACTCGCGAGAATACAAGAAAATCACTACTGGCCTCGCCTCACTGCCGACGTCACCCACTACGCAAAGACTTGTCGAGACTGTCAGCGACGGAAGACGCCGCCGACAAGGCCAGCCGGACTTCAGCCGATCGAGCCACCTCGGCGACCGTTCCAGCAGATCAGGATGACCATCCTGGGGCCGTTCCAACGTCGACTTGCGGTTATAATTGGATCGTCGTAGCCACCGACTACCTGACCCGCTACGCCGAAACACGGGCCTGCCCAAAGGCAGTGTCACCTAGGTAGCCAAGTTCTTCGTTGAGAACGTCGTCCTGCGTCATGGCGGCCCAGAGGTCCTCATAAAGGACAAAGGTACTGCTTTTACTGCGGAGCTGACTCAGGCAATTCTGAGATACAGCTAGACAAGTCACCGCCGCACCACCGCCTACCACCCGCAGACCAATGGCCTCACCGAACGTCTAAATAAGACCATCGCCGACATGCTGGCCAGGTACGTCGACGTTGAGCACAAGACGTGGGACGCCGTCCTTCCGTACGTGACCTTCGCTTACAACACGGCCGTCCAAGAAACAACGTAGATGACGCCGTACAAATTGGTCCACGGAAGAAGCCCGCCGACGACGCTCGACGCCATGCTACCGAACGTCACCGACGAAGAAAACCTCGACGCCGCAGCTTACTTACAATGTGCCGAAAAAGCTCGACAGTTCGCCCGCCTGCGCACCAACACAAAGCAGTACACCGAGAGCCGTCGCTACAATCTTCGACGACGCTTCGTGGAATACCAGCCCGGCGACCGTGTTTGGGTCTGGACGCCGATACGCCGACGTGGGCTTAGCGAAAAACTGCTTCGGCGATACTTCGGGCCATGCAAGGTTCTTCGACGTCTCGGCGCTCTTGACTACGAGGTCATCCCGGACGGCATTGCGAACTCCCAGCGACGCCGCGCACCACCTGAAGTCGTCCATGTCGTGCGCCTTAAGCCGTTTTTAGATGTGAAGCATCTCTTGCTCGGGGGTATGTCCCGCGGCGTTGGCGTCCGCACTCACACTACGCATGCGCAACTCTCCTCCTTCCCTCTCTTCAACACCTGCGCGTTACTCTCTGCACATCTCTCCCAGCACCTGCTTGCGCTTCTCCTGCGTTCTCGCTTCTGTTCTCGCGGCCCATGCACTACTCTTCTCCTCTAGTCTCCTCGCCTTCAAGTGTGAATATAAATCGGCTAGAGCGCTGCACACGTTCAGTCCAGCGCTTGCTTCGGTTGACTCCTCTGAAATGCGGGTTCGACATGCCGAAATCATAGTGTTTCTTACAAAAATACCTAGAGGGAAATCTGGCGCCACCGTCTATGCGAATTTCTTAAGGGGCGCCATTGGAGCGCTGGGAATGACGGTATATGTGTCTGCGAGGCTTGTGTTGGCTGGTGTTGATCAAGGCTTCGGCTCAAAAGCGGATACGACTGCGCAAATAAAGCTTCTCTAAAACAAAACTTTTACAGGCTGATGTAATTTACGCGTATTAAATTTTGAAATAAACGTCCACTCACCTTGACGACATAACCAAACGGCGAAAGAAAGAAACAGACGACGAACAGTGGCAAAGGGAACGCTGCCTTCGTCGTATGCCTGCCAAGTTTAGCGGCCGTTGGTTACTTTTTACGCTTCGTAAAACTATACACCGACGAAGAAGTTTCCAATCATAAATAAAACTCGTCTTTATGCAATAATAAAAAACAAATAGCTCACTACGTGTTCCTTCAGTAAGAAATCAACCATTTCGACCCAAGGAACGCGTTGAAGCCAGACGCGTCTTCGAGGTGTCTGGGCTCTACGAGAAGGATACGAATCCGAGTCATATTGGAAGCTCACATATCCCAGCATTCCCATGCGTCCAACAGCTCGCAGCGCCACTTTTCCCTCTAGGTAAGTGTAGGAAACTCTATGGCCGAAATTCTCATCCTGCGCAACGCCGCGTTGAGCGCCAGCGCATGCGCGTCCCCTTACCCTCACTCTCCTCTCCTACGCTACCCCCCTATCGCGCGCCTCTCGACCGCGGTCCCCGCTCGCCCTGTCAGAATTAACGGCAGGCTAGATGGAAGACACGCCGCGCGTAGTGTTCCTCATCGCGTTCCACGACGCGAGGTCGGTAGCACGCCAACGAGCGCCAACGGAACGCGATCGTGGAAGTCCTCCGACTTCGCATCGCCTCATGGTCCCCTTTAGCGAGAGATGGTGTAATTTTTTTGCGTTTTAGCGAACCTGGGGACTCTACTTTTTGCTTTGTTATTGTAGTTTTTGTGTATGCACTTGTTTTTTTTTCTTCTATCTTATGTCCCAAACATCGGGACGATGCTTTTTCACAGAGGAGCAATGCCACGCCCGCTTCCTAATTTATTTTGATGTATTCGGGTTTGACCAGCAATGACGGTTAACAACGCTCGGCGCTTACTGCGTGGCAGTGTTCGAGAAGCTTCCCGATTGTAGTACATCTCTTTGTTAAGATTGCGCGCAGGCCGCGAACAGGCTAGATTTATTTATTTATTTATTTACCCTCAGGGTCCGAGGACATTACAGAGGGGAGTGGTTATATGTACAAAACAAAAGATCATTCCTATTTATACAATAATAATATGGCATTGCAAAACATACATACATTATTAATACAAACAATACAATAGGTAAACTAATAATGTTTTACAATAACATTTGAAGACCATGTAATACAAGAAAACAGTGAATTGTAAAATAACGCCGTACACAGTGTAAAATCAAACATAGCAGTCACATAGCAGTTATGTAGTCACAGGCAAAGCACGCATGAAAAATTCACAGTCTATTATTTCAACCGTTAGCGCGGGAAGGCAATTCCACTCTTTTGATGTGCGCGGTATAAATGAATTGAGAAATGCGTGAGTTCTACATGATGGAATTCCGACTTTATGTGTATGGTCTAGTCTATTGGAGACATACTGTGGAGGAGTAATTAGTTCACTATGCAAGTGTGGGTGGTAGTAGAGCTTATGAAAAAGAACTAAACAATGCATTTTACGACGAGAGGCGAGGGAAGGTAAACTAGGATTACTCCTCATTGCTGTTATGCTGTCGTTGCGGCTATACTGAGAACAAATTAGATTATTCGAGAGCTTGTGAGACGACCAGTGATAAGACTGGAAAGTTCGATGCGTGATGTATAAAAGACGGCACGTCCCATCCATGAGCAGTTTTTCGACGGCCGACGCTCTGTTCGCCGCTATAAGTGTACGGTGTGTATTGCTGTAGTTTGACTTTCCTTCTCCCGGCCACAAGTTCGGCCAAATAAAAGTTTCATCTTCGACACAACGGCTGCTTCCTTCATCGACGTCACGACCCCGTGACAATATTGTATACATTAAATCCTCCGCTTCCTTAGTGCATATTTTGACTAACGGCTCTTCCTGGAATGGCAACAATGTGTTTCTTATGAAACATATAAGAGAATGCATCCCCTCTACATTCGAGAAACTTCCGATGGACAAGCAGGCAGTAAGGTGGAACTTAAATCACAATTATATGCGTCTGCATATGGCGTGGCATGTCTCACTGTACTGTCATGCGGTAATGAATATGTTGGAGAAACGAAATGCTGTTAAAGTCTGATCTCGCTCTTAGGAGAAGGGAGGGGGTGGCAAGGCCAGTGCATCATGCTGCACATTGCCAATGGTTCACCTATGTTTCCCATTTATTGAGATGGCGGCGACTTTCACGCATGCAAACCAACTAAAAAAGAAGGAGCAGCAACCAACAGCACAAGAATTAAAAATGAGAAGTCATTAAGCGAACAACCGAAAATACTTCCTGAAACAATTTTATAGCTTATCAAGCTAGAATGAAGCTTGCTGTTTGCCGTTCGCTTTTTCATTCTTGTTTCTATTTAAAGATAATATTTTTTTCTTAATCAAGAATCAGTCGGAAGTAGACCTGTGCGCCGCCGTGCCGCGCCGCCGCCGCCGTCTGCTTTTGTTCACGCCACTCGCGCCGCCGCCGCGCAATGATTGCGGCGCGCCGCCGTTAGTCTTTTCTTTTAAACCGGACGGATAATCGGGATATAAAATACATCACTTTAGCGGGGGAGCTATTCTAGATGTGTCGATGTAATGAACTGTCAGCCGATGCCAATTGTCCGGAGCTCCGCGAGCAGCGAACCTTCTCTTTGCGGTTTTCTTCTGCAACGTCATTTTGACGTCACAAAGCTTTCATAACTCTAGAGACAAATGAGAATGACGGAATGTGCTTCAACCATGGGGAAAACACATAGCTGAGCTAGTTTTTAAGTATTCATGCTAAAAAGACAGGACGTTCAAACACGGACACAAGAGAGAAGTCAAGAGAATGAAGAGTTATTTCTCGCGTAGACCGCCACGTGCACATGATTGAAAGGTATCGCCTCTTGCCTGGGAATGCACAGGTAAGTATTTGTGTCTACCTTTTTTTCCACCGCTGTATGATATTTTACAGCGAAAGCTGTTATGAGATCATTTCAATGGCCGTTTCTGGCGCCGTAGTTGTCCGCCGCCGCCGCCGCGGTGTTCGTAACCACTATCGCGCGAAATAGCAAAAAAACGAAATAAGAAAAAATTTGCAGGCTGGAACGGGGTTCGAACCTGGGCCCTCTGCGTGGGAGCCGAGTGCTCTACCTCAGAGCCATGCCGGTGCTTTAAACGGCCTTGCAAAAAGACGCTATACAGGGTTCATGTCCAAAAGCAACCACACTACTCTATATAATATAGTGTGATAGAAGAGTGAAATAAGAAACAGGCGTCACACGGCGTGAATTCTGTAACCAGGCCTCACACAATGTGAATAGCGCAACGAGTAGGTTGTTCAATGCTTCAACCCATTACAAGGGTTCTGCCACAATTCTTCATCGTCATCAGGCACAACATCAACAAAGTGCGCAAAATGTCTTACATGTTTTTAGCGGGCACCACGGCTCTCCGTTAAATGACGAAAAATGGCATAGTGGCTGCTTTCCTACTTCACAGAAATTATGATGAGTTATAGCGTGGTGGGTTCCTCGCAACTGCACTTGTATTGGTTGCCAAGGAAGCCCATAAGCCCATGATTCTTTTCCTCAGGGTCTCAATAAAGTTCTTCCCCCCTCTCTCTCTTTCTATATTTCTCACGTCCACGTATGTTATATTGCATGATGGAAAAGCGAAATAGCGACCGGGCGTGACACAATGCGAATTACGTAACTGGTGAGCTGTTTAAAGCTTCCAACCCATTACAAAGGGCTGAGCCACAATTATTCATCGTCATCAGTCGTCACGTCAACAAAGTGCACATAATGCCTTACAGATGTGTAGCTGGTACCTCGTTTCTGCGCAGAATGAAGAATAATGGCGTTGTAGGTGCTTGCCCAACTTCACAAATAATGTGATTTAGGGCGTAGTGGATACCGTGCTAGCGTACTTGTATTAGTAGCCCCAAGACAGTTTACAGAAGGCCCAGTTTTGCCAGTTATGCCTCTTACAACTTATGTCACAGCGGCGAGGTTCAGAAAATTTTCCCTTTTTGAAGATTCAGAAAAGAATAAAATACCGAATTCAGAACATTCGCACTTGCATGGTATAATTCGCATGGAACATTCGCATGGAACGCTTGGAACATTCGCATGGCATAATAAGTGGTGTCCCACGCGTAAATTGGAAGTATCCATCACTAAATTAAGATGTCGTATTCCACCGTTAATTTCTACTTAAACAGGTCTGGTCTGGTCCCATCCCCTTTGTGTCCCAACTGCAATGAACCCGAAAATATCGACCATTATCTACTAAGATGCCACCATTTTAAAAATCAAAGGAACAAATGCTTTGAAATTTTATTCAAAAAATGGAATACCACTAAGTAGTCTAAATATCCTCTCCTTTGGGGCTGCTTCATTGGAATTCAGTAAAAGGAACGTCTGCGGGGCACTCTGCGAATTCCTGATTGACACAATGAGATTACCTTGCTAATTAATTGTTTATCGATTATTGTTTCTCATACCCTCTCCCCCAAAACAAAATCTTATTATACTTGAAAAAAGCCACTTTTCCCTTTCCCTGATTTTTTTAACCCAATGTTCCAATTGACTGTAACCGCCGGCTTCTTGGCCAATCCCCCGTTGTGGGTGTGAGCCAATTGCAAAGAACAAGCAAGCAAGCAAGCAAGAGCTCTATAAATGCCCCTCTTCCAGCTTTCCCTGTGACTGTGCTGCGCTTTCCGCGCAGGCCTGGCGTTTTTTTTAGTTGTTAGCGGCGCTCGTGGTGTCTTGACTACTCCCTTATGCCCGTGTTTGAACGCCCTGTCTCTTTAATGAGCCCCAAACTGGCCTCCGAAAATACAAAAAAAGATGGCTGATCCCTCTGTCAAAGGAATCGGTATAACACGAAAGTGCAACGTGTCGTCACAGAAGTAATTGATTGTTTATGGTGTATTAGTATATGAGAACTTGTACACTGTATACTGTTGTTTGGCAGATATAGCACCGCTTGCTGTGGATGCACTCAAATTGACGTCTAGTGGCACATCTCCGTACCAACGACTAACGCCAATGATCATGATTTAACCCTTGCGGTAGCTGAAGTTAACATATACCTGTACACCGCATATTGTCACGTGGTCATGATGTCGCCGAAGGCAGCAGTGAGCACGTCATAGATGAAACTCTTCATTTGGCCGAACTTGTGGCCGGGAAACTGAAAGTCAAACTACAGCAATACACTGATAGTGGCGAACAGAGCGTCGACCGTCGATCAACTGACAAGCGGTCCAGCGCGTTGGCTTTTATACAGGCGCTATCGAACTTTCCAGCAATATCGCTGGTTGTTGCGCAAGCTCTAGAATAAGCTCGATTGTTCGCGTCTTGCGCGCAACCTTAACAAAATGATCTACAAAAACCGCGAAGCTTCTCGAACAATGAGGCGCGGTTTGCGCTGAGCGTTGCTGACAGCCTTTATGGGCGAAAACCGAATACAGCAAAAGTGATAATAAGAAACGCACGTGGCAATGCCCCCCTGTGAAAAAGCATCATCACGATACTTAAAAACAGAACATGAATACATGCAATACTAAAGAAAACTAAGCAAGCAAACAATACAGTCCTGAGGTGGGTTAACGAGCATAGAACGGTTGAAGGCGCACCACATGCAGTACCTCGGGTCGAGCTCGGCGCCTCTGAGAGTTCATGGTGCCGTCGGGGACAACCTCGTAGTCGACTGCGCCGAGACGCCGAAGTACCCTGTACGGTCCTAAGTATCGTCGAAGAAGCTTCTCGGCTCAGTCCGTGTCGTCGTATTGGCGTCCAGACCCCGATACGGTCGCCGGGCTGGTGCTCCACGAAGCGTCGTCGAAGATTGTAGCGACGGCTGTTGGTGTGCTGCGGGATCTTGATGCCCACGCGGGCGAGCTGTCGAGCTTCTTCGGCACGTTGTAAGTAAGCGGCGGCGTCGAGATTTTCCTCGTCGGTGACGTTGGGTAGCATGGCGTCGAGCGTCGTCTCCGGGCTCCTTCCGTAGACCAAATTGTACAGCCTCATATGCGTCGTTTCTTGGACGGCCGTGTTGTAAGCGAAAATCACGTACTGAAGGACGGCGTCCCACGTCTTGTGCTCAACGTCGACGTACATGGCCAGCATGTCGGCGATGGTCTTAATTAGACGCTCGGTGAGGCCATTGGTCTGCGGGTGGTACGCGGTGGTGCGGCGGAGGCTCGTCTCGCTGTATTTGAAGATCGCCTGAGTTAGGTCCGCAGTATAGGCGGTACCTCTGTCTGTGATGAGGACCTCTGGGGCGCCATGACGCAAGACGAAGTTCTCCACAAAGAACTTGGCTACCTCGGCGGCACTGCCCTTGGGCAAGGCCTTTGTCTCGGCGTAGCGGGTGAGGTAGTCAGTTTCTACGACGGTCCACTTGTTGCCGGACATCCACGTCGGGAATGGCCCCAGTAGGCCCATCCCCATTTGCAGTAACGGCCAGTAAGGTGGTTCGATTGGCTGTAGAAGTCCCGCTGCCCTAGCCGGCGGTGTCTTCCGTCGCTCTCAATCTCGGCAAGTCTTGACGTAATGGGCGACGTCGAGAGGAAAGTGTGGCCATTAGTATTTTTCCTGTATCCACTCGAGCATGCGGGAAAAGCCGAGGTGGCCAGCCGTCGGGTCGTCGTGCAGGGGCTGCAGAACTTCTGGTCGCAGGGCCGAAGGTACAACGATAAGGTAGACCGGGCCGGAGAGAAGTTCTTCTTTACGAGGACGTCGTTTTTCGAGAAACAATGGACGCCAATCCCCGCCTGAATACTTTCGGAACAACGGCGATCCTGGCCTAGAGGTATTCCACAAGGCCCCTGAGTTCCGGGTTGACTTGCTGTCGTTCAGCGAAGTCGTCGGCACTTATGGTTCTCAAGAAGCAGTGATCATCGTGGTCGTCCTGCGGCGGTGCGTCGACGGGGGCACGAGACAGGCAGTCGGCGCCGAAGTGTTTTCTTCCGGGCTTGTGAACGACGGTAATGTCGAATTCTTGAAGTCTTAGGCTCCACCGTGCGAGGCGACCTGAAGAGTCCTTCAAGTTGGCTAGCCAACACAGGCGTTGTGCTCGCTCACAACTTTGAAGGACCTGCCGTACAGGTACGGGCGGAACATAGACGAAGCCCAGATGACAGCAAGACATTCCTTTTCCGTTGTGGAATAGTTACCTTCTCCTTTGGATAGGGACCGGCTAGGCATAACTGATGACCCTTTCTAGTCCGTCGGTCTTCTGCACAAGGACGGCGCCGAGTCCTACGCTGCTTGCGTCGGTGTGGATTTGCGTATCGGCGTATTCGTCTAAACGCGCAAGTATAGGAGGTGTCTGCAGGCGTCGTCTCAGTTCTTGAAATGCCTCGACTTGCGCTGTTGTGATGCCTGTGTGAGATTTCTCCTGTGGATGATGAAACAATGAAAATTCACAGCGTACATGTAAAATTAAAGTGAGCTGCAAGTCGCCATGACTCTCATCGATCCTTTAGTATAAACGCGCCCTATCTCACGTCGTTGATGATGTACTGGGCAGAATTCACGGAAGGTTCACATATGGCGCGTGTCATTGGTGGAAGGCAATCCCTCGATTTAGTGCGGCGACGTACGCTAGGGGGATCATTGTAATAAAATCCGCTCGCTGTTGGCGCGCTTTCACTTTCGCTCAGGTATTCCCGGTTTACCGATGATTTCCTCCGGAGCTTCGCCCCACCCATCATCATTCACCCCGTGGATATGCTGTGGATTTATTTCTTTTGGGGTTTAACGTCCCAAAACCACCATGTGATTATGAGAGACGCCGTAGTGGAGGGCTCCGGAAATTTCGACCACCTGGGGTTCTTTAACGTGCACCTAAATCTAAGTACACGGGCCTCAAACATTTTCGCCTCCATCGAAAATGCAGCCGCCGCGGCCAGGATTCGATCCCGCGACCTTCGGGTCAGCAGCCGTGGATTTATTTCGGTGCTGACGCGAATTATGACGCTGGAGAGAGGCGGGATGGTAACTTGATTCTCGAGCACGTTCAGGGCATGTTGACGTGGATTCGTATCTGGCGGTGTCGTTTTTGTCTGACGATAGGGTTATCTACATAATTCTTAAAGGGCCCCTCATCAGGTGACATAACGAATTTTAGTAAGACATTGGAAGTTGTTGTGAGCCCAATGAAAAACATTATGCCACAAGAATATTTCTAATCAGTCCATTAGAAGCTGAGAAAAACAATAATTTGTAGCGGCGCGAAACCATGATGCGAAGAGGCAAGTTGCAAACCCTTGCCGCTCGCCCCGTGTACCGTTCGCAACCCAAATCCCTTCCCTGCCCTCTTCGGCACGCGAGCAGGAGGATCACATTACGCATACCCATGAACACGTCATGCGCACAAATTGTCACGAGCGCATGACGTGCCCGAACCAGCCCGAGCCCCCGAGACGCGAGCGGTGTTGTGGGGGCGTTCTCGTACGCTTCATCTCTGCAAGTGATGCTGAATACGCCCTCGCCGATGACGTGGCTTTCAACCCATTAGTGACAGCCGAAAGCTGCAACATTTTTACGGGTGCGAGACTAGCGGTGTGCCGCATGAACATCTCGATAGAAGCGGGAGGACAAATGAGCCTAATGAGCGCTGGAACGCGGTAGAAAATTAGTTTTATTGTAAAGGGTGGCGTGTGCGACGCGCGAACCAGAACGCATGCGGAACGGCGGTAGATTAGTCTTGAATCTAGCTGCGATTCGCAGTAAAAAAGAAAAAAAAACATGGTTGATCCCTCCGTCACAGGAATCGGAATAACCCGAAAGTAAAGCGTGCCCTTAACAGAAGTAACTGAATGTTTACTGTACATTGATATAAGAGAGTTTGTGCAATGTATAGTAATGTCTGACAGCTATAGCACTGTTTAATGTGGATGCACCTCCTTCAATATTGGTGGTACATCTCCATCCCGACTACTAAAGTCCATGTTAAACGTTTAAACAAACCCTTGTGGTAGCTGTAGTAGTTAACGGTAAAAGTGTACTCGCCATGTTCAGCGCAGTTTTTTTTGCGCTGAACATGGCGAGTACGTTCCAACTAGCCCAATTTGCCACCTTACTTCGGTAAAAGTGTAATCAGAGAACCAGCTGTGATAGCCAGAAGAGCGTCGCATATTGGACGCAGAACTTGGTGGCCATCCCGCGGCATGTTAAAATGTGATTAAACACCACGGCCGGACTAGAGGGAAGCGCAAAGCGCGTCGTGCCGGCCCGTTAGCCCGGCCGCAATTTTTCTGGAGGCGAGCGCGTGAGCAGTGAACGCGGTGTTACAGCCAGGTGAGGCAGGCGCGCGTCGCAGAGCTATTTTTGGTTTGAATTAGCGTGATGCTATGAGCGAGGCCGACGCTTTTACGACGCTTAGGCTAAGAGTGCCACCTTGCGCTGTGTTAAGGCATTGACAAAATTGAACTTCTATTGAAAATGCGCCGAATGGGACGGACGTGTAACGCGTTGCAGGTGCTAATCGCGGAGGCCACAGTACTGACGAAAAACTTTACTTTACCGCACCCAGAGGGCAACATCACTTCGCCGACCGGGAGGGTGTTAGATATAAATAGCGCGTTTGTAAAGCCACTGAAGTCTGTGACCGTGGCGCAGTGGATAGTGTGCCCGGGATGTGTTGTTGCAGACCGAGCGGTCGTGGGTTCGATGCCCGTTGGCGGAACTTTCTTTCTTTGCCATCTGCTCGTGAACATTTTTTCGACGTCTGTTCCGTGACGGAAATACGTCACTGAAGTCTTGGTGGACCCCGGCATAAAACACTTTCGTAGTTAAAGGAAAACGCACACCTTCCGTTTGTGTGTTTTATTATTGCTCTGAAGTTTTCTTCATCCATTGAAGCAACAAATTACACAAACGTACACGTCGTGTCAAATAATTATCCCAGTGTCACGTGCTACTGATGGCGACGTCAGAGCACAGTCGTCTCCGTAGAGGAGCGACGGCACAGCACTACCATCTACGTAGGGCCATTCCACCATGTACGTCATCCCCTCATTCTCGGGGCACGCGGCCGTGAGAAGAAGGGCAAGCAGCGTTCAGCGTGAAATTTGATCCAGTTAGGCGGCGCGTAGCGTTGTAAATTTCGGCAGACGTAATCGTGAACGCCCAGTGCACGCATTGCGCTCGTCAGCTCAAAATCGTCAAACCTGGTGAGGGGCCCTGTAAGTCGATGATGGCGCAGGGATTGTTAAGAAGTCCATGCCAAGTATGACGTCCCTGGAGCAGTCTTGCAAGATTACGAAACTCGCAGGATACGTGCGATTATTGATTGTGACTCTTGCTCTGCAGAGTCCAGACGGCGTTATTAGGTGGCCTTCAGCGGTACGGATTTTGGGGCCTTCCCAAGCAGTCTTAACTTTCTTCAACATCATGGCGAAGGGCCCATTGATGACGCAATAGTCGGCTCCAGTATCGACGAGAGCCGTCGATGAGAACGTCGCGGTCGCTAGTTCGTCGTCATGCGTTGTGGTTGGGTCGCGGCGTAGGGTCACGGCTGCGTCGGCTTGTTCCGCTGCTTCCATGTTGCGTCGTCGGGTCTTCTTCGGTCCGCGAGATTTCGTCGTCAGGGGTCTGTCTGCTGCGCGTCCTGTTCTGAAAGTCTCGTCGCGGCGTCGTTGTCGGCGGCGGAGGATCTTTGGTAGTTCGTCGTACAGCAACCGCACCTCCATCGGTTGCTGCCCTTAGTTTTCCGGATACGGGCTGACGACCGGCCCCGGTTTAGGCCAGTGTACTGCCGACGGTGCGGTGACGTAACGGCCGGGCGACGGCGAGCGGGAAGGTCGTCGTTCTTGCCACTGTGTTCAGGTGAGGTAGTCGTTGATGTCGCGAGGCCGTTCGCCTGGCTGCGGGCGCGGCGCGTTGACGGCGAATCCGCGTAGCCCCGTCTGTCGGTACTGGCAGTGGCGATTCGTGTGACCGGCGTCCCCGCAGTGGAGAGAGGGCGGTTGTCAGGGGCACTCCAAGCATCGGTCTTCCTCGGTACGTAGCGCGGGGCGTAGCACTGGGCGTCGTTGGTGGTGGCGGCGGCGGCGTCTGGCAGCCGAACTGCTGCGGCGGCGCGGCGTCTTGACGTGGGCGAGGAGGAGGGGGGGGGGGCGTTGCATCGGGCTGCGGCAGCGTAGTTCATGGCTTGCGGCTGAGACAGTGGCGGTTCAAGGTTGCCCAGCGACTGCTGGATTTCTGATCGAACGCCCTCTGTGATCGAGTCCACATGAGGCTGTGGTGAGGGCAACAGCTTGCGCAGTTCCTCCCGAATGATCACTCGCATCGCTTCGCGCAGGTTGTTGGAGGCGAGGGAATGAACAGCTGGGCTGTCTTTTAGTCGAACGGCGATTGTACTGGCGGGTTCGTTCTTCCAGCGTCTTCTCAATCGTCTTCGCTTCTGAGACGAATGCTTGGACTGTCGAAGGTTGGTTCCGCATCAGACCAGCGAAGAGCTCTTGCTTTACCCCTCGCATTAGGAAGCGGACTTCCTTGTCCTCAGGCATGGCAGGATCAGCGTGGTGAAACAGTCGGGTAATTGCCTCTGCAAAGATGGCCACGCTTTGATCTCGAAGTTGGACCCGTGTCTCCAGCAAGTCTGCGGCCTTTTCCTTCCAAACGACGCTAGCGAACGTCTCCAGGAAAGTGCTGCGAAAGGCGTCCCAAGTTCAAAGAGTGGACTGCCGACTCTTGAGCCAGGTCCTTGCTGCGTCTTCCAGGTAAAAGTAGACCTGGCGCAGCTTGTCCTCGGAGTCCCAGTTGTTGAATGTTGAGACCCTTTCGAACGTCTCGAGCCAGGTCTCGGGGTCTTCATTTGGTCATCAATGGAAGGTCGGCGGCTCTCTGGGTGGCTGCATCACGATTGCTGCAGAGGACATCGCGGCCGTAATCATGTCTGTTGTCTTCGTCGCCGTGGCCTTTGGCTTGTCCGATAGGAGTCCGTACTGGGGTTGCAAGCCTTGTAGCCTGCGGCTAGCTCGCTGGTGCACGATGTCTTCGACGTCTTCTTCACACTGTGGGCTTGGTTCCCGGTTCTTCGTAGGCGTCCGGAACATCAAAGACGCAGCACCTCCACCAGATGTGACGTGGTCGTGACGTCGACGAAGGCAGCAGAGAGCACGTCAGAGATGAAACTCTCTATTTGGCCGAACTTGTGGCCGGGAAACTGAAAGTCAAACTACAGCACTGCACTGTTAGCGGCGAACAGAGCGTGGACCGTCGATCAACTGACAAGCCGTCAAGCGCGTCGGCTTATACGCAAGCGCTATCGAACTTTCCAGCGATATCGCTGGTTGTTGCGCAATCTCTAGAATAAGCTCGAGTGGTCGCGTCTTGCGCGCAATCTTAACAAAATGATGTATGATAATCGCGAAGCTTCTCGAAGAATGAGGCGCGGTTTGCGCTGAGCATTGCTGACAGCCTTTGTGGGCGAAAACCGAATACAGCAAAAGTGATAATAAGAAACGCACGTGGCAATATGGGGAATACCGCGCCAAATATGACATCAAGTAGCACATAATAAACAGTGACACTCGATATGCACTCCATCAAAGCGTCGTGAAACGCGAAGAACAACGCTACGAGCGTCGTCTCTTCCCTCTAGCCTGGCCGTTAGTTATCACAGGGCGAGCAGGGAAAGCGGTGCGAAAGCCAGGCGAGCATCGGATAGCTTTTTTTCGATATGGATGGATGCTATGAGCGAGGCTTGCGCTAAAGTCACGACCTCGCGGCGCGTGGACGAAGTTACACTTCTATTGGAAAGGCGCCGAATGGGAGGGTCGTAGCAACGGCGCGTTTTTTTTTTTCGAACGTGGTGGCACATATGTCACCACTCCGTTATAAATGGGACGTTCATAGCATCCATCCCAGAGCACTGGGAGAGGAAAGTGTGAAAGATAAAAAGGCACGTTCATGCAGCATCTGCTATGTCTTTGGCGGTAGTTCAGTGGACTCAAGGCCAGCCATCGTCGCGGTCCGAGAGGTCATGGGTTCGGCTTCTGTCAACGGAGCTTTTTCTCGTAGTTTTTTTTCTTTGACATTTGATGGCATTCATTTTGCTGACATATTTCCGTCACATAAATACCTAATGAAAGTCTTGGTGGACCCCGGCATAAAACATTTTTGTGTTAAAAAAAGTGTGGGCAGTTTGCACTAAGTCGCACAAAGATTGGCAGAGCGAAGCACGGGCCCATGGCCGCTCGTACTTCCCGTCGATCAACACGTCTAGCTTCGAGATGCGCGGCGTCTTCCTCGGGAGTACGTACTTTCTTCGGACGCCTCATGGCTCTGCACACGCAACCTCCGGTATATACTGCATAGCCAGGCTATGCAGTATATACCGGAGGTTGCGCGCGACGTCTCCGTCGGTAGGCTTGGCTTAGCTAC
The DNA here is from genome assembly GCF_013339695.2 of Rhipicephalus sanguineus. NCBI lineage: Eukaryota > Metazoa > Arthropoda > Arachnida > Ixodida > Ixodidae > Rhipicephalus > Rhipicephalus sanguineus. The sequence goes on along the minus strand of NC_051176.1, from coordinate 9,828,501 downwards.
TGCGCGTGCGCGGCTTGGTCCGGTAGTGCGGGATCTGGTCGCTAGACGACGCGATGGTTGCTCCGTCGTTATTTCTATCTTTTAAATGCGAATGCATTTCTTAGCCAGGCTATGTCAGGCGTCCGGCGTTGCCCGCGGCGCCCTCTCCCATAGCAACAGCTGCGGGCGCGCGTGTTTATCCTCGCCCCTAGCAACCGGAGCATGTGGTGTGAGAGAGTGTAGGAGAGGGTAGGTGCAGGGCTTCGCCGCTCCTTCTCTCGCCGTTCGCTCTCTCTCCTCCCTGCGCCCCTACTGCCGCCCTCGCGCCTCACTCTCGACCGTTCGCTGGCTAGGCGCCTCTCAAGAACATCCGTAAATGTGTGCTCGAGACGCCGCTGTGAAACGCCAACGCCGAGCCGGGAACGCTGGCGCCCCACTCTCCCGTCCGCTCGTGCCTCACTCTCGACCGTTCGCTGGCTGCGCGCCTATCAAGGCGATGGCAGAAGTCGGTGAAGGCGAATGTCTGACGGCAACGGTACCCTCTCTCGGCGCAAGAAATGTATTCGCATTTCCTCACGATTCCCTTCGGGGAGGTGGGGGATTTTTTTCTCTATATTGTCACGTGGTCGTGACGTCGACGAAGACAGCAGTCGGCGTTTTCAGAATGAAACTGTTTATTTGGCCGAACTTGTGGCCGGGAAAATGAGAACTAGAACTACAGCAATACACACTGTACAATGATAGCGGCGAACAGGGCGTCGTCCGTCGATCAACTGACAAGCGGTCAAGCGCGTCGGCTTTTATACAGGCGCTATCGAACTTTCCAGCAATATCGCTGGTGGCGGCATTATCTCTCGATAAAGCTAGAACATTCAGGGGCGGCGCGCAATCTTAACAAAACGATCTACTAATATCGAGAAGCTTCTCGAACATTACTTTGCTGACAGCGTCGATCGTTGATAAACGTCCTTGCTGGTCAAACCCGAATAATTCAAAATAAAACAAGAAGTGGGCGTGGCATTGCCCCCCCTCTGAAAAAAAAACCATCGTCCCGATGCTTGTGAAAGAACAAAGAAGAGAGAAAAAAAACAAGTGCATACAGAAATAAATTACAATAACAAAGGAAAAGTAGAGTCCCCAGGTTCGCTAACGCGCAAAAAACGGCTTAAGGCGCACGACATGGACGACTTCAGGTCGTGCGCGGCGTCGCTGGGAGTTCGTAATGCCGTCCGGGATGACCTCGTAGTCAAGAGCGCCGAGGCGTCGAAGAACCTTGTATGGCCCGAAATATCGCCGAAGGAGTTTTTCGCTTAGCCCACGTCGGCGTATAGGCGTCCAGACCCAAACACGGTCGCCGGGCTGGTATTCCACGAAGCGTCGTCGAAGATTGTAGCGACGGCTGTCGGTGTACTGCTGGGTCTCGATGCGCAGGCGGGCGAGCTGGCGAGCTTCTTCGGCACGTTGTAAGTAGGTGGTCACGTCGATGTTTTCCTCGTCGGTCACGTTTGGTAACATGCCGTCGAGCGTCGTTGCCGGGCTCCGTCCGTAGACCAACTTGTACGGCGTCATCTGCGTCGTTTCTTGCACAGCGGTGTTGTATGCGAAGGTCACGTACGGAAGGATGGCATCCCACGTCTTGTGCTCGACGTCAACGTACATGGCCAGCATGTCGGCGATGGTCTTATTTAGCCGCTCGGTGAGGCCATTGGTCTGAGGGTGGTAGGCAGTGGTCCGGCGGTGGCTTGTCTGGCTGTACCTCAAGATCGCCTGAGTTAGCTCCGCTGTAAACGCCGTACCTCTGTCGGTGATGAGGACCTCTGGGGCGCCATGACGCAGAACGATGTCTTCAACAAAGAACTTCGCTACCTCGGCAGCACTGCCTCTAGGTAGGGCCCTTGTTTCGGCATAGCGGGTCAGGTAGTCGGTAGCTACGACGATCCACTTATTACCGCTAGTCGACGTTGGGAACGGCCCCAGGAGGTCCATCCCGATCTGCTGGAACGGTCGCCGAGGTGGCTCGATCGGCTGAAGAAAGCCCGCTGGTCTTGTTGACGGTGTCTTGCGTCGCTGACAGTCTCGGCATGTCCTTACGTAGCGAGTGACGTCGGCGGCAAGGCGCGGCCAGTAGTACTTTTCCTGTACTCTTGCCAGCGTTCGGGAAACACCGAGGTGTCCTGCTGTCGGGTCGTCGTGCAGGGCCTTGAGGACTTCTGGTCGCAATTCTGGAGGCACCACGAGAAGGTACTTGGCCCGATGTGGCGAGAAGTTCTTCTTTTGGAGAACGCCGTTGCGTAAGAAAAACGACGCCAGTGCTCGCTTGAACACTTTCGGAACGACGGCGTTCTTGCCCTCGAGGTATTCCATAAGGTCGCTGAGTTCCGGGTCGGATCGCTGTTGTTCAGGGAAGTCGTCGGCACTTATAGTTCCCAAGAAGTAGTCATCATCCTGGTCGTCTTGTGGCGGCGGGTCCACGGGGGCACGAGACAGGCAGTCGGCGGCAGAGTGTTTTCTTCCGGACTTGTAAACGACGTGAATGTCGAATTCTTGCAGTCGTAGGCTCCACCGTGCGAGGCGACCGGAAGGGTCCTTCAAGTTAGCTAGCCAACACAAGGCGTGGTAGTCGCTCACAACTTTGAAGGGTCGGCCGTAGAGGTAGGGGCGAAACTTCGATGTAGCCCAGATGATGGCCAGGCGCTCCTTTTCCGTTGTGGAATAGTTGATTTCTGCCTTTGATAGCGACCGGCTAGCATAACTGATGACCCTCTCCAGCCCGTCAGTCTTCTGCACGAGGACGGCGCCGAGTCCTAGGCTGCTTGCGTCGGTGTGTATTTCCGTATCGGCGTCTTCGTCGAAATGCGCTAGTATTGGAGGCATCTGAAGGCGTCGTTTAAGTTCTTGAAATGCCTCGATTTGCGCCGTTTCCCACTTGAATGGCGCGTCGGTTTTCGTCAGATGCGTTAGTGGCTGGACTATTCGTGAAAATTCCTTGACGAAGCGTCTGTAGTAGGCGCACAAGCCGAGAAAACGGCGTACGGCCTTCTTATCGGTGGGTGGCGGGAAGGCAGCGATGGCAGCTGTTTTCCGCGGGTCCGGGCGAACACCATTCTTGCTGATCACGTGACCCAAAAACAAGAGCTCCTCGTACGCGAAGCGGCACTTTTCAGGCTTCAGGGTGAGTACGGAGGTCTTGATTGCTTGAAGTACAGCTTCAAGGCGTCGAAGGTGTTCGTCGAAGTTTGAGGAAAACACAACGACGTCGTCCAAGTACACAAGGCACGTCTGCCACTTCAAGCCGGCCAGTAGTACTGTATCCATAACGCGTTGGAAAGTCGCGGGCGCCGAGCAAAGACCAAAGGGCATGACCTTGAACTCGAACAGGCCGTCTGATATTATGAAGGCAGTCTTTTCTCGGTCTCTCTCGTCGACTTCGATTTGCCAGTAGCCTGTCTTGAGGTCCATCGACGAAAAGTACTTGGCGTTGTGGAGTCGATCTAGGGCGTCGTCTATTCGTGGGAGAGGGTACACGTCCTTCTTCGTGACCTTGTTCAGGCGACGATAGTCGACGCAAAAACGTATGGTTCCATCCTTCTTCCTCACTAACACCACAGGTGACGCCCACGGACTCTTGGACGGCTGGATGATGTCGTCGCGTAGCATTTCGTCGACCTGTTTCTTGACGGCCTCGCGTTCTCGCGTCGAAACTCGGTACGGGCTCTGACGGATTGGTCGGGCACTTTCTTCTGTTATGATGCGATGTTTCGCGACTGGGGTCTGTCGAATTCTTGACGACGACGAGAAGCAGTCTGAATTGTAGGAGCAGGGTTTTTAGCTGGTCTTGCTCGTGCTTCGGGAGGCTCGGGTTGACGTCGAAATCTGGTTGGTTTCGTCGATTCGTCGAAGCAGGTTCGGTAGCATCGAAGAGGGCGAGAGCATTGCTGGATTCCACGAATTCGTGGATGTAGGCGACCGTCGTACCAATGTTGAGGTGCCTATATTCGTGGCTGAAATTTGTCAGCACTACCTTTGCTTTGCCATCACGCAGCTCGGCTATGCCTCTTGCGACGCAAATATGACGGTTCAAGAGTAGTTGCTGATCGCCCTCGATGACACCTTCAAGGTCTGCGTGTTCTTCGGTGCCGACGGAAATGATGATGCTGGAGAGAGGCGGAATGGTGACGTGCTCTTCTATCACATTCAATACGGGCTTTCCTGGCGTCGTGTGTGGCGGCAGCGCTTTTTCTGAGGTTAGTGTTATTGACTCAGATCTCAGGTCTATTACGGCACCGTGTTCACTTAGGAAGTCCATCCCAAGTATCACGTCCCTGGAACAGTGCTGCAGGATAAGAAAGCTCGCAGGATAGGTTCGGTCACTGATGCTGACTCTTGCTGTGCAGACTCCAGCCGGCGTTATCAAATGACCTCCAGCGGTGCGGATTTCAGGACCTTCCCAAGCAGTCCTAACTTTCTTCAACTTCGCGGCAAATGACCCACTGACGACGGAATAGTCGGCCCCAGTGTCGACGAAAGCGGTAACGCTGTGTCCGTCGAATAGTACGTCGAGGTCGCTAGTCCGCCGTCTTGCGTTGCGTGTACGTCGCGGCGTCGGGTCACGGCTACGTCGGTTTGCACCGCTGCTTCCACTTTGCGTCGTCAGGTCTGCTTCCACGGGTCGCAAGGTTTCGTCTTCAGGACGTCGTTCGGCGTGCGGCGGGGGCTCGGAACTTCGTCGCGGCGTCGTCGTCGACGGCGGAGGATCTTCAACGTTTCGTCGTTCAGCAATCGCACCTCCATCGGTTGCTGCCCTTAGTTTTCCGGATACGGGCTAGGCGACCGACCCCGGTTTGGGCCAGTGTACTGCCGGCAGTGCGGTGACATGTAGTGGCCGGGCGACGGCGAGCGGGAAGGTCGTCGTTGTTGCCATTGTGTTCCAGTGAGGTAGTCGTCGATGTCGCGAGGCCGTTCGCCTGGCCGCGGGCGCGGCGCGTTCACGGCGAATCCGCGTAGCCCCATCTGTCGGTACTGGCAGCGGCGGTACGTGTGGCCGGCCTCCCCGCAGTGGTACAGAGCGGGCGGTTGTCAGGGGCGCGCCAAACGTCGGTCTTCCTCGGGGTGTAGTGCTGGCCGCCAGGTGGGCGGTAGGGCGTCGATGATTGCGGCGGTGTCTGGCGACGGAACTGCGTCGATGCGGTGTCTTGACGGGGGCGCGGCGGGGGAGCGTAGCGTCGGGCTGCAGCACCGTAGCTCAAGGCTTGCGGCTGAGGCTGTGGCGGTTCAAGGGTGCCCAGCGATTGCTGGATTTCTTCTCGAACGACGTCTGCGATGGAGTCCACTTGAGGCTGGGGTGAGGGCAGCAGCTTGCGCAGTTCCTCTCGCACGATCGCTCGGATTGTTTCGCGCAGGTCGCCGGAGCCGAGCGCATGAACAGCGGGGCTGTCTTGGATTGATCGGCGATTATATTGGCGGGTGCGCATTTCTAGCGTCTTCTCGATGGTCGTGGCTTCTGAGACGAATTCCTGGACGGTATTCGGTGGATTCCTCATAAGTCCAGCGAAGAGCTGTTCCTTTACTCCTCGCCCATGAGGAAACGAACCTTCTCTTCAGGCATATTGGGGTCAGCGTGGCGGAAAAGCCGGGCCATTTCTTCCGCGAAGAGCGCCACGTTTTCGTTCGGCATCTGCACGCGGGTCTCGAGCAGAGCCTCAGCCCTCTCTTTGCGAACGACGCTCGTGAACGTGGCGAGGAACCTGGCGCGAAATGTGTCCCACGTTGTCAGGGTTCGCTCTTGGTTCTCGAACCAGGTACGAGCGGCGTCTTCCAAAGCGAAATAGACATGCCGTAGCTTGTCTTCGCTGGTCCAGGCATTAAAAACGGCGACTCGGTCGTAGGCTTCGAGCCAGCTTTCCGGGTCTTCGAACGACGATCCGCGGAAGGCTGGCGGCTCCTTGGGCGTCCGGAGAAGGATCGGTGCGGGCGGCACAGCGTCTGTCATCGTCGCTGTGGTCGAGGTCAGGATCTTTGTTTGCCGGGTCTTTTCAGGTAGAGGCCCGTGCTCTGGCGGTAGACCTTCTTGCCTGCGGCTTGCTCGACGATCCGGGGTTTCTTTGCCGTCGTCCTCCTCGCGGCTTGAGCTTCGGTCAGCGCTTCGCGGGGGCGTCCGGATCATGGAAGAAGCAGCACCTCCACCAGATGTCACGTGGTCGTGACGTCGACGAAGACAGCAGTCGGCGTTTTCAGAATGAAACTGTTTATTTGGCCGAACTTGTGGCCGGGAAAATGAGAACTAGAACTACAGCAATACACACTGTACAATGATAGCGGCGAACAGGGCGTCGTCCGTCGATCAACTGACAAGCGGTCAAGCGCGTCGGCTTTTATACAGGCGCTATCGAACTTTCCAGCGATATCGCTGGTGGCGGCATTATCTCTCGATAAAGCTAGAACATTCACGGGCGGCGCGCAATCTTAACAAAACGATCTACTAATATCGAGAAGCTTCTCGAACATTGCTTTGCGGACAGCGTCGATCGTTGATAAACGTCCTTGCTGGTCAAACCCGAATAATTCAAAATAAAACAAGAAGTGGGCGTGGCAATATATAACAAAATGGCTAGGTGGGCTAGTTGGTAACGCATGATTGAAAAACTTTGAGCGCGCAAAAGGACGTAGGACCAGAAGAAACACAAACCGCGAGTGAGGGCTTGTGGTTTGTGTTTCTTCTGGTCCTACGTCCTTTTGCGCGCTCAAAGTTTTGCAATCGTGGCAATATACTTCTTTCTCTCCCTTTCGTTGATGTTCTCTCTGTCTCTCTTTTTCGTTCTGAATTTATTTCGCTCTAATACTCCGTTTCTCATTCTTTATGTGCTACGCTTTACTCTCTCTTCCCTCCTCCTCATACTCAGTTCCCTTTCCACCCCCTTGCTACACTATTTTATAGAAGGCTGTGCTATCCTCTGCTAGCGCGTCTCAATAGAAGAGTATAGGGACGCTCGCCTTCGGATCGAGGGTACGCGGGTTTGAATCCGCCTTCGTGAAGACTTCTTCACTTCCTCTATATCTTTCTTTCTGTCTCCCTGTTTGTTGTTCCTCTCTCTCTCTCTCTACTCGTTCTCTCACACATCGGGGTGACACCCTGATGTGTGACCCTGAAATCCCACTATAGGCCCCGCCATAGTCGGGTTTGCCCAAATTCTATGGCACATAGAATGATGATGATGATGATAGTTCATGATGATGATAGTTTTTAGGCAGACACTTTACGCCGAGCTAGAACAGCTTCGCTGTTAAATAACCAGCGCGCTATTCTCTCTTGGCATTTCTTGTCTCTTTGGCTCACTTAGTGACGTCAAAACAGCGATGCACGTGACATTATTGGGGCACATACTCTCGATTGGTCCATATGCGCGAAATATCACTTGTGGATTGTCTCCCGCCCTGCGCTTGCCATGCAGTCGCTCACCCGTTCTTCTTCGTCTCGTCTGACCACCGCACGCGATCAACTGGTTTCGCTCCATTTTGTGCGTTTGCGGCTGCGCCAGTGGAGATAATAGGATGTAGCCGACAAGCGCAAAATCCTGATAAGCTCAGCACTGATGCTGACATTGTACGCCTGCTTTATAACGAAATAAGTGGCGAGGAGATATGGCCTGTAAGAAGGGTAGTGAAGGCGAAAACGAAACCAATGGAACAGGCGCCGGATTATTCGATTCTTCCAACCGACCAACTCTTCACAGCGCAGACAGTGAAGCTCGCCAGAAAAAAGGCAAGCTCGCATGCACGGTTTTTTCTAAATTTTTGTTGCGATAGCAGTTATATCGACACTCTGGACAGATTTTCATCTTCACCATCAGTATAAAGTCCAAAAGTATAACATCGCTCCGCGCATCGTATGTTCTACTCGTGAGCAAAAGCTGGCGAGCGCCGGCGAGCAACACGGCTGAAGCAAAGGCGAAGCAAGCTGGCCATCTCCGTCCCACGGAGGGCGCATGCGATAACATCAGACCGCGTGCGAGGCCTGCCGTCGATTGCTTCTCAATGAGAAAGGAAACGCCCCGCCCGTCTTTCGCTGGGCGATGGAGCATCAAGTGACGCCGGGGAAGGGGTGGGTGGGGTGCTGCATGGTTCCAATAGGAAGCATCAACCAAGGTCGATCCAAATAGGTGGCGAAGCTTCGGGCGAAAAGCGGTTCAGAATCTATTGCCAACGACGCCAGCAAGGGGAGTTATGGGTGCTGCGAGTGAAGCGCGACTATGCTTGGAGGGAACAAACACTAATAGCGAAAGACCAAGTTTTATTGAAGGGCAAAGCAATATTTATGCTTTACAAATGACATTTATTTCCCGAACAATATTATGTAGATGCAATGTGCCGATAATGGATGACAGTGTTTAATTATTGCGAAAAACCTTTTTCTTAGCCCCCCTGAAGAAAGGTGCATTGTTATTCAATGGAGCCCATGCGGTGCATGGAAAGGCGCGCTCGTATGTTCGTCTGCAACGACACACCCCCTCAAGTGTTCTCATGTTTGGCATTTGCATGCGTTCTCTTAATTATTGTGGTGAGACTATGATTTTTGCTGTGCGGGGCGTTGTGAGGTGCGTTTCATCGTTGGTGAACTTGTTGATTACGGTGTTCAGCTGGCAACGACACGACGCCCCTACCGTTTAACGCCGGACGCTTTCCTCGGTACTCGCGAAAACGATGCGATATTCAAGAATGCAATAGCAACACGCGTATGCCTGGCGAGCCCTCTCTTCTAGATACGACACCAGGACAACGGTTCGGAGTAGCGCGCTTGCTGGATTTTCATGAATCAGTATTCCAGGCGCCCGGTTTTCTTCGTGAACACGCGGTGCCTACTATATTTCCTGTTATCGGTGAGCAGATCGCATAGTATTCGGTCGCGCTACAATTCGCATGCCTTTATAGGTTACACGTAAGGTTAATTTATCGGAACATAAGGCAAAACATAGTGCACGTAGTGTACGCATTTTTGTATACTTATTAAGGCACTTTTGGCTCATGGTGTCGCGTGTGATAAGATTACGTTACCGTGACCGTTGAATAAAACTGAAATGTCATCATTTTCGCGTGACCAGGCGTCATTTTCTTCTCGTTAGAACTGAAGCACAAAAGCAATGTGCTCTTTAAGGCCCCTGCGCATATGCGAAGCAAATAAGCACCACTGCAAACATGAGAGGTACGCGGCTGCTTACTTCAATCCCTCTGTGGAAGATGACGCGAACGCAGAATGAAAGCACCAAGAATTAGGTTTCCTGGTAAAACCGAGGCGAATTAAATGGCGGTATACTTAAACACCGCTGTTCAATCGAATCGATATTAGTTTAGCTAGCGTTGGCTTCAAGCGCACTCGCCAAGGACTTGCGGCCTCGCCATAGCGCGAGTCCTTAGCGATCTGGGGCCTAAGAACGCTATTTTGAGGCCAACTTTCGCACTAGTGCCAACAAAATGACGTGACCTTTTTTACCGGATACTGCGTCACATCCGCTTTATTTTTTGTTCCGCCAGAAGTGTTCCCTCCACACACAGATGGCACTAAGCCTCATGAGCAGCTGATGAGCAGCCATTTTCTGAACGAATGGGCTCCAATAGAATCTTCGCTACCAGTTACATTTACCTTGCATCAACATTCACTATTAAGGCGCGGTCGGCAGCGCTGTCTCGGCACACATCAGCAAATGGCCCTTCTACGCGCCGCGCTCTCACCGCTTCGTGCTGTGACCACTGATACCCCAAACTACACGAAAACCTTTTCTCTCCCGGGAGTGGCTGTATTCCAATGCACCAGCGCTTTGTTCGGTTACGCGAGATCGGATGAAAAATTTAGCTGCTAGCCATATTTCGTATAAGATTATGACATGTAGCTATCGCATTCACAGCTTCGCTTTTTCATTGGAACATAACTTTTTTTAATTCGGGGGACAAATTGTTCTCGCCCCACCAACTCTCGAATCTACCCTAACCCCCACCCCACGGCACGCGGTCGCCGGCGATTTTGGCACCGGCACGCAGGTCTAGTCGGAAGTATGCCCTGTCTTGTGATGTAATTTCGCTCAAGTCCCTATGAATTTGCAATGTGTAACACGCAATAATAAAGTGCTTATACAGAATGATCACAGTATTTGTTGTGTCACTACCACGAGAGCAAGCATTCACCGTTGGGCCATCCCATACCAAGTGTCCCAGTCATGGCGATGGATATCGCAGCCTTTTTGTTGGTACCAGATGGAGAATTTTGGTAAAATAACTTTTGCATAAAAAAAAACGTTATTTCCATGGCACCTTCTTGAATTTCACACGGTTCTGTTAAACTAAGTGTAACAGAAAAAAATCGTTTAAACTATGTCTTTAATGCTGATCTGAAAAACTGTGCTTGCAACGCTACAATTGTTCTGTTTAGACGTCTTAATATAAGAACTCCGAAACTTTTGTGTTCCACTGCCAGCTACATCATTTTAAAAACAATTGAAGTCTTCACATTTATCGATTTTTTATTAAGCACACTTGCACTCTCCATGAACAACAGAAATGTTTTTATGACTTTCACGTATATGTATGTACTTTCATACAAATATGCTTCTGGGCCAGTTGTGCTTCAATTATTCTTCAAAAAATTGCGAAGCAAGAGAAGTATGCGTTTTACAACATTTTTGACCATATTGTCTGTACTCATGCAGTCCAAGTAAATATATTTTGTATGCCACATTTCATAGAACAATTCATTGCTACGAAATAAAGAAAGTCAACGAATCAATTTTTTTTTGTTTTTACGAAGACATTAATATTTCAAATTGGCCCTCAGATTGCACATGACATTTCGATGTGTTGCAACGTTATCACACAGCACTTAGTCGCTCTTGCAGCTGACACTTGGCACAGGCAAGATGAGAGGTGTACGTGAACGGCTGGTGGGAGCTCGCAAGTGCCTTGACGTCTTGGTGAGAAGTACTGAATTTGTGCTACAAATGTGAGCATGCTTGGCAGGCCCGATGAACGTTTATAGACGCCGGGGAGCAACCACAGGTATTCTTGGCACTTTGTGCTACAATGCCATCAGCAGAACTAGTATGTCTGTCTATAAATATGCAGGGTGCCTCAGCTATCTTCTGGCAGTTTAAGAATACACTGACGCACGGTATCACCATGCGACCAAGTGCATATTGCTGATTGTAGTCTGGAGGACATCACACTATTTTTTTGTTCTTATTAATTGAATACTTGTGCATTTTTATATGTCTAACTTTTGAAAAAAGGAAGCTAGGCAAGAAAAGCCAATGATAAAGTTCTAGATCGGTTTTCAAACCGTCCAATTAGACACTTTCTAGCTTTCTATGCATTAGGTATTAGGGACTTTCTGCTTACCACTTATGCCCGCGAAATAGCGAAAAAATACCACGTGACATGTTCTCTTGCGCGCCTTGAATGCAGTGCTGCCTAATGTTCAATGTGCAAAAGGAATGCTTCCCTCGCGGCGATTCATAGCAGCGATAAACAGGCGCAGCTGTTATCGCTTGTGCTGCCGCTAGCAAAATCTGCGTTATCGCACAGCCACCGCCATTTTCGCTGCCCTGTCGAGGCAGCACACCCGGCCATATGCTCGGTCGTTTTCACGCAGAACGTAACAGGTCGCGCAAGTGAGCATGTCACGCATTATTATTTTTTATTTCGCTCGGCTCCGTAGTAAGCAGATACACTCAACACTAAACAGATAGAAAGTTGCAAACTGCCTAATCAGACTTTCTGCAGACCGATCTACAACTTTCTCGTGCGAATTTCGTGTTCAGCTTCATTGCTTCAAAAGTTGTTCAACTAAAAATGCCTAATTAAGCAAATAAGAAGAAAACAAAAATAGCGTGACACACTCCAGGCAATAGACAGCAACCTGCATTTGATCGCATCGTCATAGATTGCGTCGTCATGTTTTTAAACTATGGCTACATGTCGCTTGAGCACCTTGTATTAAACATTACCGCGCAGTGTTTATACGTCTTTCTAGGTGTTCTAGTTGAGAACATGGCCCTATAGCACGACGTACCAACACAACCGGTTACTGTTCCCCGGGCTTATATTTTCATTGGGCACGCCAAGCACCGTCACGTTTGTAATGCGAATCCAGTACTGGCAACCGTTAAATCAAGGCGACAGGACCTTGCATCTTGCCTGCCCCGCCACGGTGGTCTAGTGGTTATGGCGCTCGACTGCTGACCCAGCAGCGGCGGCTGCATTCTCGATGGAGGCGAAAATGTTTGAGGCCCGTGTATTTAAATTTAGGTGCACGTTAAAGAATCCCAGGTGGTCGAAATTTCCGGAACCATCCACTACGGCGTCTCTCATAATCATATGGTGGTTTTGGGACGTTAAACCCCAGATAATATTATGCATCTTGCCAATGCCTGTGCTAAGTGTAAGCTGCAAAAGTGACTCAGTTCTGTGTGGCCAAATGACAATACTGCAAAATGCCGGGTGCCTTGTTTAGGCCAATGTCAAGCCATTATCTTGTTAAAAATAAAATATGATATAATGTGACCCTCTTTCTTGTCTTAACAATGAAGCGTTCTAAAAAATACCGCATACAAAAGCTTTTTACTTGGGCCCCAACAACAAAAAATGCGGTCCATGATGCTGTAAATCGCACAATTTCTCTTGTTTCAAAATATTTTTTTCAAGATTTGTACGTATTTGTACGAAAATACGTACACTTACGCGGAAGTCATAGAAATATTTTAGTTGGTCAAGGAGAGCGCGAGCGTGTTTATTAAAAAACTGTGAGCTTTGACAAACTTTCTTGTTCTTGAAAATATGCAGCTGGCAGTGAATCACAAAAATTTCGCAATTATTATATCAGAACATATAAACAGAACCTCTGCTGTAGCGCAAGCGGAGCTCTTCAGATAAGCATATAAAGACAGGTTTTACAGAAACTTTTCCACTGTGTGCGAAATTCGACAGGGCGTCAAGGAAATGAAAATTGTTTTCATGCGGAAATTATTTCACTAGAATGCCCCATGTGGCACAACACGAAGGCACACATTTTGGCAGCAATATCTGGGATGTACGAGCACCACAGGTGGGACTTTTGGCCTAGAATGACCCTCTTGGTTTACGCTTGTTAAGCCTAATTTTTTCACGGGGTCGTGGCGTCCGCGATGACAGCAGTCAGCGCGTTCAAAATGAAAGTCTTTATTTGGCCGAACTTGTGGCCGGGAAATGAAAACTCAAACTACAGCAATACACGCTATACACTGATAGCGGCGAACTGGGCGTCGGTCGTCGATCAACTGACAAGCGGTGAAGCGCGGCGGCATTTATACACGTGCCGTCGAATATTCCAGCGTTATCGGTGGTTGTTGCGCAAGCTCTAGAATAAGCTCGAGTGTCCGCGTCTTGCGCGCTATCTTAACAAAACGATCTACAATAATTGCGAAGTTTCTCGAACAATGAGGCGCGGTTTAGGCTGAGCGTTTCTGACAGCCTCTGTGAGCGAAAACCGAATATACTCTAAGCCAAAAATGAGAAAAATGAGAGTAACTGCGGGTTTTAGTCCTAAAGACCAACTGTTACTCCCCAAAAAGACCAACTGGAACAAGATGGCTGACATGTCTCAAGTTGCGGGAGTAACCGTTTAGGGTTAGGTTGGAAGGGAGCAACAGAAGGACGAACGGCAACAGTTGCTCTTGGCGCGCACACGTTGCTCTCCGCAGGACGTACCCTGTATCGTTCGATGCATGGGCCACCTTTTCTTGCGGGCTGGCGTAAGGAAACTACTTTTTGTAAAATGAACAGAGAGATGCGCACGCTAATAGGGACATTTAGCTTGAACGTATAGTTTTTAACGTTACCGTGCCTACCGGAACCCTCTTTTTTTTAGTTTTAGCTCCCCGTACGTAAACGGATGCCTTTACGTTTGAATAAACCATGAAATACTGCTGATAAGGGCATTTAAATTATATTTAATTTAGGTAAGATTGTATCACCGCTGCGGCAAAATCTCGAGGGGTTTTTAGCGTTACCGGGTTATCTGACGATAGTGTCGCCATCTTGTGACGCTTCGTGCAACCATAGTCATCAATGCGTTTGTTTTCGCCTAGTGTTTTTGTGCAAACAATGATTGAAAAGGTAACTTATTCGTAATTATGCCGCGGCAAGGCATTCACAGCAGAAGTAGAACGCACGATGTGTCTGCAATAAGAATTTTTTGCTTGCCTGGTTCATCTTGTTCCCGCTAGATGCGTCACCTATCTAGCCTGTCGGGGTATTTATGTCAAGGCTTTTCACGTTTTTACGGCTTCGGTATTGTATTTCTAGGTCTGACTTTAGCCAGTGAAACAAGGTAATCGCAATTGGCGCTCGCACTTCGGCTTATTTTTACTCGGCGGCTGGAGCCTCGGCAGAGCGGGTATTGCGAGTAGCCGCGAACAAAGGTGGATTTGCGAGATAGGGCCGTAAACGTAAAGCCAATCCGGCGAGTAGTTCACGTTGCGTAAAGGCCCGCGCATGCGCAGATTCCTTCCGGAAACTCGTAACACGGTAACCTAAAGCTAAAAGCCCCTAATACAAGCTAAAGCTCCTAATAAAAGGCATGGTTGCACTTGAACGCCCGCACCTGAAGCTGCTGTCGTCGCAAGTTAAATGGTGTGTTTGCGTATAACATTTGGCATAAATATATAGCCTGATAATGTGGCAATAAAATGCGAAGCTTCGCGAGTCTCCGTGCATATTTCACGACAAACAAGAGGATGAGAGAAGTACACAGTTAATAGACTTTACATTTCCGGTTTTATGCTGAACGGCAGTCACCCAAAGCAGCAAAAGCCCCGACTGCAGCGTTGCAGCAGGGATCACACAATGAACTCTTATATCGCGATGCGCAGAACGACTGACAGCGAGCTAACGCCGCTGCTTCCCCCCCGCTGATCTCTACCTTGTCACTGGCTGGTTTGGGCGGAAGGGCAGCTATCGCAATCGGGTCCGGCTAAGTCCGGCTGTTCCAACCCTTCCCCCAAAGAGGTAAATATTCGTATAGCGTGATTACCTATGAAACAATAAGTACACATATAAATAGACCTAAAGCGGCATAAAAAATGTTCAAATTGCTGACCAAAGAAGCCACGTAATATGATTTTATAGGTTAGCTGCATCATTTCTAAAAGAACACGTCGTGTCAAGACGCTGGAAAGCACAGGCATTGTACTCACACGAATATTAAATATTTTCGGATAGTTACTCTAAATAAAAGCACGGGTGTCGAGAGCCCTAGAAAGAGTATTGTGAAACCTGGAAACGCACTGAATGTATTTTTAATACCACTACCTTAAAAAAACATGGCTTATCCCTCCGTAATAGGAATCGGTATAACACGAAAGTGAAACGTGTCTTCACAGAAGTAGTGCTTCTTGTGTAGTGATATATGAGAGCTTGTGCAATGTCTATTGGTGTCTTGCAGCTATAGCACCGTTTGACATGGATGCACCCACATTGACGTCTAGTGGCACATCTCCATCGCGACGAATAACGCCCATTATCATAAATTAACCGTTGTGGTAGACGAAGTTTTTAACATACACCTGGACACAGCGTATCGTGAAACCCGCGCAAAGATGACATCAACAAGCGCATAATAAACACTGGTACTCGATATGCGCTTCTTCAAAGCGCCGTCAGCTATCGCAAGTGGAAACTGCACTACTCCGACAACGAGCCGTCACACGCTAACACGAAGCCAAAGACAAAGAACGTAAGTGCGTCTTGGGCGACTCCGCAATGCTAGCGCGGCCAGTGTTTTTCGCTGGCATCAAGATGCTTTAACCATGGCCTTCGAGATTGTGCGCCGGCACTCAATCTCCGAGGCCATGCTTTAACTGCGTCGTCGCCGAATCATTCTCTATCGGCGCGAGTAAGTGTCATGCCGCATTACTTCACTTCCCCACTCACAGATGGCGGCACCACCCCGCCCTGCCTAGCCCTGACAACAGAGGGCAGCGGGCGAGAGAGAATGCGTCAGAGATATAAGGCGCGTTTGTGAAGTGGCGTACCGCTGCCTCGGTAGCTTTGTCGGTAGAGCGCCAGGCGCTTATCGTGGCGACCAGGAAATCGTGTGCTCGATTCCCGGCAGGGGTAGTCTTTCTCAGTTTTTTTTCTTTCTCATCCGTTAGCGTCCGTTTTAGCAGCGTCATATCCGTGACGGAAATACATCACTAAAGTCTTTGTGGACGCCGGCATAAAACGCTTTCGTGTTAAAAACATTTTCGGTTGCTATATCGAGGGGTCGGCTCGTCGGTGACGTGTAATCGCAGTGTGACGTCATGGGCATACAGCAACTCGCGACATACTCGTGAGAAGATTTGTCGTCTGCCCGTGATGCACGTAAACAAGGATGAGTGAATCGTCGTCCAATAAACCCGACAGTGATTTCTGCGGTTTAGGCTGCATGCAGGAGGCAGAGTTATGGAACTGTGTTGACTAGTCGGGATAATGTCCATTGCGGTGCGGCTGACTTGCAGGTTCTCAGCGACGAAAGCATTAAAATCAAAGTAAAATATTTTATACCTGTTGTCTGACTCCGATGAGGAGAGCGTTAATACTGCATAGCAAGTAAACGACAAATGTCCGTTTTGCGATGTCTCGAAATCGTGTCAGCACTCCTTTACCCTTTAATGCCTGAATTATGAAAGCGCCGAAGAAAAAAACATTGTTTTTCATTTTTTAGCTTTAAATAGCAACCTTAACTTAAATGAACAGTTGTATTATCCAAAATGCAACTTTAATGCATGCTTTTAGGTATGTCGCGAATTCGCGACAACCGGCACTTAAGGCAATAGTACCTCAATACAGGGATATGTTCAATGCAACGCAAGTATGGCATCCCCGCATCAATGAAGCGGATCTGTTCAAGGCTACGTATCATGGCGTCGTCATTGTTGTTAAATGCGAGTTTCACTTTACTGCCTCCTGCCAATCACATGACATCGTGTTGGCCACCGTGTGGACCCTGGACTCCGCCGCCCAGTATAGCCGACTTCTTGGGAGTCGACAGAATGAGATGAAGGTGACGGCACTGAGAAATAGATCTAGCTCGCCACGAGATAGAGCCAGTCCTTTGCTCAGATTTTTTTTTAGCGTCGCAAACAGATTTCTCTGCTGAACAATGTGATCCATGAAGGGGTCATAAAAAATTTCTTGAAATATTCAATAGGAGATCGGACAGTGTCACATTGAGGAAGAGCGGTTTTCGAGTGTGGCATTTCCCGCTGTTCTTGACAGTGTTTTTTTTCCACCGCACCACATGTTTTAGAGAGGCACTAGCTAGGTTGGTCTACCACATCTTCGTCTTCATCCTCACTGCTCGATGAAGACACTCGTGCTTGTACAGTTGGATCGGAATCGACATCGTCGTCTTCGCTGTCACCGAGACAGCTTTCGTCACTTTTATCTTCAGGTTTCAAGCGCGCGCGAAACCTTTTTTTTTCCCAAAAATGAGCGGAAGTCCATCATGAACTTGTCATACCGGCGATCAGCGCTGACTGACTCCAATGCCGGATGTCGCGAATTCGCGACATACCACAGAAGCGAGGATCGCGCAGAAAATAACGTACTTCAAAACAACGTGACATGTCGTGTGCAACCTCTTGTATGCGTGCACACCGAACGTTTTTATAGGAGATGGAACTTACGTCCCTCGGGAAGAAAACAACGAAGAAGTGAGAGCTGTCGCACGTGCTTCGCGCTCTCCGGCAACTGATACACAACACTGGGTTCCAGCTTGCAATACCTTACAAGCGATGGTGCTCGATGTCTCGTGCTGAAAGCTACGTTCACCGCAAATACGTGACAGCCGCCGTTGAAGGCATCAACGCGTTTCGCGTGTTACTTGGTCGGCGTCTTTCGGTATGTCGCGAATTCGCGACAACCGGAAGTAAAGGGTTAAACGATTCAAATACAAAGATGGCAACCGAAAGCAAACATCTGATAGCGCAGATGCTGTCAGCAAATGTGGCTGCAAGGTACTGGCAAACACACATGTGTACTGCAAGAACAAGAAGGACGCACACTAAGCAGAAGACAGTCAAATGAGGAAGGATGTAAATTAGGCGGTTCACTGGGCGAGTTGGAAACTCAATATCGACATGACTGAAGGAGATAAAAGTGTCACAGTTAAGACATCTGCAGATGAGAGGCAAGACACACTTACATACTGAAACAGGTAAGCGCACCAAGAAAAGGACAACGAAAAGAAATACACAGAGTGCCACTTCCCTGATACTGTGAAACCAGTACGCCATCTATGTAGTTTTCTTATTTATGATGTGGTAACATCACATGCTTGAGAATAAATGATATCGAACATTTTTTCTAATGCTTTTAGTCTTCCTTATTTCGCTAAGTATGGGAAACGTTAACGTCCGCACGGAACCAGGCAGACGAAGCACTCTTGATGTCATGCAGGAAAAGTTTCTGACCGAGCACAGTAATGCCGCTTTCGAAGAAAGAGCTCGCGTTTTAAATGCGAAGCATTTCTTGGTGAACCTTTGGCACTTTGATCGCTTCTATCTACGTGCTGGGTGCTCTCATGATCGCCTCCTTAACTTGGTGTAGACCAAAACTGGCATGGGAGGGTAAGAGGATTTGACAAATATGACTCTCGGGTCATGACATGTGTAGTGAAGAGGAGGAAGAAGCCACGCTCGGTCGGCTGTTGCTGTGCGCGTGATCTGCGTTCCTGTTGGACCGGCGCTAACATCGTCTGCACAAGTCGTCAGAACGTTGTTAATAAACCGTCAAACGACATCTGGTGGAGGTTGCTGCAATCCCTGACCTCAACCTGGAACTTCGCAACCGAACGTTGCCCGCTGCTTCAACCGCTGCGATGACCGACATTGCCACCAGTCAGCCCGACACCGCCGCGGGTTCCAGCTCCAGCGGCGCCATTCAGCGGTACCGTGACCCTCCTATTTTAGCGGGACCGGTGAGGCTGACGTGGAAGATTGGCTTTCCACTTATGAGCGCGTCAGTGAGACCAACAACTCGGATGACCCGGCCAAACTCCGTGTCGTCATCTATCTTTCTGACGTCGCCAACCTCTGGTTTCACAACCACGAACGCGAGCTCCATACCTGGTCTGAATTCAAGACAGCGATCGCAGACGTCTTCGACCGCCCAACTTCACGAAAGCTGCGCGCTGAACAACGTCTACGCCAGCGTGCTCAACAGCCCGGTGAGACGTATACGAGCTACATCCAGGATGTCGTAAATATTTGCTCCCGCGTCAATGCCTCCATGAGCGAAGAGGCTAAAGTGAAACATATCCTCAAAGGTATCGAGGACGAGGCATTTCATATGCTTCTTGCGCGGAACGCTGCTTCTGTCGCGGACGTCGTTACTCTTTGCCAGAGTTTCAATGAGCTGCATCGACAAAAGGTCCTTGCACGCAGCGCTGTCGCAGCTGCTGAACCACTCTCGAGCCTCACGCTAGCTTCCCACCCGTCGCCCACTGCATCGCTCTCTAGCCAAATCAAAGACTTTATTCGGGAGGAGGTGGCGCGCCAGCTCTCTATGCTGCCTCTGAGCGATCGACCCCTACAACCTGACGCATCGCTGGCTACTCCCATCAGGAGGGCTATCCGCGAGCAACTTGCCGAATCGGTACCTTTGACCCAGCCATGTTTGCCTGTTGCTGCACCTCTGACCTATGCCGCGGTCGCGGCACAACCTCCACCGCCGACCTTCGCCTACTCTGAAGCAATGCACCCGCTAACAGCCCAGCCTCCTGCGCCCCCTCCAATGCCAACTCGAAGTCAATACGCTCAGAACCCCTGGCGCACACGCGACAACCGGCCCATATGTTTCGCTTGCGGTTTTGCCGGCCATGTGGCGCGCTTCTGCAACCGTCGCATGTCACCTGCGCATCAAGCTGCCGCAACGCCCGGATACGGCTACCCACACGCTACTGGCGACCACGCCACGCGTCTCAGCTCCGACTTTTCGCCGCCTCCACGACGACCTTTCAGCAACCACTGCTCCCCATCACCCCGTCGTCGCTCGCCTTCACCCTTACGTAGTCGGCAGTCACCTAGCGAGGGAAACTAGTTGCTGCAGTTCCGCAGGCACGAATTGCCAGCTTCGCGAATTCTACAAGGCCTGCACAGTCACCACGCAATTTACTCGACGTCATAGTAGAAGGAAATGCTGCAACTGCGCTTATTGACACTGGGGCTCCGATTTCAGGCATGGACGAGAACTTTTATTCGAAAATTACGTAAGGTCACAACGCCGTTCTCCGGCGTGCTACTGCGCACCGCAAGTACGCAGCACGTAGCACCGGTTGCTGCATGCACCGCTAGGGTGGTTATTGACGGCGCGCTCTATATCGTCGAATTCCTTGTGCTGTCTTCATGCTCACACGACATCATCCTCGGCTGGGACTTCTTGACTCAGCATCGTGCCATCATTGACTGTGCCCGGACCGAGGTGGCGCTCTTCCCGTTCTCTGACGACGCATTGCCTGACCTTTATAAAAGTACAGCCAAAAAGCTCACTGTTGTGTCCGACACGGACATACCACCCGCAATGTCAGTGCTTGTGCCCGTGTCTTGCTCCACCGCGCCAGATGCTACCGTCCTTTTTACGCCATCGCCTATTTTTCTGCGTCGCTGGGCTCTCCCCCTCCCGTTTGCCGTCCTGACTACTGCATCTGGATCATCGGTTATGCTTGTGTGCAATCCGTTTCAGCAACCCGTTACCTTGCTTTGAGGAGAATCTCTTGGTCGTGTTCATCCTGTTGATCCGTTTCACATCATCGAGACTTCGCATGACACGCCTTGTTATGAGCTCGATGCCCTTACTTCTCCCGTTAAGCGCACGTCTTCTGCATCATCATCAACTCCACCTTCATCAGACATCTTTGAATCTGTCTTGGATGCCGACCTGCCACCTCCGTACCGCATGCAAGTACTCGAGCTTCTGCAGAACTTTCGCTCATCGTTTGATTGCGATCAACCTCGCTTGGGCCGTACGGAGAATGTCAGTCACAGCATCCACACAGGTTTTCATCCTCGATTACGCCAGCGACCATACCGTGTGTCGGCAGCCGAGCGTAAGGTGATTCACGAGCAAGTCAATGAAATGCTGCAGCGTGGCGTCATTCGCCCTTCCCACAGTCCTCGGGCGTCACCTGTGGTGCTAGTACGCAAGAAGGACGGGTCAATACGCTTCTGTGTGGATTACCGTCGGCTAAATAAGATCACTCGTAAAGACGTCTACCCGCTGCCTCGTATAGATGACGCACTCGACTGCTTGCAAGGAGCGGAGTACTACTCTTCTTTAGATCTTCGCTCTGGCTATTGGCAAGTGCCGATGGCTGAAGGTGACTGCGAGAAGACAGCTTACGTGACGCCCGATGGCTTATACGAATTTACCGTAATGCCTTTTGGGCTCTGCGATGCGCCCGATACTTTCGAGCGCATGATGGACACCATCCTTCGTAACTACAAGTGGAAAACATGTGTGTGCTATCTTGACGACATCATCGTGTTTTCCTCCAATTTTCCGAGGCACCTTGTTCGCTTGCGTGAGATACTGACCTGCCTCACCACTGCCGGCCTCCAGCTCAACATCAAAAAGTGCCGTTTCGCCGCCCGCAAGCTAGCAATATTGGGACACGTTGTATCGAAGGATAGTGTGCTTCCTGACCCAGCCAAGCTTCGCGCCGTCGCCGAGTTTCCCAAGCCCACAACCCTTAAGGCGCCCTGCAGCTTTGTAGGCCTCTGCTCGTATATCCGGCGTTTTGTACGTAATTTTGCAACCATCATAGCACCACTGACGAATTTGCTTACGGCTAGTAACGGTATGTCCGCTTGGTCAACCTCGTGCGACGAAGACTTTGAGCAACTACGTCGCCTACTCACTTCACCGCCTATCCTTCGACATTACGACCCCACAGCACCTACGGAGATCCATACCGACGCTAGCGGCATCGGACTTGGTGCAGTCCTCGCTCAGCGGAAAGACGGCTACGACGAGTACGTCGTCGCCTATGCCAGTCGCACTTTGAAAAAGGCCGAAGCGAACTATTCTGTGACAGAAAAAGAGTGTTTGGCCATCATTTGGGCTCTCGGTAAATTCCGTCCATACATATATGGTCGTGCTTTCGACGTTGTCACCGACCACCACGGCCTTTGCTGGCTTTCTTCCCTGAAAGATCCGTCAGGTCGCCTCGGCCGATGGGCGCTTCGCTTACAAGAGTATGACATTCGCGTTCTCTACAGATCGGGCAGGAAGCACTCTGACGCCGATGCGCTATCTCGATCGCCGATAACTTCGGATGTAGCTTCCCCATCAACGCTCTTCGAAACTATGTCAACCATCGACGCCACGGATATGCCTGATGAACAGCGAAAGGATCCCCTGCTTTCAACTATCCTAAACTTCCTGCAGGATCCATCGGCCACAGCTTCTAGAACGCTTCGTCGCCAAGCCGCCCACTTTACTGTGCGCGAGAAAATCCTTTACCGCAGAAATTGCATGCCTGATGGTCGCAAATGGCTGCTCGTGATACCACGGCACACGCGGCCTGACATTTGCGCTTACTTCCATGCTGCTCCTCATCATGGTCACGCCGGCGTTCTGAAAACGTATACTCGGCTAAGGCAACGTTTCTACTGGCGGGGAATGTATCACTTTGTCTGCCTGTATATTCGCGCATGCACGGCGTGCCAGCGGCTTAAAATTCACCAACGCCCTTCCGGCGAGTTACAGCCGCTACCCTGCCCTGCTCGTCCCTTTGATTGCGTCGGCATCGACCTATACGGTCCACTTCCATGCAGTTCCTTGGGTAACAGATGGATAATTGCCGGCGTCGATCATTTGACGCGCTATGCCGAGACTGCAGCACTCGCAGCCGCCAGCGCTCGAGAGGTTGCATTATTCATTCTGCGGAATTTCGTCCTTCGACATGGAGAACCACGAGAACTGCTCAGCGACAGAGGACACGTCTTCCTCTCCGACGTCATACAAGCCCTTCTCGCTGAACGCAGCATCGTTCACCCCAAGTCTACAGCCTACTACCCGCAAACGAACGGCTTGACGGAGAGGTTCAACCGCACACTCGGTGACATAACTATGTACGTCGCGTCGGATCACAGTAACTGGGACGCTGTCTTGCCATTTGTTACCTACGCGTACAATACTGCCTCACAAGCTACCACAGGCTTTTCGCCGTTTTTCCTGTTGTACGGACGAGAGCCCTCTTGCACCATGGACACATTGCTTCCACCGACCCGACGCTTCCGAATGCACGCCGGTGTCTGAAGCGGCGCGATACGCAGAGGACTGCAGGCAGCTCGCTCGTAAACTTACGACTGCCGCTCAAGGTCGCGGAAAACTGCGACATGACAACGACGCGTCTACGCCAGACTTCCAGACTGGTTCTCTCGTTTGGTTGTGGATCCCACCTCACAGCCCTGGGCTTTCAAACAAGTTTCTTGCGCGCTACGATGGTCCCTACCGCATCAAAGGCCGCATGTCCCCTGTCAACTACATAGTTGAACGCTTGACACCACCCCACGACCTCAAACATCGTGGTCGTGACACGGTTCATGTCAGCAGACTTAAGCCATTCTATGACCCCTTGATGCTTCATGCGCCTTAAGACGCCAGGATGGCTCATGTTCTCTCCCGAGGGCAATTGTAGTGAAGAGGGGGAAGAAGCCACGCTCGGTCGGCTGTTGCTGTGCGCGTGATCTGCGTTCCTGTGCTAACCGGCGCTAACTTCGTCTGCACAAGTCGTCAGTACGTTGTTAATAAACCGTCATACGACACATGCATAACTTGAAAATCCTGTCACGTACGTCGCCAAACTCTTTCCTCCAGACAGGTGTGGCACATACCCGTTTACCACGGGCCGCGGTGTACGAGTATGCGCCACAGGTGACGCATGTACCACAGGTGACTATGTATACCCAGGGACGGCGAGAACAGACATCTGCCATATAAATGCGAGAGCGTCAAGAAAAAGAAATCACACCATATCCACGGGTGAATGATGAAGAGCTTGGGCGAAGCTCCTGAAGCAATCATGGTTACACCGTGAAATCTTCAGTGGTTTCACCCAGCAGTAATCAAAGCGATAGCCCAGTACATCATCAAAGACGTGACAAACACTGTATATATTTATACAAGAAATTTTATTAATCGTAAGTGGTAGCTAGACGTGGCTTCCGTTCCCCCTTCATTATAACGGCTTTGTGGTCGGTGAAGTGATGGATCGGTGATGGGTCGTAGGGGGATGTTTGCAAAGACGAAGCAGTGGGCAGTTTGCAAAGGTGGCTGTTCGGGAGATACTGCCGGTTACGCCTTACGCCGGACGCGTGACAAGGTTAGACTAATAAGAGCTTCGCCCCTAAAACCGGCATCGGCAATGTTGACTCGACGAATGGAAAGAAGAAAAATTAGGAACCCAGCAGGAATCGAACACAAGCATTCTGCGTGACAATCAGGTATTGTACCATAGAGCCACGCCAAATCTGTAAAGTGGTTTGGATAAACAGCCCATGCAGGTGTAATGCCGATGTAACGTGAATTGTGGTTGTGGTGCTGGCTATCTAATTTTACAAGAAAGCAATAAACGCTACATATGTACCCCTACGATACAGGCGTCATGTCAGATTAACGTCTGTGGTTCCAGTGTTGGATCCGCTTTTATAGCAGTCTAACGAACATTACATTTGTATTCCTATGATTGAGCAAGCTATACTGAAGCATTGCTCCGGCCCCGGAGGAATATATCAACGAATGTTACTTATGATATTCACATGACTAGTGCACTTAGTTTCGATAATACTGACGTATGTATCTGACGTGAGGGCTGACGTTATTGCACACCATAGCTGACCCTTCAAACGCCGGTGTTGTCGATGTGCCTTGGAAGAGCCCACGATGTTCACCCAGCTACTACACTTACAAAACACGTTGATCCACCTCGTATCGCTTGTCTCAAAGCCCAAAAAATGCAGCATATGACTACTCGCTGACCGCTTCGCATGAAACCGATTCCCACAGCACGTGGGATCTGCTGAATTTTTCGCAAGACCAATGCTTTTCATAGTTGTCTTTTGATGATCTCCCTTTTTTTAGTGAAGTTTTACTTTTCACGCACACCCTTTATAGACCGCATACCTCGCCGCTTTATCCCTATTTATTTGTGCTCGCCGCTTCTTTAAATACCACCTTTATTTCATGTCACCATCTTCACTTGTTCGATTTCGCCTTTGATAGCACACTCGTGTGCTCGTTCAAAAACTTTACCCGCATGATATCAAGAGATTTTTCGCATTGTCGCTCTGGATTCGTGCGAATGCTAACGGTTTAAATTTTTTGAGAAATAACCAAGACTAAATGCATAAGAAAAAATTGTGCGGCAGCATGTGTTCAAGCATGCGCGATTACCACGTGATGAGAGAAGAAAACAAAATGTCTTTGTGTCGCAATAAATATCAGTAGGAAGTAGTAGCTCTCTGTCAGTTCGTTTTCGTTGTCTTGGCCTCATTTTACCAACTCTCTCGGACCCATTATGTAGTCCAACACACACACACACACACACACACACACACACACACACACACACACACACACACACACACACACACATGCATACCTGCCAATCTGGGGACCTCGAAGGCGGGCGGGGGGGGGCAAAAATCTGGCATACGTTTTTACTTATTGCTTCTGAGGGCCGCAGTAACCTCACATACAGCTAATAGTGATTGCCAGCAACGTTACTACACGTCAGCGATCGTATTGATACACGCAATTTTACGGTGCGTGCACGTGCGTGCAATGAAGGGACATAATGTGCTGCGCTCATGCGAGAGCGAGTAGCCCCTTCCCAGTCTTAGTACGCTGACTTCTGGCCTTGTTGGTACGACATATCTGAAGTGTTTAGCGCAGAATTATGAAGACGGAGAATTATGAAGACGGAGTCTTCATAATTCTGCGCTAAACACTTCAGACTTAGTACGCTCTTTCGTACGACAGCATGCAACCATGGCGAACACCGTAGAACAAGGTCAAAAATTTTAGAACATCTATCCTTTGTTATTGTTATTTTCTTTCCGCCAATACAGCCGTCTCTACGTATATTTATCGCCGCACCCAACCAGGATGTTGGCCGAAATTCAGTATCCTCGCGGGTGGATAGAGAGAGTTGACAGTCATGCGCTTGTAGCGCCTCGTTGTTCGCAAGTACGACAGCTCGCCTTCTCAGCAACCGAAATTCAAAAGCGCTCTCCATGTGGCTCCCAGCATGCTTGATCTAAAGCAGTCAGCTTGCGGCGAGCACTAGCTTCAACAGAAGCCGTTGACAAAGGGGACACACTGGGCAGCACGAGAGTTCTTGGCCCGTACTTGCCAATGCGCCACGGATTCAGAGGTTGCAGTGACACGTACTACTATATCTTCTGTAGGCGCGAACTATGTCGCCGCCGAAGCCATAGAGGTGGTACACACCCAGGACCAAGCAAGTAAATCACAAAACACTCCGCCACCGTCAGAATCAGCGCGAACGCGGCATGTCAACGCCATATCAGAGAACATATTGTCACGTGGTCGTGACGGCGTTGATGAAGGCAGCAGTAGGTGTATTCAAGACGAAAACTCGTTATTTGACCGGGAAAATGAAAGGGGCAAAGTACAAGCAATTCCAGCTGTACACTGATAGCGGCGATCACAGCCTCGGTCGTCGAGTAATCTGATCTGGAGTAACGCGCGTCGGCATTTATACATGCCGCATCGAACATTTGAGCCTTATCACCGGTGGCCGCATTAGTTCCAGAATAAGCTCAACTGTTCGCGTTTGCGCGCTCAAGCTTAAAAGAATATTCTAACATAGTCTGGAAGGTTCCCAGATATTAGGACGCGGCTTGCGCAAGGAAGCGGCTACGCGTGCAACGGACTAGTGACACAAAAATACCAAATCAAGCGCGCGTGGCAATATATACCACTTTAGTGATCGGAGACTGCACCTTTGACTGTAGTGCGAAAATAAGCATAGAGTTAATATACGGATTCTAGAGGAAAAGCTGGGCCACGATACCGCTATCCGCAAGAACGCTGACATCTTGGAACGTTGTCATTATTGCCATCACATTACTATGAAGTTGCGCCAAAATTAACGTTATACAACGCTCACAATACTCGCCATATCAATCCTAAAGAGGCATTTGCACAACTAAAAACGTGCGGATATTGCTTTTGTTTACAATGAGTACTTTTACGAAAGAATAAAATGGCTATTTCTGAAATAGCGGAAAGGAGCCTTTGCAGGCTGGTTTACTAGATGACGCCACCATATCAGCATTAACACTCGAGATTGCGCGTGTGTGTGCTCGCGGCCGATTGCGCCGGTTTGCGCGTCGTGTATACATAACTTGCAACTACGTCACATCGCGGAACTCTGGGATACGATTCCGTGGCATGCGCCGCCATTACCGAGCATATGGCAGCAGACGACACCGACTCAAGCTGTGCGGCTCTCGCATTTTCCGTCAACGCTGCCGCAACGGCAATTTGTGCGAAATTTCGCTGCTGCACGAGAAGTGTAAATCAATAATAATAATAATAATAATAATAATAATAATAATAATAATAATAATAATAATAATAATAATAATAATAAAGAGACGCGGGGACGTACTGTTTGCCAAACGTGGTCACAAACACGTGCGACCGCACGAAAGAGCTGTCCGAGAAGCGGAGCACATGGCTTACTACGCGCGTAAGCAGGAAGGACCTCAGACGTTGCATAACGTTTGTGTGTGCGGGTGTCACTTCATAACAGGCAAGTAATGCTTCCGAATCTCCTCACCTGTTCGCCGAGTGTATCACCACGGAGTTATGCGCGATGTCAATTTTTGTCGAAACGTGAAGCACCGAATTTAACACAGCGATCGCACCTTGGTTTTCGGGAGGCCCTTTTAGCTCTTCGGTGAAACGAACCCCGACTGGGCGCCAAACATGGTATTGGGCCATGGTTTTATGCAGCAATCAGCGACGAAATCTGTGCAGTTTGAGCGCCGCAAAATGCAGGCGGCGAAGAGCGCCGTTGTAGGAGATTCATGAAAAGTTGTTTCAACCATTACGTGCGACACCACTGACGACACTGCAGGCTGCATAATGTCCTGAACGATTCTCGCTTGTCATAAGCGCAAGGCAAACAATCAAAACACGCGCACTACGCCGAACGATCACGAACGTAAACACAGCGCGGCCACTGAGACGTATGTGCTCTGTGATGGCGGACGGAAGACAGGAACTGACGTCACTTGCAAGTTATGTATATCGTAGTTGGCATAGTGTCCCGCCGTGTGCGTTTTCTGTCACCACGTAGCAACAACTTGACTTCATGTGACAGTCTGTTTTCTTTCAAGGTGAAAACTTGTGTGCAAACCAGGACGGACGGCAAAGGAAAGATGAGACAAGCACTGAAATTTATGTACTAACTAGGGACAACCGAAGTTTTTTTAGTCTTTTTAACGGCGATAAAACTTCGTGTGCCGTGTAACTTTAGATCGAATTGAAGACTTCGCGTGACGTCTCACTCACAATCGCCGATGCGTGCTGCAATCGTCATTTTTCCGCTTTATGGCTATCTGCGCTGAAGTACGGCAGCAATGAGCTGAAAAAGAATGTTGATACAGGTGTCGAGTCATTGCAAGTCGAAGCACCGCGCGACCACGGCCTACGCTCTTTGTTTCGAGCTGTGAATCCGTAGAGTGACCCTAGTTCCAGAGAACACGGAGAAGATAAATTCGTTATGCATTACTGGTAGGGCGTGCCCACTAAAAACCATGCACGAATAGGTGTAAACTTTATGTGTTATCCATCGGGCCAGCTGACCAGACAATGCTACGCTAACAAACGAGTTAGCGCATTAAAGCACAGCAGATGTTCCCTGAGATAGCGCCATCAGCGCGTAGCTGGCTGAGGTTGGTAGATTAAAACCGATTACTACCGTCAACTACAGCGAGCGTCTCAGGATCTGGCAACGTTCGTTTTGTTCCATCATGGCGAAACCTGTGCGCTTATAGGTTTGAATGCACGGGCCCTATGGGAAGCTTTTCTTCTAGCGTCATTATATTAACTCTATCAAAATAAGGGTAGCGGCGTCGTACTGAACTGCAATAACGCGAGGCGAGATGACTCTGCAAATACCATCATAATCATCAGACAAACGCATTTATGCTGCTGGTTCCTGCTGGTCACGCTACTGCGCTTCTTGCTCGCTGTGGTAGTTTGTTTTTTGTCGTTGCTAAATTGCGCGTGGCGTGTGTAGCTATCGCCAGGTAACCGCATTGGCCCTGACTGGCAAAAACAACGTCAAATAAGTAATGTTTGCATCGTTTATTGCGAGTGCCCAAGCTGGTACAAGCAATGTATACAGTCAGGTCCAAACAAAACAAGTCAATCATACACGTCGAAAGCTTTCAACCTGTGTGTAACGACTACGAAGCCGACAAGTATGTGCACATAACTGTACACCGAGATGTACACGCTGCTCTGATTGTGTTGCGGCGTCCGAGTTTAATAGCGCAGCTTCAGGTCTTATCCTGCCGTTAGCTATGCGAGGTTTTGTTGGAAGTGAGTGCATGGTGCGGAATCGGAACGCGCGCAAAGCCGACAGATAGTTGGCGCAGTGAGAGCAATGTAGTTTTGCTACATTTATTACGTAAACAATCGCGGATACGTCCAACTCTGCATCTTTCTCGCTCAGGGATGTCACCTTGAATGCGGTACAAATGAGCAATATCCCGACATGTCGACAGGGTAGGCACGAATTTTGAATTCTTGGTCGTGAGCGCATGCGATAGGTATCATGCATTAAGGTGATAGCTGGAAGAAATATTTGAGGCTTGTTATTTTCCTCGTTATACACTCTAAAAACTTTCCGTAGCTTTTCAAGCAATATGCGCATAGCACCAAGGAAAATTGTTCTGTTTGAAGAAAGCCGCAAAACTTTTCGCGACGTTACGGAAGCTGCTCTTGTTTGAAGGATTACAAAAATTCTACACGTGATAGTGGAGAGACTTCTCGATTTTGCCCGAAACGGGTAAAAAGCAGAAAAGAAAGACAGTGAAACCTTCTGGAAACTACGAAAAGGTGCTCCCGTTCATGCAGTGCTATACGGTCCATGGTGTTAAACACCACCATTCATGCATGCTCTTTATTCAGATTCATCCATAAGGTCTTGCACATTTTTCTTACGCTTTCAATCTCTATTGATACAGACTTCTTTTCAGTAAAACTTCTTTTGGGCCTAGTTGGTTCATAATCCTAGAAGTACATTTACAGCGCAAACGCAAAGACGCACCACAAAGAAAGAAACGACACACACAAGCGCTGACTATCAACTGACTTTATTTCGGCAATTGTCAATGCATATATACCTCCAAGGCAGCCTTGCCGCACATGCGCCACGCAATCAACACAAAAACAAAAGTGAAACAGAGTGGAAACAATGAAACAGTGTATTACGTACGCGATGACATGAACTCAGATGAGTGCAGGGACAGAGGCGTGTCGCTTATGCAAAGAGCTTACGGCAGCAGCGGTCCTTCTTCACAGCTTATGGCGCTGAAGAAGTACCGCTCCTGTGGTCGACTACCGGCTCAACTAAAGGAAGCAAACTGGAACAGTATGGTGAGACTTTTGTGCCGCTCTTCTGAAAAATCTGCTCCTGTTGTAAAGAAAAGTGTGAAGGTGCTTGGAAGTGTTAATCTGCTTGATGACGTAAAACACTTGCTGGCGAAAGGTCCTAAATTTTGTATACCTTCGCACGTTATTGCGCATGATCTGATCGCAATAAATAGCAATATCGCTTAAAAGGCGAAGAAGAGTCCCGCAATAAATGCCTTCTTGAAGGCGTAGTAAGTGCTACCCCGGCATTCAGATGTTAGTGTTCGGCGTACGTTGTCCTTTCTGAGAGCTAACGACCTCTGCCTCATGCAGGCTCATAAAGACGGGGGTTTTGTTGTAGTGGAAAAAGGCATTTTGAACGAGAAAGCGCTTCAGGTGGTGTCAAAAAACTTCCTTCCTGTTGGGTTCGAGTTAAAACAAAGTTTGTAGAGTTTTATAAAAAATTGGAATTAACGTCGCTTGAGAAAAGCATAGAGAATAGCAGAGGCAAGACATTGATAGTGTTTTTCACAGCGAAAACCTACAAGACAGAAGTCCCTTTTAGAAGCGTACGGTGGGGGGCTAGTTGGTAAGACATGGAAAACATAAAACTGCGCCTACATACAGGACACAAGAAGAAAGTGGACGGGACCAGCGCAGACTAACAACTGATTTATTTAGATGACGCCTCTCTCACACAACAGCAAAGCGCATGCGCACCGTCAAACAGGATTCGATGTCAGCCTGACATCGAATCCTTGCATCGTACTTCATCCCGTCATGGCCACCAAAAGGCAGTCTATCCTCCGGAATCCCGCAATAATGTTCACATGAAATCATTCTTCGTTCACACGGCAAAGGACTGGATTCGTCTTCCTGCCGACGTTACGCACCACTCCAGCCACGCATCTTTCAAGGCATCCATCGAAAGTTTCAGTCGACTAGTTATGCCCACCTCTCGTGTAATACCCCTCACAGGGCATTGGATGTACTAATAAATAAATAAATAAATAAATAAATAAATAAATAAATAAATAAATAAATAAATAACCGCACATCGTGTATGAAAACATAACAACCAAGAATATCAACTTCTTTCTTGCGTAGGTGTAACGAAGCTTCACTGACACACTTATCAGGTCCGTATCGTATAATACGCGAGGCTTCGAATATTTCCCTTGTCTTTCTGTCTTTTGCACAGCCGATGACCTTTGCCTGCCTGAAAAGCGGCACGCATTTTCCTGTTCTTGTCGTCGTACAACCCTGGCAATGCCTAGGCAGGTGCATCCCACTGTGTTGAGTGAGGGAATAGCTGTGCTCCTGCAGACGCTTATTAATGCAGCGTCCCGTCTGCCCGACATATTGCCACGTGCGTTTCTTATTATCACTTTTGCTGTATTCGATTTTCGCCCACAAAGACTATCAGCAACGCTCAGCGCAAACCGCGCCTCATTGTTCCAGAAGCTTCGCGATCATTGTAGATCGTTTTGTTAAGATTGCGCGCAATACGCGAACACTCGAGCTTATTCTAGAACTTGCGCGACAACCATCGATAACGCTAGAATATTCGACGGCGCATGCATAAATGCCGACGTGCTTCATTGCTTGTCAGTTTTTTTCAAAGGCCGACGCTCTGTTCGCCGCTATCAGTCAACACTCACTGAAAATTCAGGCCCCGCCACGGTGGTCTAGTGGTTATGGCGCTCGACTGCTGACCCGAAGGTCGCGGGATCAACTCCCGGCCGCGGCGGCTGCATTTTCGGTGGAGGCGAAAATGTTTGAGGCCCGTGTGCTTAGATTTAGGTGCACGTTAAAGAACCCCAGGTGGTCGAAATTTCCGGAGCCCTCCACTACGGCGTCTCTCATAATCAAATCGTGGTTTTGGGACGTTAAACCCCAGATATTAAAAAAAATTATTAAATTCAGGCCTCTTCACATTCTCCTTTCCCCGCGTGCTACGTCACGCCAAGTGTCCGACAAAAAAAACCGGAAAAACGTCTCGTTACACTGTAGTCTGGCTGCACGTGTGTTCTCGGCGTGCTTGCCCATGAAAGTCACTGCGCGTGCGCCAAGCTGCTGCACAATTGGTGTTCTTCGCGCCATGTGTTCTCGCTCAATTCGGTGTTGTTCGTGTCCGTGTGAGCGTTCGTTTTTTCGGCGTACACGTGTTAATGCGCGATGTGACGTCTGGCGCGACTTGCATAGCATCGCAACGACTGCAAGTTCGTGCAACATGGGCCGGTGTTGTGTTTCCTGTGTGCCGCGGAAACTGTGACAAAGGGCCAAAAGTCCGCGTGTATGCATTTCCAAGTGATGACGCGCAGGAAAAAGCGTTGCTTCGAGCTATCCCACGGAAGGGTTTCACGCCAACAGTGCATTCGAAGGTAAGGAATTGTAACATTGCTTTATCAGGCGTGCGAATCTTCGTTCTTAGCTGCAACAGGTGTAATTGTCGAAAGGGAATACTCTTTTCGGACATAATGAGAATACGTAAACAAAACGATGAAGAAGCATGCATTTCTCGTACATATTCATTGAGCAGTGGGGTGCATTTGCAAATTAACAATGCTAAGAAAGATATCCTTCTCACAGTATAGTTAAAATAACTTCTATTTTGCTCTTACTGCCATAAACTACGCCTGTTTTGCTCTAGGTGTTTTGTTTTCTGCATGTTGATGTGTGCAACTATCCTCCGATGCCAAGCGTGTTATGTAGCAAGCTATTGCGACAATAAAAATGGCATTCTCATGACACGATGCAAGAAATAAACATAAGTAGTCAAAAACAAAAATGTAATTTCCTTTCATTGCAGATGTAGATACCCTCCTCCGAAGGTGGTTTTATTTTTCCTTTTCTTGCTTTCTTTATTTTTAAATGAAGAATCGTAGGTGCAGTACTTGCCCGGCCCATGGATTTCAAACTTCATATTGTCGCGTTAAAAAACACGCTACGTTCAGTGCTACGCTACGCGTATCACTGTGGCGTTTTTCCTTTCTTTCTTTTTTGCACGACTTCGTGCATATACCACAGTTAAATAATTATGAAGGAACAGCTGTTCGCAGTTTTATCTACACGTAGTGTGTTTCACGTGCAGCGCATTTTAAGAAAGAGTGATTTTCGAACGGAATAAAACTTATCTGGTGTCGTATGGTTTCTTCTTACGAGAGTAAAACTATGTGCAGAATGCTTCACTTGCGCCCGAGAAAGCTTCTCAAAGACATGACATAGTGTTTTGCACCCATCACAAACTCTTACAGTACCAATAGAAGCGAGCGCGACGCTCCGGAATACCGGAACGCAGCGCCCGCGCGGACACATCGGGTGACGTCAGGCGACCATCGAAGAGGCCTTAAAGGGGCCCGCAACACCTTTCTTGGTTATATTGGAATAGTCTCATTATTGACGTATGACTCATCACGAGTCATATGCCGCAAAAATTTTTGGAATCCGTCAGGTCTAAGTGGTGTTACCAAATTATAGAGATCACGTTCCGCAGCTTTCTCCCTCAACTCAACGCCGCGAGCGCGCGGAAAGCTGCGCGAGGCGTGAAGGGAGGGAGGGCGGAGGTGCGAGGAGGAGCCGAAGAGTTACGTCAGCGCCGGCGGCATTTTTTTTTCATGTTTTTCTCCTTGGGGTCTCGGCGTAACCACGTGGTCTGTGGCGCCACTTCCGGTCGGCTTGCGTGGCCGTCGTCGAGCGAAGCCCATCGCACCGTGTATCGCGCGTGCTTGAAAACTGCGAGTCGGTTTGGTAATGTTGGGTGTGCACCTCGAACTGCCATAGGGTTTTCATCGCTCTGCCAACCATAGGCTTCCAACGCTCAAGTTTGCGCAGCGCCGTCCCCCGCCCCAGCGGAGAGAGGGGAAAGCTCCGGTAGCTCGGACGGGTCGCGCTTGCTTGGTTTTTTTATTGCGCGCGCGGAGTGCGTGCTCCCCGGGGTTTTTATCTCGCATTTTTCACACTATGGGTGCCGGTCATTCATCGTACTGGAAAGCAGGCACACAGTCCTGCGGCATTGTGAACTGTCACAAAAGTTTAAAAATGACGAAGAGCCGAAAACTGCCCGTCAAGTTCTACGGTTTCCAATGCAAGCAGTGCGAAGAACAGAGGCGTCAAGAGTGGGATTATGACAGCTTTCGCGGTCTTGTCACCTTGAAGCAGTTTTTGTCGGTACACAGTATTAGGAACTATTAACAGGAGAAACGCCATGGCCGTGCTCATTTGAAAGAGAAGTGCGTTTGTGAACCAAAGCTACAAAAAATAGACAGCCGCTGTACATTTCGAGATCGCGCGCTGGCTTTCCGAGTCAACCACTTGTAATGTGACAGCAGCAGAGCATGTTGGCTTAAGACACCACAGTTTAAATACCGTACCGTGAGTACTACAAGTGTTTCATTCTGCTGATGGCCGTAAATTAGCTGTCGCGGCTCACTGTAAACAGAATTATGCTGCATGTTTGCACAGAGCGTGTATATTGGCCTTGCATGAGACACGCCGTGATTTCTTAGCTGAGGTGTTGTGCTGCTAAGATCGAGGTCGTGGGTTCGATTCCCGCGCATGGCAGCTGCATTTCGGTGGGTGCGAAATGCAGTAACACCGGCGTACTTAGATTTAGGTGCACGGCTAAAGAACCCCAGGTGGCCGGAATTAATCCGATGTCCCCCACCACGGCGTGCCTCATAATAATGACATGGTTTCGGCACGTAATATATAGGCGCGTGAGCCCGCGGCTCACGCTCCTTGCATGCGCGTGGGCCGCGGGCGATATACAGTTGCCGCCAGGCCCTAGCCAGGAATTTTTTTCGGGGGGGAGGGGGGGCACTTGCTGAAAACCTTGACAATTTGAGAAAAACGCCTATTTTGGTTATTTACTCTTGATAAAACACCATGAATCATGAAAATTTCGGGAAGAGGAGGGCGGGCCCCCTCGCACCCCCCCCCCTGGCTATGGGCCTGGTTGCCGCTGTGGAAACGAGCTGAAACAATAAGCAAGGTTGCAATTAAATTTTCGATGGCTTCGCGAAATCCGACGCGCTTATCATCGGGCACAAATCTAGGCATAATCATAAACACGCGCGCTCGCAGTGGGTATTGTACAGCATGATGCTGACCAAGCACGCAGTCGAAACAACCAAAGCGACATACGAATCAGCGAACACGGTGCGTGATCAGGCGTCGATATTATCCGAAATGAAACACGCCTCAGCAAGAAACATGCATGGTCGAAGTGGGCATGAAACATTTTTTTTTGCGCGCATCATTATGCTGTAAAAGGGAGCTCTAAAAGATGCAAGGTGGCATTGAACTTGCGATCCGACGTTGTTATCATCCGATGTAAACCTCGGCAAAAGTGAAACTCCCACGAAACTGAACACTGCGCATTGCAATGCTGCCATTGACTCAACAGGATAGATGCAAATTTATGCTCTTCACACTGAGCTCATGATAAATGTAAAGCCTCACGACAAACTTGGCATCCAAGCAATCGAAAGTTATCAGTCGAAAACGCACGGGAAAGCGTGCTGGATGTTTGCTGGCAGCTCCGAGGGGACAGGACTGCCGCAACGAATGTGCGTTTTACCGGTAACACAATTACAGAACTCGCGCAGTCACCTCCCTATTCATGTCAAAGAAATGTGCCCGTTCACCATCGGCACGCACATAGCGCTCGCACAAACAGCATCGTCCTTGACGACCTGCATCGGTTCCGAAAAGGTGGTGGATCAACCGTCCTCCTCTGGTGAGATTCCCACCGTGAAAACGTTTTTTCCGTCTCTGGGATCTTTCTAAACCTTCAGAGCAAGCGACACGTGAAGCTGCACGTGCACGGCGAGCAGAGAACAGCGCGTGCAGGGTGCGTGAACGTACTGAGACAGCGCTGTCAAAGGCAGGTGCGGGGAGAGAAGCGACCGGTTTTTGCAAAAAAGGGGGCGAAACGCGTGCGACGCAGTGCCCCCTGGCCGAGCTTGGGAGGCCTATGGACGCAAACCTGCGTGAGCGTTTGGAACGAATGACAGCTGAGATGGGTTTTCGACCCACACTCTGACACACTGCCTCGTTGCGCTGCTCGCGCTTGAATCGTATTCAACACGGCAAAGCTGCGTGCACCCTTCTCCCAGTGGCTGTACTTCGATGCTGTTTGCTCTTCGAATGCGGGCGCACAGCGAGTGCGGGCTGACAACAAAGAAATAAAGACTAGAAGAAAGGATCGTGGGGCATCGGGCCGGCGCGGACCCATCCCCCGGCTGTCTGCAGCTACCGTGAAAATGCGAGTCTGCTTGGTTGCTGTGTCGCGCTTTCTCGGGAACGTCACACTACGGGGAGGATACGCCGAGGTACGGCTCGATGACATACTGAACAGACAGCGAACGGGACTCTCGCCATACAGCGAACACGGGTATCCTAAACTAGCCGGCGCCAGCATTGTTATCGGAGAAATGCTGCATCGCTGCCTCCGTCGGTCGTGAGAACGTGCCGATGGTGCAGTTTCCAGCTGACGAGGCAACACTCGAACGGCTGCCACTCTCAGCGGCAACCGGCGATGGTCAAAAGCACAGAAATATTCACGATTTCGGCACTGCGCATGGTGAAGAAAACGCAACCACGCAACTACGAGCAGACGAGCTGTCGGTGAGACCGGAAGTGCCAATATTAATGTTTGTTTGGTGTTTTAACGTCATAACACAATATAAACATACATATTAACTACTTATTGAACTCAAAATCAACAACGAAGGTAATAATGAGGGTGTTATCGTGATTATAACATCAGCCAATGGTGGAACTGCCGACAATCGCGTCATATATTGAGGACTTATACATCATTTGTCGAGAAAAGAGGGAGCGATTTTCAGCTGATTTTGAGAATTTATTGTAAATTCCAGGACGCTCGCTTCGCTATAATATTTGGCTCACGTGTTCTCGAGAGCCTCGACTACCGATTGGCGGCGCTTTTTGACCCTGCTCAAAAAGTGTTGCAGGGCCCCTTTAAGAATCTAGGGGTGTTGTATCAGTGTACAGTGTGTATTGCTGCAGTATGACTTTCCTTTTCTCTGCCACATCTTCGGCCAAATAAAAGAGTTTCATTTTCGACACGCCGGCTTCTTCCTTTGTCGACGTCACGACCCCATGACATCTCGTGGAGGTGCTGCGTGGTCCATGTTCCGGACGCCCCCGCAAGACCATGATCCAAGTCCACGTCGTCAACAAGAAGACCCGAAAGACATCCCGGATCGTCTAGCTAGCCACAGGCAGCTAGGACTACAACCGGACTTCGGATCCCTACCTGCCAATACAAGAGCCAAGACGACAAAGCAAGTAGCCACGATGACAGCCACTGTGCCACGTGCACCGATCTTTCTCCGGCAGCCCAAGGAGCCGCCAACGTTCCGCGGATCGTCATTCGAAGACCCGGAAAGCTGGCTCGAAGCCTACGACCGATTCGCCGTTTTCAATGCCTGGACCAGCGAAGACAAGCTACGGCATGTCTATTTCGATATGGAAGACGCCGCGCGGACCTGGTTCGAGAACGAAGAGCGATTCCTGACAACGTGGGACATTTTTCGCGCCAGGTACCTCGCCACGTTCACGAGCGTCGTCCGCAAAGAGAGGGCTGAGGCTCTGCTCGAGACCCGCGTGAAGATGTCGAAGAAAACGTGGCGCTCTTCGCGGAAGAAATGTCAAGGCTGTTCCGCCACGCTGACCCCAATATGCCTGAAGAGAAGGTTCGTTTCCTCATGCGAGGAGTAAAGGAACAGCTCTTCGCTGGATTTATGAGGAACAACACTAGAGAAGACACTGGAAACGCGAACCCGCCAGTGCAACCGCCGCTTTATCCAAGACAGCGCAGCAGCTCAAGCCGCCGGCTCCGACGATCTGCGCGAGACCAAAATGGCCGTAGTGCGCGAAGAACTTCGTCGAATGTTCCCGTCGTGCCAGGCTCACGTTGCGTCGATCGCGGACATCGTCCGAGAGGAAATCCAGCAGTCGCTGGGCACCCCCGAGTAAACGCAGCTGCAAGCACTGAGCTATGCTGCTGCAGCCCGACGCAACCCCCCCCCCTCGCCCACATCAAGACTCCGCGCCGCCCCAGCAGTTCCGCCGCCAGCCCCCACCGCCGCCACCACCGACGCCATACCGCCCGCCTGCCGGACAGCGATACACGCCGAGGAAGACCAACGTTTGGCGCGCCCCCGACCACCGCCTACTCTGCTACCATTGCGGAGAAGCTGGCCATACCTACCGCCGCTGCCAGTTCCGGCAGATGGGAGTGTGTGGGTTCGCCATTGACTCGCCGCATCCACAGAGGTGTGAACGACCACGCGACATCGCCGACTACCTCCCAGGAGCGTAGTTAACACCCCGAGGATCTTCCCGATCGCCTTCGCCAGGCCACCACGTCTCTCCCCAACGCCGACCATACACCGGCCCAAGCCGGGGCCGGTCCCCCAGCCCGTATCCGGAAAACTAAGGGCAGCAACCGATGGAGGTGCGGTTGCTGTACGATGAACTACCGAAGATCCTCCGCCGCCGACGACGACGCCACGATGAAACCTTACGAACACGACTCAAACTGGACGGAGCGCTGACAACCAAACCTTGCGGCTGGAAGAAGACCTGACGACGCAACAGGGGATCAGTGGAACAAACCGACGTAGCCGTGACCGGACACCACGATCCAACTGCAACGCAAGGCGACGAACTAGCGACCTCCACAATCTTATAGACGGCCACGGCGTCACAGCTCTCGTCGACATCGGAGCCGACTATTCCGTCATCAGTGGGCCGTTCGACGCAAAGTTCAAGAAAGTTAGGACTGCTTGGGAAGGCCCCGAGATCCGCGCCGCTGGAGGACATCTAATAACGCCGTCTGGAGTCTGCACAGTAAGGGTCACCATCAATAATCGCACATATGCTGCGAGCTTCGTAATCTTGCAACATTGCTCGAGGGATGCCATACTTGGCATGGGCTTCTTAAACCATCACGGCGCCTAAGAACCAAGAATCGACCTAAGAACCAAGTCGATAACCCTATCGTTGGAGAAAGCGACACCGCCGGATACGAACCCATGTCATCATGTCCTGAACGTGCTCGAGGATCAAGCCACAATTCTTCCTAGATCCAGCATCGTAATTCCCGTCGGCACCGAAACAGCTGAATGCATCGAAGGTGTCATCGAGTGCGATGAGGGTTGGCTGCGGGACCAAGACATTTGCGTCGCAAGAGGCATTGCTCGGTTGAATGAAGGAAAAGGAAGCGCGATGCTAACAAACTTCAGCCAAGAATACAGACGCCTGAGCAGGGGCACGACGATTGCGTACATCGAAGAAATCTTGACAGTCACCGATGCGTTTGCCTTTCCAGATTCTGACGAAGCTACAACGACAACCGCAGTGCCTGTGCCAAACTTCGACTTAAACCGAAGCCTTCCCGCTCGCCAACAGGAACAGCTCCGATGCCTTCTGAAGGAATACAAGGACTGTTTCTCGTCGTCATCGCGGGTCCGCCAAACGCACCTTGCTAAACACCTTATCATAACGGAAGAAAATGCTCGACCACTCCGCTAGAGTCCCTACCGGGTTTCGACGCGAGAACGGGACGCCGTTAGGAAACGAGTCCACGAAATTCTACGCGACGACATCATCCAGCCGTCCAAGAGTCCGTGGGCGTCTCCCGTAGTGTTAGTGAGGAAGAAAGATGGAATCCTAAATTTCAGCGTCGATTATCGTCGTCTGAACAAAATCACGAAGAAGGACGTGTACCATCTTCCACGGATAGATGACGCCCTGGATCGACTCCACAACGCGAAGTACTTTCCGTCAATAGACCTCAAGACCGGCTACTGGCAAATCAAAGTCGACGAGAGTGACCGAGAAAAGACGGCCTTTATAACACCAAACGGCCTGTTCGAGTTCGAGATCATGCCCTTTGGTCTTTTTTCGGCACCTGCGGCATTCCAACGTGTTATGGACACAGTGCTGGCTGGCTTGAAGTGGCAGACGTGCCTCGTGTACTTGGACGACGTCTTTGTGTTTGCCCCAAGCTTCGACGAACACCTCCGGCGCCTTGAAGCTGTACCTGAAGCAATCAAGACCTCCGGCCTCACCTCGAAGCCTGAAAAGTGCCGCTTCGCGTACGGGGAGCTCTTTTTCTTGGGTCATGTTACCAGCAGGGATGGTGTTCGCCCAGACCCGCGGAAAACAGCTGCCATCACTGCCTTCCCACCGCCCACTGAGAAGAAGACCGTGCGCGATTTCTCAGCTTGTGTGCCTATTACAGACGCTTCGTAAAGGAATTTTCATGGACCGCCGAGCCACTAATTCACCTGACGAAGACCGACGCGGAATTCAAGTGGGGAACGGCGCAAGTCGAGGCATTTCAAGAACTTTAACGACGCCTGCAGACGCCTCTGATACTCGCGCATTTCGATGAATACTCCGATACGGAAATCCACACCGACGCAAGCAGCGTAGGACTCGGCGCTGTCCTTGCGCAGAGGACTGACGGACTGGAAAGGGTTATCAGATATGCTACCCGGTCGCTGTCCAAGGCGGAAGCCAACTATTCCACAACAGAAAAGGAGTGCCTTGCCATCATCTGGGTTTCATCAAAGTTTCGCCCCTATCTTTACGGCAGACCTTTCAAAGTTGTGAGCGACCAGCACGCTTTCTGTTGGCTTGCTAACTTGAAGGATCCTTCAGGTCGCCTGGTACGGCGAAGCCTAAGACTTCAAAAATTCTACATAACCGTCGTTTACAAGTCCGGAAGAAAACGCACCGACGCTGACTGCCTGTCTCGCTCCCCCGTCGACGCACCGCCGCAGGACGACCAGGAGGATGACTATTTCTTCGGAAGCATAAGTGCTGACGACATCCCCGAACGACAGCGAGCGGACCCAGAGGGCAGGACCGCCGTTGTTCCGAAGGTGTTCAAGCCAGGACTGGCGTCGTTTTTCTTGCGAAATGGCGTTCTCCTGAAGAACTCGCCACTTCGAGGCAACTACCTTCTCGTGGTCCCCTCAGCATTAAGACCGGAAGTCCTCCAGGCCCTAGACGACGCTCCGACGGCTGGACACCTCGATGTTTCCCGCACGCTCGCAAAAATGCAGGTGTAAAGGCCTTTATTGACGGCGGGATTGACGGCGACGGTGCACAACGACGATAGTCACGACGGAGCCCAGACTTGCAGACTCACGAGCCCGAGCACGAGGGGCGTGCTCCCCGAGAAGAGGCGAAGAGGGCGACCCACTAGAAGTCGCTCGAGAGGACGACCCAATACAGCGTTCCAATGCTTCTCTACAATTACCCCGGGTACGAAAAGGGAGTCGCCCGGCGACCTAACAGCTTGGCACTATGAGCGGGTCGTAGTATGCCTTGAGGTGCTCCACGTTGACAATGTCGCGCCCTCAACGGCGCATGTCTGAAGATGGTTCGACGGGTTCGATCAAGAAGTTGACCGGGGATGTGCGCTCGATGACACGGTAGGGGCCTTCGTATTTCGGCAGCAGTTTTGAAGAGAGGCCACTTGCAGTGGTCGGGACCGAGAGCCATACGAGCGCTCCAGGGAAAAACGTGGGCTCAGAATTGGTGGTGCCATCACGAATTCTCTTCTGCAGCTCTTGCTCATGCGTCGTATATGTTTTGGCAAGCTCGCGACACTCTTCAGCAAGCCTGGCTGTGTCAGAAATAGGCGCACACTCCGATGAATCCGGCTTGCATGGAAGTATCGTGTCGATGGTGTGCGACGGGTGCCTTCCGTACAGTAAGAAGAAGGGTGAGAAACCAGTAGTGCTCTGAGGGGCTGTGTTATAGGCGTAGGTGACGAAGGGCAGAATGGCATCCCAATTGGTGTGATCGGCGGCGACGTACATTGAGAGTATGTCACCGAGCGTGTGGTTAAATCGTTCGGTTAGGCCATTCGTCTGCAGGTGGTAAGCAGTAGTTTTGCGGTGAAGAGCATCGCACTCTTTGACAATGGCTTCCACGGCTTCCGACAAGAAGACACGGCCTCGATCGCTGAGAAGCTTTTGGGGTGGACCGTGACGCAGTGTGAATCGGTGCAGAAGGAAGGAGGCAACATCGGGCGGTGTTGCCGCTGGGAGGGCGGCGGTTTCGGCGTATCGCGTTAGATGGTCAACAGCGACGATGGCCCAGCGGTTACCAGCTGAAGTCAGAGGAAGTGGTCCATAGAAATCGATGCCCACGCGCCCAAACGGAGGGTTAGGGCAAGGTAATGGTTGTAGGTCTGCTGGCGACACGTGCGTTGCCGGTTTTCGGCGTTGGCAATCGACGCAGGAGCGAACAAGCTTCTGCACGTAGCGGTACATGCTCGTCAGAAGTGTCGTTGTCGAATACGGTGGTAAGTTTTGGATATCCCAGAGTGCGCGCACTGCGGGTCAGAGTGGAAGGCCTCGAATATTTCAGAATGCAGACTGCGGGGTATCACTAGTAGCCACTGGCGGCCGTCGGCGTTGTAATTACGTCGGTGCTGTAGGTTGTCACGAATGGCGAAATGGTGGGATTGACGACGCAACCCGCGAGTGGATGGTGTTGCCGACGGATCCGTGAGCAGGTCGATCAGCAAGGTGATCCATTTATCCTTGCGCTTTTCAGTAGCGATGGTGTGAACGTCGATTGAAGCAACAGCTATTGGAGATACTGAGCAGGCGGCATTGTCGTGAGGCAAGGGAGAGCGCGAGAGGGCTTCGGCGTCAGCATGCTGGCGTCCGTTGCGGTACAGCACGCGGATGTCGTAGTCTTGCAGGCGAAGTGTCCAGCGGGTGAGACGGCCTGAGGGATCCTCCAATGACGACAGCCGGCATAGTGCATGATGGTCGGTGACGACATCAAATGGGCGACCATACAAATAAGGTCGGAATTTTGTAAGAGCCCAGATGATTGCCAGGCACTCTTTTTCCGTGACTGTGTAGTTGATCTTGGCTCTGGTAAGCGTACTGCTTGCGTATGCCACGACATATTCGGGGAACCCTGGTTTGCGCTGCGCAAGGACAGCGCCGAGGCCTACACCGCTGGCGTCGGTGTGTACCTCTGTTGAGGCCGTAGGATCGTAGTGGCCTAGTATGGGAGGAGATGTCAGCAAACGACAGAGCTTTGCGAACGCGTCGTCACACTCGGACGACCACGAATTTAAGGGTCCGTTACTTCCAAGGAGCTTCGTCAGCGGCGATATGATGGTGGCAAAGTTTCGTATAAAGCGTCGAAAGTACGAACACAGTCCTGCGAAACTGCGCAGTTCATTGACGGACGTAGGTTTGGGAAATTCGGCCACGGCCCGAAGCTTGGCCGGATCGGGAAGGATTCCGTCCTTGGACACGACGTAGCCGAGGGCTGTCAGCTCGCGTGCTGCAAATTGGCACTTCTTCAGATTTAGTTGGAGGCCGGCATTGCGCAAGCGCGTCAAAACATGCCGCAGACGTTGGAGATGCGTGGAAAAGTCCGGAGCGAAAACCACGACGTCGTCCAGGTAACACAAGCATGTCAGCCATTCAAG
This sequence comes from Rhipicephalus sanguineus, assembly GCF_013339695.2. Lineage (NCBI taxonomy): Eukaryota > Metazoa > Arthropoda > Arachnida > Ixodida > Ixodidae > Rhipicephalus > Rhipicephalus sanguineus. The sequence goes on along the minus strand of NC_051176.1, from coordinate 9,784,334 downwards.
TTGCGCACAACGGTGTCCACCATGCGCTCGAAGGTCGCGGGCGCATTACACAGACCAAACGGCATGACGTTGAACTCGTACAAGCCGTCGGGCGTGACAAAGGCAGTCTTCAGCGAGCGTCATCCGCCATGGGTACTTGCCAGTACCCCGAGCGCAAATCAAGAGATTAAAAGAATTTGGCTCCTTGCAGGCTGTCAATCGCGTCGTCGATTCGCGGCAGCGGATAAACGTCCTTGCGAGTGATCTTGTTGAGCCGTAGGTAGTCCACATAGTCCCGCATGGAACCGTCCTTCTTCGCATCGAGAACAACGGGAGACGCCCATGAGCTGTCCGAGGGCCGAATAACGTCGCGTCGAAGCACATCGTCGACTTGCTCATTAATAACCCGACATTCTGTGGGAGACACGCGATATGGACGTTGCCGCGGTGGTGGTTGGGCGCCAGTGTCGATGTGATGCGTAACAGCGGACCTGCGGCCGAGAGAAGTTTGCCCGACATCGAAAGTACAACGAAATTCTTCCAGCAGGCACAGAAGTTGGGAACGCTGGACCGATGTGAGGTTGTCAGCAATGGAGGACCTAAACACATCAGGAGGTGAGGAATCGGACGTGGAAACAGCACTGAGCGTACAGGAACTGGGACAGTGCCTGCCATCGGGTGTGTCCATAACTTTTGCGTCTTCGAGGGGTTCCACTCTGCCGAGACATTCCCCTCGCACCAACGTAACAATTTATGGATATGGGTTGCTAACAAAAATGGCGGTGCTGTCCTGAGTGACTTGGACGGTCGCGAAAGGTACCAGCAAGCCTTTCCTTCTGCAAACGCGGTCAGATGTCTAAATGAGTGCAATGGTGTCGGAGAGACCGGCGCAGTCGACTGACACAGCCGTCGACGAATTTTGAGGTACTTTCGTATCGTCTTTGACGAAGGTCTTGCTCGATACCGATGGAATGTCTGCCGGTGTCAAATCTGAGAACGAGGACAGTTCGATTTCGGCTGGTGCGCAATGCATTACGGCGTCGTGGCGGGAGAGAAAATCCCATCTCAGGATGACGTCGTGAGAGCATGCAGCAATTATAATGAACTCGACGTCGTACAGCACGTCCTGAATGACGACGCGAGCTGTGCGTATTGCTGTAGGATGAATACTCTGGGAGCTTGCTGTACGAAGAGAAAAAAAAATCCCTGAAAGCGGGCTCCTCACATTTAGGAGTAATCGGCTCAATTTTTGGTCTATTACGGATACGGCGGCTCCAGTGTCGACAAAGGCAGATGCAGGAACACCGTCGACAAACACGTCTATCACGTTCGATGGGCTTCGCTGAGGGCTTTCGCAGTTCGATAGCGTCGAACTGGTGGACTGCGACGACTAGTATTCCTGGTCGCGTGCGACCGGTCGTGGGCGCATCGGCGACAGTGACGACGTCGTGGAGACGGACAGCGCCGAGTACATGGGGCTTGGTGTGATATCGGTGACAGAGGCGTAGATGGGGCGTAAAATGTGCGGTTTTGCTGGCTGGTGGCGGCGACACGAATTCAGGCGGCTGGACGCGATTGCAATAACACGCCACGTGGCCGGCGTAACCGCATGCGAGGCATATGGGGCGGTTGTCAGGTGTGGGCGATCGGTTTGCTGGAGCAAGGCCCGCCCATGGCGCAGGACGTGATTGACGGTGTGGCGACTGATATGACTGCATCGTGGGCTGCGGTCGTGGCCTCTGCATGACGTTGGCGTAGGTAGCCGGCACAGCCGCTTCGATGGACTGATGTCTAGAGGCGGTTTCGGCGTAACTGTGTGGGGCTGCCGCAGGTATACTGTGGACGTCCTTGCGACAACTTGGGAGCAACTCAGTGGTGCAGGAGCCGGATGGTGTTGGTGGTACTCTGGCATGACCTCCGCGATTTCCTGCTCAATCGCTCGACGGAGGGTAAGGAGAAGAGTGGTTGACGGCTGTTGAACGTACTGAGGTTGAACAAAGCCCAGCAGAGATAACTGGCGCGCGATTTCCTTGCGCACGAATGACTTCACCTCTGCGAGCAAGGCGGAGTGGTCGGATAAGGTCGACAAGCCAGCGAGCTCGACGTCGCGGGATGGAGAGCGACGGGTCATCGACCGCTGCCGGCGCAGCTCCTCGAGCTCTGGCAGAGCGTTATAACCTCGGCCACTGTGCTGGGGTTTTTGGCGATCAGCGTCGTGAAGGCATCGTCGTCAATACCTTTCATAATATGCCTCATCTTGTCAGATTCCGACATGGTGGCGTCGGCTTTCTTACACAAATCGAGGATGGCTTCAATGTAGCTGGTCAAGGTTTCGCCGACCTGCTGAGCTCGTTCTCACAAAAGCTGTTGAGCCTGCAGCTTACGAACGGCAGGGCGGCCAAACACGTTGATAATGGCGGTCTGGAAGTCGGACCACGTCGTAAAATCTGATGCGTGGTTGTTGTACCACAGGCCGGCCACACCCGCGAGGTAGAAAACTAAGTTGGTCAATTTTCCTGCCTCGTCCCATTTAGTGGGGACACTCACGCGTTCATAGATCGCGTGCCAGTGCTCCACGTCGGTCCCATCTGCGCCAGTGAAGACTGGGGGTTCCCGGATACGAGGGACACCGCGAGAAGCGGTCGGAGCAGCACGTAAGTCATGCTGCACATGACATGCGTGTCATGATTTTCATGTTAACTCGTGTTATTTATGGTCGTTACACAGTAACGTCGCGCAGTACCAATGTTGGTATATATCAAGCTAGCGAAACGGCCACGAGCGCACAATGAGCGTGGCATGTATATCATGCTGTACATGACATGCGTGTCATGCTTTGCATGTTAGGACTCGTCATTCATGTTCGTCCTGCAGTCATGTTTTGCCATACCAATTTTGGTGTACATTCGATTAACCAAACGAGCAGGAGAGCACAAAGTCGTAGGCGGCTAGATAGATAGATAGATAGATAAATAGATAGATAGATAGATAGATAGATAGATAGATAGATAGATAGATAGATAGATAGATAGATAGATAGATAGATAGATAGATAGATAGATAGATAGATCAAACTCGCAGAAGTTCGCTAAGAAATGCTTCGCATTTTAAAAAATTCACAGCATATCCACGGGTGAATGATGAAGAGCTTGGGCGAAGCTCCTGAAGCAATCATGGTTACACCATCAAATCTTCAGTGGTTTCGTCCAGCAGTAATCAAAGCGATAGCCGAGTACATCATCAAAGACGTGAAAAACACTGTATATATTTATACAAGAAATTTTATTAACCGTAAGTGGTAGCTAGACGTGGCTTCCGTTCCCCCTTCATTATAACGGCTTTATGGTCGGTGAAGTGATGGATCGGTGATGGGTCGTAGTGGGATGTTTGCAAAGGCGAAGTAGTGAGCAGTTTGCAAAGGTGGCTTCCGTTCCCCCTTCATTATAACGATTTTATTGTCGGTGAAGTAATGGATCGGTGATGGATCGTAGTGGGATGTTTGCAAAGACGAAGTAGTGGGCAGTCTGCAAAGGATCGGTGATGGGTCGTAGTGGGATGTTTGCAAAGACGAAGTAGTGGGCCGTTTGCAAAGGTGGTTAGGCCGGACAACGGAGACGTGACAAGGTTCGACTAAGAGAAGCTTCACCCCTAAAACGAATACGCGCAGCCAGATACAGTGCGCGCATTATGTTCTCCGCTCCATGCAAACTGGCCATTATTTGCCCTTTGATGTCGAATAAGCAGCCGGCTGCACGCTCCAAGAAGCGCGCTATGCAACACACTGAATGTGTCAGCAATGTGATCTACAATATTCTCCTAAATTGCGGTAGGGTATACATTACACAACGGGCCAGTGTTTTAATTATCGTGCAAGAGTGCACCGCTTGGCGGTCAGCAACAACATGGGCGTTCATTATGGCACGCCACGGCGAGCGCTGTCGTTGTGTGCCATACTTCACCCAAACCACATTTCTAAGGAGAGCAAGCAGCTGCACTGAAATGAAGGTGATTGAGGCGTTCCTAATAAAGAGGCAGGCAGTCAGTGCGTCATCATTAGATTCAAGGAACAAGGAAGTGATGTTCTTGAAACGTAGCTTGTAGACGTGTGTTTATGTTGTGCGCGGCCTCTTTTGCCTATTACTCTGATTGATCCCGTAATGGACACGTGCTCCAGTGTGCTGGCATGATTTTACAGCTGAGGTAGTGCAGTGTCCGGGGCATGTATTTCGAATGTGCTAGATCACCGGCTCATGATTATTTGTTAGTTCATCTATGTTACTGTATCTGTAATGAGGTTACCTTGTTCGGCAGCATGTATGAATCAGCGTCGTTTCTGGTATTGAACAGTTTGAAGTTGTCGCCTGAGTTTGTCAGTGGGTGTCTTCACTTTGTCCCCGTCCTTTCTGCGCCATACCTATTTTTCTCAAGTATTAAACCAACTAGGTCGGCGACAAGCCCTGCTGTACTGTTTTACATTGTGCTATACCTTATGGTACGACACAACTTCGAATTTCATGTACAGTGCTTTGTCAACGGGCTTCAATTTTCATTTGTTTGTTTTAGAAATTAACATCTGACCTCACCGCACACCACGACCTCGGAGTTCAGTTAGTGTTCATAGACAGTAATGAACCAATTTTAAATATTCTTCTAGTAAAATGATAACTTTTGATGCCCGTTTTTCTTTTCTTTAACCAGCTCTTCCCAATGCTGCGTGATTCTGGCTCACTGAACACTTCTATATTTAACACGCTTTTCTTGCAAAACAGATTTAGTTGTCCCCGACACTTGGTGGATAAAATAGAATTTTCCCATTAAAATAAAACATGCTAACCAGACATGCCAAGCCAACCTTATCTGAACAGACTGTACTTTTGGCAGGGTTCGTGCAGGTCGTTGAAGAACCTTGAATTTGAAAAGCGCATTTTCAAGGCTCTTGAAGGTCCTTGAATTGTATTGTCATCGAAAACCCTTGAGTTTCGGGACCAGCGCTTTCTATTGTTCACAGTGCGACCTGCTTTCTGCTGTAGACTAGCATTGATGCGGCAAACTTTCAATTTCAGGAACAATACACCGTGCGAGTTTGCATTTATTCTGTTTGTTCATGCCTTGACCTATCGTTCATTTCACTCCTCACCTGTCAGTTCATCTTGTCTCGCTTTCTCTCTCTCTCTCTACTTATCTCCTTACGACTTTACTCTTGTCTCCTGCGTTCATGCTGCTGTTTTCCTTGCCAAGCGAGCGGCGCACGTGGTTAGTACACCGTAATATTGTCAAGCCTTGTCACTACTAGAGAAGCCTCGGCACCTGTCCATAACATTTGCTGTGTATTGGGAAAAACTTTTGATGTAATCAAGGCTATACTTTTCTGCAGTATAATACAGTTTAAACTCTCTCTAACAAAACCTGATCTTACGTACTTCCAAACCTAAGGAAAAAAAATTGCAGTTCTTAGCAGGTATTTGTAAAGTTCAACTTGTTGCCAACCCAAATTGCCGAAGCTAACTTGGAACCAAAATAGACTTAACAAAGATTTTCTGAAATAAGTTGGTCGAAAAAAGTTATAATTTCTTTCTATTTTTTACGACAGATGGCTTTTTTTAAGTGCAGGCACTAACGCTATTGCATTAAAACATCTGTCACCCATAGTCACGAGCCTGGCTTTATTTTGACAAGGTTACATGCCACCCACTTGCACGTAATATTGGCCTCAACAGTTGTGCTGTTATGTACCAGATAGTGCAACGAGTGGCGGTGGTTTATAGTTCCTGACAATGCACCCACAGGAACCCTACTGTGTGCTTTCGTTATTTCATGATTCATGCGATAGACAACACTGATTGTCTCCTCACAACTTCCTTACTCGTCCTGCTCACATAATTGCTGCATTCGTTCTCCCCGTTTTTGTATTTTGGCTGCATGTCATATTTCACGTGACTGTCTACCTGGCCTGCATAGCCTGGACCACATATGTGCGGCTCAATGTTCGGTACACCTGAGCAGACTTTTCACACGAGCACGCGTGGGGTAGCGGCAAAAACAATGCCATGGTAGATTTTGGGTGTCTCTATGTTACAATTTTAGGTTTCGAAGGACCGAAAGACCCGTTTCTCGATTTGACAAATTTCCTGATTTAACAAAGTAGTTTGAGCGTGGTGATGGCTTCGTTAAATTGAGTTTCAACTGCGTATGTGTAAGGGCGATAAATTTAGCCAAAAATTGAAATATTGTTATAGTCAAAAAATCCTCGTTTGGATGCGGCTTTTTAGTCCTTGAAAAACACGTGACAGGTCCTTGAATATCACTGAATTTTTTTTCTTTGAACCTTGTACGAACCCTGATTTGTGTGGTTTTAAATGTTCTTTTTTGGTTCACCACTATCCTCATTAAAGGATAGATTGTGCTAAATATCATTGCTTTGTTTATCCTATTGCAGGCACAATCCCTGCTTGCCCTATGCCTGATGAGGAAGGACATACTGGTGCTTCACCTTGCAAACAGCTTGTTTTTCAAGGTTCTTCACTGCTTTTAGGAATAGCGGACCTTCTTGCGTTATTTTATGAAGTATGAAGTCACATACTTTATAGTTCAAGATCTCTGCTACTGTACGATTGAATAAAATAAATTTTGTTGGTGCTTATGGCATATTTGCGATGCAGCATTGCAGGAGCTGTCTTCAGCAACAATCACTTTGTTGTTTGTGAGCAGCAAGTGCTGCTCACCGAAATAACGTCGTTTGAGGAGGCAATGTGCACATCATTCTTTCACAGCACAGATTCAGTGTAAAGGGTCTTACATGTTCTCATTATTTCAAAACACTAACAGCTGGCCCGTAGGGTGTAGATACACAAGACTGTTGTCGAATTATTAGCACACTTTGTATTGTTACGGACGGCTCGTAGAGTACAGATACAGAAGACGGGGCCTTCTGTTGCCGTAATACTGGCACACCCATATTTATTTATTTATTTATTTATTTATTTATTTATTTACAACATAATGTCGTGGGAGACCAGGGGAAAAAAGCTGATACAATCAGCTTGAGGGTGTCCTGGCCACCCTACACGTGCTACAGCGTAGAAGGTGGTAACGAACGAAAAAAAAAAGAACAGGAAAATGAAATGTACACATAATATATTGTAAATGAATATCCTTCATGCAAAAAAATATGTACACATAATATATTGTACAAGACCATCCTTCATGCAAAAAAAAAAGAAGTAACGTGCTTTTATAGACATAATAAAGAGAACATAATAAAAAATGAATTTCTTCTTTTCAGAAACAGCGAAATACGAAAAATCAAAAGACGGCGTTACTTATGACGCGTATTCATGATAAGCATATTGTGGTGAAAATTCTCCGTAGTTCTTTAAATGATGTTTCCCGAATGTAAAAAAGCTGCTCTTTACTGATTATATTTAATAAAGCTGGGAGCGTGAACCGACGCATTTGTTGACCATAGTTAGTGCGACATTTCTTAATTTGCCATTCTTCACGTTTGCGTATATTATACATTAGTAGGGTAGCCTGTAATCCTGCTAGCGTTTGTAGTGTACTAGTTTTTTTCATTAAGCTATATTTATACTGCCGACATAGATTATAGTTAAACATTGACTTTACCGGGACAATGTTGTGTTTTATAAAGAGGTCACTGGTGTGTGAGAGGTATGAAACCTTGCATGCTGATCGAATCACGCGTTTTTGTACAACTGCGAGCTTGTCAATGTTTTCTTTTGTGGTAGTACCCCAAACTAGCAATCCATAATTAAGTATTGGTACGAACAGAGCATTATATAAGAACATGTTGATACTTATAGGGCATTCAAAAGAGACACGGCGCATCACAGCTATTGTACTAGATAGTTTGCTAATTAGGTAATTTATGTGGTCATCCCATGTCTTGTGCTCATTGAAATAGACGCCGTAAAGTTTTTATTGATGGTACGAACTCAATTTCTGCATTATTTAACGTTAATGGTGCTAGTTGAACATTCTTGTTCCGCGGTCGAAACAATATTGCCTTAGTTTTGCTCATGTTAATTTTTGAAGTGGTTTTGAGTCGTCCAGTAACTTATTTTTGATAGCGCTTCATTACCTTTATTAATTAGGTGTGTTTCTGAGTTCCCTAAAAAATAGACTGGTGTCATCTGCGTATATAATGAATTTGGCTGTATCATCGATCGTAGGAATTTCGTTAGTATAAAGTAAAAATAAGAATGGTCCTAGGATACTTCCCTGGGGAACACCACATCTGACCGGTTTTTCATCCGATCTTTCTCCAGCTACAATTACTGATTGACTTCTATGTTTCAAATATGATGAATTTAATGAATGGGCTATGCCTCTAATGCCATCAGTTTCCAACTTTCTCAACAAAATGCTATGGATAACAAGGTCGAATGCCTTTGAAAAATCTAAGAACATACCCAGCACCATTTCCTCACATTTAAATTTCTCTAATATAAATTCTTTCTGTTCAAGGAGGGCAAACTCGGTGGACTTCTTCTTACGGAAACCAAATTGCGCCGGATGCATAAGATTATGGCAGTCTACGAAAGATGAGAAGCGCTCTAATATTATTTTTTCGAAACCTTTCGAGAACACTGGTAATACGGATATTGGCCTGTAGTTGCTCATTTCATTTTTGTCCCCCTTTTTGAATATCGCTGTCACTTTAGCAATTTGCATGTCACATTAGGAAATATTCCTAATGACAAATCTAACTGTTCACTCAATAAGTACAAGCATGGTTTACGAAAGCTTCTAAGTATGACCGCACCTACATCTCGTGGAACGATTTCCACAAAACGCACTGGCCGTCCCACGGAAAGGTCGTTCCTAAGTTACGAAAAAGTGTTCGGTCACAATATACCTGCAAATTTTGTCGTAAAGTAGTGCCATTGTTTTACCGTGCAGTTCAGTTACGCAGTTTCTACAGCTAGAATTATTTGGCGCAAGTAGTAATTGGACTGCTGAGTATGCAGCGAAGATGAATGCTAAAGAAACAGAGATATTAGGTGAGTCGTTACAGATTTAAGTAGCGCAATTCTAAGAGAATAAGCTTTAGGCATGCGTTCTGCATCTTTGTTGCGGCTCGCACAGAACACTATATAACTGGTCAGCCAATCTTTGTATCACATAGACATGTCGATTGAACATGAGCACTATAACAAACAAACACTCACGAAATCAACTGGCGGGGAATGTTGTCAGTATTCGCCAATCCTGGATAAATAAAGGTCATACATATGATATAATTGTTATTGCGTTATTTGATTTTTCAAATATATTTGTGCTGGGAAGCTGAAGTATGATTTCTCCCTGCTACTTTTAGAAGCTGCGGCTTGAAATACGTAAAATCTTGCATTGCGGCTGGGGACAGTCGATTTCATGTATGTTTTATCTATCTCTTCGATTTCCTAGGTTTTTTCGTGACAGTATACAGAGCACAAATTTTCACTTCATAGTGGTAGGAGCTATAACTATTGCATGTTAATTTTATCAAACAGCAGAAGTAGGTGTACTCAATCAAATTTATGACGTTTCTCTGCTATATAAAAAAACACTACTGCATCCAATGAATACAATTTCACTCATCACGACAATGTAAACATGTTTGCTGGAGCTGTGCTGCAAGCAGTGGCCGTCACATTTACAAATGTTTATTACTTGTAAATTATTTCAAGGAGCCCTTGACCATATGCGCAAAGGTTAATGCAATGCACAGTCTTGTAAAGCTTTGGCGCATCTTTTTGCAAAACACTGTGATACACAGTTGATTAAGGCAAAACACTACTGAGTGTAGTTTGTGTGCTGTCTCCATAAGGCACAGCTAAATGTCGGAAAGACAGTTAATTACCCTCACTGCCGTTTTTTTAGTTTTGTAATTCATAATAATTTCTTGCGATTCACATGCAAACCATGATATGATTATGAGTTATACAGAAGTGGGCAACTTTAGATTGGTTCTGACTGCCTGGTGTTAAAACAAACGCAGTGGTAGCCTAGAAGACCAGACTGCTTTTCGAAACATTTGCTCCAACGACACCTCGTGTTCGCAAATTTTTCATCTTTTCAAGCTTCCATCTTTTGCTGAACAACAGACGCAAATATAAGCCCACAAGCGTCCTTACATATCTCCCCATCGGAATGTGGCCACCGTGACTGGGAATACAACGTGCGTCGTTGAGCTCAGCAGCGCCCCGTAATGTAACTAAATCACCGAGCTAGTGTTCAATTTCAAGGTTATTGCAGTATAGCAGTTCATAAAACAGTATACAGTTAATGCTTGCGGGCGATCGTAAGCACCCCTCTATGAGATGCCTGGTAAACCATTCACAAACACAGCATTTCAAGCGTCAGGTTCACGATGACCTTGTATCAGAGCTTGTTCACATGTTTCACTGTGCCTGCAGAGTGGACATTTGGGAGTGTTCGCTGCATGGTAATCCTGAAAAAACAAGTAATGACATCACCAGATATTAATAAGCACAACGAGTCAATATGATGAAATTTTGCAAAAGTAAACATATAAACATTTACCTCCTTTTATAGCAGCCGCCTGGTCTGCGTTACCAAACGATAAACCTCCGGAATGCGCTTTTGTTGACTCAGCAACACGCTCCCACGTGAAGCCACGCCGCAAGGTACGCACGTTTCCTCGGCTACAGTGCATGACACGTTGAAAAAGTTAATATTGCAGTGCGTCGCCTCCGTGTGACACCTACACAAAGTCATTGGTAAAAACTGAACCAACGAGTTTTACTCACCGGTCCGTATATTCTGGGGCTCGAAACGAGTGTTCATCCTGTGAAGCTTCAGCTGTGTCTTCGTTCCCCCGAAATCAGCTGAATGCACTACGCGAAATAATTTTAACGAGTCAAAACAAACAAAACGAAAGCGAGTATGACGGCCGGCAGTGGATAGAAATATTACAGTGAAAATAAACAGCGCGAGGCCCATCTGAATGCACTGCGAACCGTTACCTGCCGTTGCGTCGCCTCTGCCACCGTATATTTTGAAAGTAAAATAATGATCTCAATAGGCTGCTGACAGCTATGAATCGCGTGGAACAAAAGTCACAGTTTCACCGCAAAGGCGAAGCAATGAATGTGATAGCAACAAATTGTAGTGTTACACGAAGTGAGGCTGGCAGCTAACGGTTTTGTATCCGATCTCGCGTAACTACAAAACGCTGGTGTAAGAGAATGCAGCGGCTCCAGGGAGCGATGCTCTCCGCATAGTCACTTCGCGTTTAGAGCGCAGCGCGTAGAGGGTTATACGAGCCGCCCTCTGTGATGGCTTTCGAGCTAGCGCGCGCGCCAGCAATCGGGACCACGCCCTTAGATTAAAAGTTCAAACTCCCCCACCCCCCACCCCCTCGCGTCTTCGCGTCTTTTTTCATGCTTGTTATAGGTGGGTGGGGCGTTTCCTGTCTGCTTCGACGGCAGGCCTCCCAAGCGGGGTGAATGTTATCGCATGCACCCTTCGAGCGACGGAAACGAGACGGCTCGCTTGATATCTGCTTCGGCCGCGTTCGTCACCCGCGCTCGCGCGCTTTTAGCCGCGGTAGAACATATGATGCGCGGGGGGATTTTATCGATTTGGACTTCATACCGGAAGGACATGACGGCGACGGCGACAGCAAAAACCCGTCGAGGCTGTCCATATAATTGCTATCGCAATAAAACGATTGTCGATAGGAGAGCGCTGCGCTCGGCGATGAGCGCGCTTCCCTTTGGTGTAGCGCAAGGTAGTAGCCTCGATGCCCTCGTGGCGGGAGATAAGGCTCGTGTGCGGTGATCCGCCGGTCCGTTGCAGACGGCGTTCCAGATCGCGTGCAGCGCAGGCCTCTGGACGGCTTTGATTTCTGGCTTGAAATATAGACAGGCACTTATACAGATATCTAGAACGTAAGAAAACGGGCTTGGTCAGCGACGAGCATTTGGCCGCAAATCCCCAACGTCTGTTGCGGTTGCTGTTTCGAAATAATTATGTGGTTGGTGTTACAAAATAAACTATTGCTGCAAGTCAGCGCTCGTGTGTGTCAAGCCCCTTCTCTGTCCTCGTCTTCTGCGCATTTGCCCTGTGAACCCAACAAGCCCAGACTTACCCTAGAAAACAGATTTCGCCTTTGAGTCCTCTTAGTCGAATGTATAAGGGAGCCTGTGAGTTTTTGTTTGTACCGCGCTGTTTTGGCCACAAAATACACAACACGCCACAAGAGACAGACGTTCAGGGGAAAGTGGATGCTTGAAGAGACGAAAAAATAAAAGAAGCGCGGATTGTCACTGGAGCTAATGTTTCGATAAATGCCGAAGCGTTGGCTCCAGCGACGTTTAAAAATAGGCGAAGGGCAGAAGCGGGAACTCACCACCGTTTTTGCTATTTTCCACTCCTTTTTCTGTCTTATTCTGTGTTTCTTGGCCACAACAGTACGAACAAAAATATAAGCGATTTCAACGACGTCATTGCATAGTATATTCCGAAGGTCCTTATTTAGCACTTGATTATAAAGACGTTCAACTGTATAAAAAGCTGATTCGTCCTTTACGCCGACAGAACACGTAATGGTGCATTTCTACGAAGAACCGAAATCCACGGGCGAAGATAATGAGCTTGAGCGTACCAATTATGACAATGTAACCTTCAGGAAAAGTATAATATTTTACCGTGATATCGTTAAAGAGCTCGTTTCACAGAAATTCCGACGTCGGTGTCAGCTTCGTTGGTAGTGAGCCAAAAATTGACAAAGGTGCAGATAATTTATATAACAAAAATCTTTAGTTCCAGTGAGAATCGAACCCAAGCCTTCTGCGTGGCAAGCAGGTATTCTAAAACAGAGCCACGCCATTGCTTGAAACAAAATAAAAAAAGCACAATATGAATATATTGTAGTGGGAGGTGTCTCCTTAACGTTTGTAATATTGTGTGGCAGAAGCGTAGAATCGCGCCATGCGTCAAAACATGCGAATTGCGCAACGAGTGGGTGTTTTAAAAGACGCCCATTACAAAGCGCTCAGACACTGAAGTATCAGCAGAAGCAAAAGCATCAACAATGTGAGCGGCTGCGTAGGTTCGCATGTTGCCTTGCGGATGCGTAGTGGGCCCTTCGCTGATTCGCAAAAGGAAGAATGATGGCGTAGTGGCCATTCAGCCACTATACTTGCAGTAGGCATTCCATGATAGTTCGAAACGGCCAATGTTACGATTCGCTTCGTTGCGGCACGACTGAGGCACCTACTTGGAACCGAAGCCAGGCTAGCAGATGAGAAGGCGATGCCCACGGGGCTCAAGCGTCCTCCAAATTTTGGCCAAACTCCTTGTACACAAGCATCGAGGATGCGCATGCGTAGCTTATCACAAACTAATACGCTGTCTCTCAAAGCGGCCAGCAGCGAAAGGCGCTACGTTTCGAAGAAACAGTCTCCTTTGCTCATTTTTTCTTCTCGCACATGTTTCTGAATGTTATGTTCTTATGCTTCACGATTACTCTACAAGCTGATAGACAATGGTCAAGTGGCAATACACCCAGGCACAAGATATACGAACCAACAACGCAGTGTAATAAAATCTAATGCCGCAGAAGCTTGCATTTAGGCCCTTTATTTGTCACATTGACACGTATGCAGCACGGACACTGACTGCTTTTATGTCCAGTGAGCTAGCGCAATGCACTGAACCTCTAACCTGTGGCGTGTCTTGTGTGTCCATTCGGAATACGTTTTTTTCTAACGTAGGTTTCTAATACGTGTCAGAAAGTGTGCCGTAAGTATATACACATGCATAACTGATGGGAAATTTTGTGCGCAAAAAACAAGACAATTCACCAGAACGAGAGAGACAGGACGCGCGCTACTTTCATCGAACCTTATTTGCGGCTTTGCCAGCAAATATATGCAGAAACCACACATGCGCTTGGAAAGGTGGTGGCCTCTTTCAACAGAATCAGCTGCGTTGGCTCCTGTCGGGCAAACAAGGATGGTTCATGGTGACTGCCAAGAATGAGTACCACAGGAGAGCGAATGAAGCAATGCCTAAGAGCTTCGTGCCAGTGAGACCAGAATGAAGGGCAAGGCGAGGGCTTTGTGCAAGGACTTGAAAGTGAACAGGTGTCATTGTTGATGCTCAGTGTAATGCCCTGAATGTGTTTTTATACGGCAAAAAAAGTACACCATCTCCCGCTAAAGGGTACCATGAGGCGATGCGAAGCCGGAGCACTCGCACGATCGCGTTCCGTTTGCGCTCGTTGGGCATGCTATCGACCTCAGATCGTTATTAACGGTGTTATTAACGTTGTAGACGAAGATGAAACGGTTAACGAAGGTCTTTATTGAGCATCGTATAGTACTTGAGGTGTGCACTTTGCTTCGATGAGGGTGGCTTTGTGGTCGCTGAAGTGAACCATGAGGGGATCTTGGTGCAGTGCGTGGATCTTGAAATTCGCGCTCCGCTCTGCCCGCTTAGAGGAGGAGAGTAGCGCTTGCGCCGCGAGAGCAGAAGCGAGAACGCAGGAGAAGGGGTATTCACACGAGGGAGAAATCGGCGGGGAACACGGGGGGATTGCGAATCACGTGACCACGTCGTCACGGATTAGTGAGTAGAATTGAAAACTGGGCAAGTTGGTAACGATTCATAGCTAGTCGAGGTAAACAGCGCAACAGACGAAGACAGAGTAAAGGAGGGACACAACACGAGCGCTGACACAACACAGCGCTCGTGTTGTGTGCCTCCTTTACTCTGTCTTCGTCTATTGCGCTGTTTACCTCGACCAGCTATGAAGGATTAGTGAGTGGGCGCTACCCCCCCGTGACTCCTCGGAGGAGACGGGGCCTTTTCCCCGACAGGACAAACGATCCCCCGGCGGTGGCGGATACGGCGGAATGTCGGGCTCTTGTTTGGCCACATTGTTGTACTTGCTCCTGCAGAGAGCGGCAGTGGGTGTCCAGTCTGCAGCTGCACGGTCGTCTGCAGCTCATCGCCAGCAGCTCGTCAAACGGGTGGTACAAGCCACCAGAGTGGTCTAGTAACACTGGTATCCCCCTCCGTTCGCCTCGTCCGTGTGAGTGGGGGACATTTGTGGAGACTTCTCCTCGCGAGCTGACGTCACTTGGCTCCGCTTTTATCCTCCAATGTGTGTCCCCCGTCTTAATACCCCTTGTGGGAACCGAGCGCGCCCTCCCCTTTGGCGCCTCGTTTCCCACCTAGCGCGTGTGGTGGCCACGCGCGGCTCGAGCGCCGGGAACGGCCGTTAATCAGCGACATGGCTACCGTGGCTACGCCGCCAGGCCTTTTTGCTCGGTGCGAGCCATGCGTTGGTCTTCCCCGCTACGCGTCCGAACATGCCTGACCGAAGCTCACGCCACCAAGCTAGCTTACGTCACTGCCAACGCCTGTCCTCATTGGCCGCCAATGACAACCCCCTTCTCCCTTGAGTTCGCTTCTGTCTGGCGCGGGCTTTCACCTCTAACCTTTTCTGTTTGATCCACTGTCATCCCATCTCCCTATCCCGCAGGCGCTGCGCCGTGCTCCCGACCGGGCTGCAGAAATTAGGCGCCTTTTCCTCTTCAAACCACTACCACCACCACCAGATGTTCTCAAGCTGGCACGAGAGGTTGACGCGCTGCTCTAGCAGGCGGCTTCTCGTTCGTGTGCTCGACTGCTGCCCTTTGTGTGAGAGTCGTAGCGCCGCTGGCAAGCGTACTCGATCGGTCTTGCGGAGTTCCCTTCACGGCCTGCAAGCCCGTGACTGTCGTACTGTGCTGCATCTTGGGTTAATAAACTCGTGTTGTCTGTTGACATCCTGCCTCGAGTGCCCTTTCTTTGCCGTGCCGGAGTCGACGAACCCGGCTGTAGCGTCTTTGTTCGCTGCGGCAGTCGTAGGGTAAGCGTTTCGCAAACCTATCTCCACATAACTGGCGCCCAACTTGGCTTCGGCATGGCATCAGAGCAGTCCCCCTCGAGGCGCTCGTTCCTGCTTGATCCCGTGGCGACGGACTTGATCTCGTTCGATGCGGACGACGCCGGCAGCACGAGGTAAGCTCGCCTTGGCGGCCCTCGGCGTTCGGCCACCGAGAGAGATCCCGTCTTTCGGGCCTCCTTTGGTGATGACCGCTCGAATGTGTACATCAGTCCTAGCCTAGCCAGTTTCGGGTTTTCTCAGCTAATCGAGACACACGCGGAGCACGTGCTTTCGGGCCCCTCCAATGCGTCGTCTCCGCTCGCTGGCCTTCCCTTGTTAGCAGCACAGCTGAGTGACCCATCGCTGGCCCATCGTTGTCACGAGCGTAAAGGGTTGACAATGTCGTCCGCGAGCCTGCTCGCATAGGCGACGCTGTCGCCGCGCTTTCCGACGATCATTTACCTCATGCGCGCTTGGGCAACGTTTTCGGCAAATGTGAGCCACCGTGCTCCGCTGTCGATTCGTTTGCCCTTCGCGTGAGGCATCATGCATCCGTTGGTTGCGTCGGTGCGGAAACACTACTCTTCTCTGTGCCGTTTATTGGCCCCTTTGGGTCTGGCGTGCATCGTGGAGAACAGGCGCGCGACCCTTGAACGGCGGCGCCTGCCTCGGAGCCGCTGCACACAACTGCGGCACATCTCCAGGCAAAACATTGCCTTCTATCTCGCGAGCAGAACCGCTGTTTCGTGCGGCGCTTCGCGGTTGGTTGTGCGCTGGGAGAATCGCGCGCACCGACAGCGCTTTGTGCATCTCCCTGTTGTTTCGCTGCCCGTGATTCTCGGTCGCGTCTTTCTCGCGCGCACGTGTATCGTGAATGACTTCCCAAGCGGTGGCTACAGCGTCGTCCCTTCCGGCGACCTACAACCATTTGCAACCCTCGTAGTGGCTACCGCTGCCTTTCAGTACGGGACGCCACTCGAGATTTCGCTCGCCGAAAGTTTGACTGCTATGTCAACGGAGTGCCATTGGTGGAGAAACGGACCCCATGGCGCTCGTCTGGCTTAAGCGCTTGCACGAGCCCTCGGGCCGCCTCGCGCGCTGGGCGTTGACTTTGCAGCGATACAACTTTGTTTTGCACTACAGGAAAGGGAGTTTAAACGTCGTGGCTCACGCCTTGTCGCGTGCCCCCGTTTCGGCGTGTGACACTTATGTCCGCCACTGCCGAGAGTAATCGCGCCGACTAAACTCCGGGGCCTCGGGCTCCAATGGGTCGAAATGAGCGAACCCCGACGGTGAATTGACTTTCGAGTCGATCACCTCGGGTGGAGTACGTCACTTCAGCCACTATCCTCTTAAGCAGAGAAGTGCTACCAAAGGCACAGCACTGCGATCCGTTTCGTGCTCCAAGAGCCATGCTCCCAAGGAGCGGGCGCGTATTGACAGTCTGGTATTGCTGTCGGCGCCGTGTGCCGTTTACGCAGGCTGGCATTGCTGCGGGCACGTTGGATTTGCATCTGTTTTTCGCTGGCGGAGTTCTCCTGCGCTACGCATCCCACCTGAAGAAGCTCCCAAGGAGTATTTCAAGGTGGGGGTACCCCGCGGTCTAAGGAAAGTCACCCTTGGCTATTCTCACGACTCGCGGATGGCCAGACATGCGAGTGGCCGTAAGACTTTCCAAAAGTTGTGCGGCTCTGCTACCTGGCCAGGCATTAAACGTGACGCTCTTCACTCCACGTGTGGCAATTCGTGAAGGCTCGAGCGGGCAAGCCCCCGGGCTCATCAGCCGCCCCCAAACCCTTTCGTTGCCCGCAGCAGCGACTTGGGAGAGGGGGAGGCGGTCACACAACCGCAGGAAAATCGTAAGGCTGGCCCCAAGTCACGCCACCGGTACAACCTTTGGAAGCGCACTTAAGCAACCTTTCCCCCACTAACAGGTAGCAGGACTTTATTCCATACCATGGTAGTGAATGGAGAATAACCGCTAAGGTGCGGCGACACACGTCCGGAAGTGGTAGAAGGCCCTCTTGGCCGAAAGTACCCTCATGTGTCGCCCAAGCCATAATCTGGCAAGCGCCCCCGATGTATCTGTCATCCACGGTTGTAGAGTTTAAGGGGTCGATGTTCTTGCAAAGAAGGGGTATTTGCATAGGGTCATACGTTGCTCCTGTCCTGTGCAATATATTTTTAGCTCGTTTTGACAACTCGCTTCGGGGCTTGATAGATCTTGAACGTGTGTGCCGTATCTTTAGATACGTCGATGATTTTCTCATTGTTCTAAAAGTGTCTTCATCTGACTCCTTACCTGGGGTTGTACACCAGGTCGTGGAAGCTTTTGAGGCTTCTTCTGACGCTCTTAGCTTCACCCATGAACTTCCATGCAACCGGTCCATCAGATTTTTAGAGCTTCAATTAACTTTTCATGGTGATGACCATCTTTGTTGGTGTTTTATGCCTAGAAGTAAGAAAGCTCTTTTGCCGTTTGGGTCACCACATTCAAAGATTGTTAAAAGAGGCATTATTTCAAACTGTTTTTTAAATGCTCTGAAAAAAAGTTGCCCTCACGCTATGAAGACCAGCCTAGACAACCAGTTCGAGAGGCTGGAAGCTGCTGGTTACCCAAGGGATCTGCTGTACGCGGTGGCAGAATCTGTGCTACAAAAGATTAAGAGGCCGCAAGATACCACTGGTCTGCCAGCACAACGCATTCGGGAGAAACCGTTTGAAATCCTACCTTACATACATAAGGTTTCCCATAATATCAAAAAGGTTGCCGCGCGACAGGGCGTAAACATTGTTCTTTCAGCTCCCTGCAAACTTGCTAGCCTATGCTCACGTGTGGCTCGTGGAAAGACTAGCAATCCGGTGTGCACTACGAAACACGAGCGTTGTTTCACGAAATGTGCTACAAGTGTTGTGTACAACATTCCGTTGACCTGTGATAAGGTTTACATCGGCCAACCGGCCGATGTATTAATACTAGGTTGCGTGAACATCACGCTTCTTTGAGTTCGAATGATGGGGTGAATCTTGCACGTCACTGTCGGGAATGCGGTTGCACCCCACTTTTCAGTAATGTCACTTATCTGGGAAGAGGTAAGGGTAAAGAAGAAAGGGAAATTATGGAGGCATACTTCATTAGGAAAAGCGGAGATAGATGTATAAGCGCACCGTCAATCTGCCTCATTGACAAGGAATTTAGTGTGTTACAACGATGGCAAGAAAGATGATTGCGTAATCTTTCACCAGGTGACGTTGTCGGTGATACAGACGTGCTGCACATGCGTTGTGAGGTTTCTTCGTTGAATGTTTTTCTTCAATAAAGTCACAGTTGTTAGTCCAGCGGTGTGTGTGTCTGCCTTTTCTCGTGTCCCGTTATTTTGCTGGCTTTCGTCAAGTATCATGAACCAACTGGCCCAGATCTCAACACTTCTGCCCCCTTTTATTTGGCAGTGCTGTCAGTCAGGCAGCCTTTTTGGCAAGCCGGCTATGCCGGGGGCACTCCTGCATCGCCCGGTCGTCTCCCTGCATCTGGCTCAACCGTGCCGCCAGCCTGTTGCTGAACCTGTGGCCTGCTGTTCCCTGGTCCTTCCTGCGGGGGCCTGGTTCCTGCCTTCTGGTCTGCTGCCACCACCATCCTGCCTTACCCACCTGGCAGCTTCGGCAGCCGCCTCGGCGGCTGGTCCGCCCACTCCAGCATTGGCCTTTTTGCTTGCTGCGAGCCGTGCGTTGGTCTTCCCCGCACGAGCTACGCGTCCGAACATGCCTGACCGAAGCTCACGCCACCAAGCTAGCTGACGTCACTGCCAAAGCCTGTCCTCATTGGCCGCCATTGACAACCCCCTTCAACCTTGAGCTCGCTTCTGTCTGGCGCGGGCTTGCCCCCGTCAGATGCCCTCAGGCTGGCACGAGAGGTTGACGCGCTGCTCTAGCAGGCGGCTTCTCGTTCGTGTGCTCGACTGCTGCCCTTTGTGTGAGAGTCGTAGCGCCGCTGGCAAGCGTACTCGATCGGTCTTGCGGAGTTCCCTTCACGGCCTGCAAGCCCGTGACTGCCGTACTGTGCTGCATCTTGGTTTAATAAACCCGTGTTGTTTGTTGACATCCTGCCTCGAGTGCCCTTTCTGCGCCATGCCGGAGTCGACGAACCCGGCTGTAGCGTCTTTGTTCGCTGCGGCAGTGGAGAACGTCGCTTCCCTTGCCAGTCGCCTCGTAGGGTAAGCATCTCGCAAACCTATCTTCACACCCTAGAAGCGCAAGCAAGGGCTGGTAGAGAAGTGGAGAGAATAACGCGCAACTGTTGGAGAGAGGGAAGGAGGATAGTTGCGCATGAGTACCGCACACGCACCCGAAAGGCCGCCAGGGCTCTGACCGCCCCGAAGAACGCACCACAGCCAGGCAAATCCAGGAAGGGTCAGGCGAGCGTCATGACAGCACTCGCCAGGAAAGTCGGCCCAGCAGACAACCGCGGCCATCTTGCCGCCAGCCTCGTCGCAAAGGCACCCAGAGAGCCAGAAACCCTCTCCTCAAAACCAGCTTCTGCAGCCGGCAAGCAGCAGCAACAGGGAGGAATGCTGTACACAGCAGGACAGATACCCGTTCGCACCCCCACAGCAGGAGAGTGAGACAAGCAGCCATGGGTGACCCCTGCCTCAGACGTCGTCCCCCCTGCAAGCACACCGCGCCTCCCTCCTGCTCCCCCGCCGACTCTCCTGCGGACAGAAGCCCAGAGGAAACCCGCTTGGCCGGTTCGCCTCCTTCCTCCTTTCCCGTGGAGAGAGTAACGCGCAGCTGTTGGAGAGAGGGAAGGATGAGAGTTGCGCATGCGTAGTGTGAGTGAGCACTAGCCCACCGCGGGACATACACCCGAGGAAGAGATGCTTCGCATCTAAAACACATAAGTTGAAAGTGCCTTTCCGGTCTGTTGTTAGGGAGAGCCGAGCATGCCAGCATGTTCTGAGCAAGTACTTTCAGAAACGTTTAAGTGCGCGGCAGGTTGTAGACCCCTTCGCAACTAAGAGCTCTTACGAAGTAGTGAAGTTTCTTGAAGCAAAAGTGTCGCCAGGATACCTATTTTCTGTTGACATCGAGGATTTGTTTTATTCTGTGCCTCATGAAGATCTTTTTATTGCGGTATGTCATAGAGGAGTGTGGTGTGGTTGATTTTCAAAATCTGTTGCTAACTTTCTGCGTGTTATTGAATTTTATCTTTGTTCGACACTCGTCTCATTTGAGGGCAAATTTCACCGTCAGAAGAAAGGGACCTGTTGTGGATCCTGCGCAGCCCCGTTCATTTGTATCCTGTTCTTAGCTTTTGTAGACCGTTCTCTTCAACAATGCTTGATTGGCATGGGTGTGCGAAAAGTATTTTGGTACGTGGACGATTACCTCATTTGTGTTAATAAAATAACAGATTTGACGTACCCTGAATGTGTTGGTAGAATTTTGGACATCTTTCAGCAGAATGGGAAGGGTTTAGTTTTCACTCACGAGCTGACGTTACAGCGTTCGTTGCAGGTTTTCGACATTAATATTACGCTAGGGCGTGGCCATATTTGCTGGGAGTACGCTCCGCGGGCCCAGAAAGAGTTATTGCCCTATCATTCGCCTCACTCAGAGACGGTCAAGAGTGCTGCAGCTTAATTTTGTTAGGGGTCCAGATTAACGAAATCTTGTCCTCGCTCAATGCTATATAGCTTTATTAAGCAAGTGAGCCGGTTGTTGTCGGCTGGCTACTCATGTGCAGAAATTTTGTCTGTGGCTGAGGCCCTGTCGCAAAAAACCAAGCATCTGTATTCGGAAATGTAAGCACCCCAGAAAAGAGCACGGTCAAGCGTGTTGTTTCGTACGTACATAAGGTTGCGCACCATGCCAAAAGGTGGCGAACCGTCATAAGGTGCCATTAGTGTTCTCCGTTCCGAAGAAGCTCGCCCACTTGTGCTCGCGTGTTTCTCATGATGGGAAAAAAGTGGTTGCCAGAAAAAAATGGTAGAAAATTTGTTAAC
This sequence comes from Rhipicephalus sanguineus, assembly GCF_013339695.2. NCBI lineage: Eukaryota > Metazoa > Arthropoda > Arachnida > Ixodida > Ixodidae > Rhipicephalus > Rhipicephalus sanguineus. Next base: position 9,762,452 of record NC_051176.1, on the reverse strand, counting down.
CGTTGTACAGGGGTTACATATGAAATCCATTTGACCTGCAGAAGAGCTGAGATCTGGGCCAGTTGGTTCATGATATTTGACGAAAGCCCACAAAAGAACGGGACACGAGAAAGAGGCAGAGACAAACACCGCTGGAAGCCGTGTTTGTGTCAGCCTCTTTCTCGTGTCCCGTTCTTTTTCTGGCTTTCGTCAAGTACCATTTGACCTGCGGCAAGGCGTATATAGGCCAGTCGGGTCGGTGTAATAATGACCGGGCGGGGGAGCATTCACGGGCTATTAAGAGTGGGGATATTAATTTGGATGAGCATTGCGCGAGTTGAGAGGCATGTGAGCCGAAACTAAATGAGATAAATATTCTGGGCAGAGGTAGGGATTAGATGGCACGAAAGTTACTGGAAGCGTTCCATATCAGGAAGATAGGGGGTAGGTGTGTCAGTGACACATCGGTGAAGCTTTGGAAGGCAGAAACTGAATATCTTGATCATTTTCACTGAAGTGAAAACGTGTTTGTGACAATGCATTTGATTTTCTGTGCATGTGTGTGTTATGCATATATTTGCTGGCAATGCCGCAAATAAGGTTAGATGAAAGTAGCGCCCGTCCTGTGTCTCTCGTTCTGGTGAACATTGTTGTTTTTTGTGCACAAATTTCCCATCAGCTATGTACCATGTCCCCAAATTTCAAGTTTTATTGAACGATATGCATAAGCATCCACTTGACTGATTTCAGGCACAGCAATTCCATTTTTTGCGGAATCTGGTTTTACACTGTACACCTTCAAATTGAAATGCGAAACACTTACTCTCGGTCCAGAGCCAGACATTCGACACCCGGCTCCAGGGAGACAACGTTTGCAGTCCGCTTGTCTTCTCTAAAGGAAAAGAGAAACGTTTTTTTTTTTTGTAATAACATCATTTCGTTGTCCTAGCTATCTCTTATAGCAGCTCCAAAAAGGAAAAAAAAAGACGATGGATTCCGGGGCACTGGTACATTTACATGCTAGACGCCTTACATAAAGCGTAAATGTGCAGTGAAGGGCACAGCAATTATGCGCGGTGAGGCAAAGGGCTCGTGTCATCCAAACAGTATTTTATTATTCTTGATGGAATAAAGGGCAAGTGTCGCTTGAGTGAGGAACCGCAACACACATGCTAAGGGGGATGGACAGAAAAAGGAGGGAAAAGGAACTGGCGACAGCAGCACCGCAAGCGCCGCAGAGAGTGGTATTACGCCATCTTCCTGACACGGGAGTGCTCTCCGCATGTGCGCTTCTAAGCCTCCCTTTACGCTTATCACATGTGATCGGTGCCTCGCGGAGGGAAACCGCACAACCACTTATCTGCCTCTTTCCTTCTTTCTTTTTTTTTTATTGGCTAGAACGACCTTCAGCGATTCTGTAGCCATGCAAGCAATCGAAAGATAGGTGTTGTAGCGCAGATACATTGCCGCTACTTGTTCGGCACTGGAGAGATTAGACGAGCACACAGAATATTCACAGACACTTCTCTGATTTAGTAACTTATTTGACTTTTAATTAACCGGCTGAAGCATCGAAACACTTCCACAAGTTATGTAGCTCTAAGACATATCTGAGCGGCACTCGCTGCGACCAGCTGCCTTGGAGACTCCGGCACGACACCGCAAAGTGGGCATGTTGGCGGGTCATTGAAGCACTTGGTTGTAACGCGAGCTCGACACAAGGACCAAAGAATTAAGGAGACACACACGCAGCGCAACAGCGTTTTCTACTGAAGCTCAGGTGACGCTTTACTAGGTCTGTTGAAATTTTACTCGACGTTTATACAATGGAACAATTCTGTGTTATTGCGAAAAAGAGGTGTCTGTATAGGCTCATGTATAGCCCCCGTATAACGTAACCAATTTTTAGCTGAACTTGACAGAGGCTTGGCTAATCGTCTCGAGGGAATTAATGTACGAAATTTTTTTCAATACGTGGACGATTTTATCACCTTTATTGACCGTTCATCTGAGTGTTTTTTTAAAAGAGAGCTCCGAAGTGCTGAATGTTTGTCGCGATAGTCTTAACTCTGTCCAAGTCACGGTTGAATGGCCTGTTCACGGGGCGCATTAGATTCCTTGATCTCATGCTAACCTGCTCTGACTACCGGTTATGCTGGTGTTACGCACCTCGCGCTAATAAGGCAGTTCTTGCCTTTCACTTTTAACTGGTCAGTAGAGGCATTACTAGCATGTGCCTCAATAACGCGTTAAAATAGTCTTGCAGTCTTGACGAATCACAGTTTCACTTGATGAATCACTAGATGAATGTTTTGATGAATCGCAGTTTTTCGCAGCAGACATCACGCCTAAAAGGAGCCGGCTATCGAGATCACGTATTGGTCTCAGTAGCAGATAAGCACATCAAGAAAATTCGACCACGATCGAATGCATCTGACCCTCAAACCGTGCCGCTCCAGACTACAGGAACACAGCCGTTATCCCTTATGTCCATAAACTGTCTGATATATCAAGAAAGTGGCCGTACGATAAAATATAATGGTAGTATTTTCAGTTCCCCATAAGCCTCTGTTTGAAAACAAATCCTTCTAGAACCGAAAAGCGAGAGCCTGGAATAAAGTACAAGCACAAGTTCATAGAATGTAAGGCATTGGTCGCTTGTCGCATGATGCTTTCCTGTGGGAAACGTTCGACAGACCAGCAGCTGTGTAAATGTGCGGCTAAAAGAGCACGACAGCAAGACTAAGAAGCTGCGGTTTCCTCGCCCTCCAAACTCAGTCGGTAAAACATTAACAGGACTAGCATTTTGGGTCGTCATAAGGACGAAATCACCCGCCTCATCGTAAAAGCTCAGCATATCGATGATCTTGGTGATAACTGCGTTAGGAAGGCATCAGTATCATTGTCGACTAAAGGGTTAGGTTTCCTGCTAAAACGCTGTCATCCGGTTCTGTGCTGTTATCATTTGTTATGATGCTGTTTTATAGGTGACTCACTCGCGCTGGGTTTAGTTAGCACGACGTGATCCTTGTTGCATTTTCCTAATAGGGAACCCAGGCTCAAGTTCGGGCGCGACGCTTGCGCGGCTCAGCTATGCCTTACTAGGGGCAGACGCTGCCCACAAAGGCGGTTTGTCGCCGGATTTGCCAGCGCCAAGGATATGTGCGCGCATGCGCTCCTCATTCGGCCCAGAGCACCGCTGGTCAGCAATAGTTACATTGTCATGCACCACAGATGCAATCTGAGAGCTCTGCGCGTGCGCGCAAGCGGGAGTGAAGTGTTGTAGCCGTAGATGCCCCCAGTTGCGATAAGAGCAGTGGCGCCTCTCTACGTTGCTTTGGAAGCCTATAGGGTGATCGGGTCTGGAAAAATAAACATTGTTGTTGCTAGTAGCGCTGCGTGTGTCGTGCCTTAATTCTTTTCTCCTTGTGCAGAGTTCGCGCTCCTTAGCGAGCCCTCCGGACGCGTCTCGCCACTCCGCCCAAGGTCAAACAGAAGGACCAACTATATGCCCTCGTTAACCAGAGCCAATCGGGTCATACAGATTCAAATACGTACATCCAATCGCAGGCGGACTTGGCAATGACAGCCGTCCGCCTGCAGAATAACAACCTCAACCAAAATACAGAACAACTTCCGAAACAGTTTTTCACAGAACAGTTTACTCCTCAGGCGCAGCGGGTGAAGCAGCGTCGCCGACGAAGAGCGTCAATAAAATTCCACGAATTATTCGATTCTTGGTCAGTCTCCCAAAGTGGGAATGAGCCAAAACCTTTAAAAAAGATCTACATAGACATCTACGCGAAACTGCATATAAACATTAAGGATACAGCGGAGACGTCAGCCTGGTTAATCACCAGCCTGCAGCTGCAGCTGCAGCGGAATATTCTGTAAGATGCAAATTGGGAAAATGCATCTTTTAGAGATGCGTATACAATGCGTTGTCACGAGCCTTTTCGGCAGCTTGACCTGACTGCGGAAACAAGGAAAATTGTAACAGTTTTCATAGGCGGAGATCCTTGAAAGACGTGCATTCTAGCTCTTGAGAGTCGAACCTGTTGCTAGGCCTCTTAATTAAGACGAATATTGTCCATCCGTACCATCTCGAATCTGGGGCGTAGCCAGAAATCTTTTTCGGGGGGGGGGGGCACCTCCTTGATCTGAAATGGGGGTCGGCAGGCAGAGCATGCAGGCTTTCGCTCAGTTCAAGGTCCGAGTGACGTTGGCAAGCTCACCTCAGCAGCGCTTGCTCGCCGAAGTAGTCTCCTCGGCCAAGGACACGGATCTGCTCCTCCTGGTTCGTACCTTCGATCCGCTGCGTGACCTTCACCTGACACACGGAATGAGCCGCCGTGCGAAAAGAAGTCAGCCTCCCCAACAAAAGCAATGTAGCGGCGCATAGTGCGGTTGCCTTAACAGAAAAGATTTGCGGACAAGCACAATCAAAATATTTCTTTAATCATCATTAAAGTGAAAAGAAGTAACGAATGAGATGAAACTGGTAAGTTCTGCTTCATAAGTTCTACATCCACGATACGTATGTTTCTGTTTTAAAAACATTGATTACTACTTCACGTTCGAAAACAATAAACTTCTCTTATTTTCCTTTAATTTTGCGCTACATGTGCGCACTGGTAACTCAGTGTGAAGTCACTGGTTGCAGATTAGTTTCTCGTAATGCGGCTTATTGCTTTGGCTCAGCATGTGGCCTCACACGTTGATGAGTTTTGTGATTTGTTCCTCTAAACACAACGCAGTTCCTACTTCCCACAGGCAATCATTCAGGCCTCATCAAACGCTGTCGAAAGTTACGAAGGGCGATTTCGCGCGGAAACTGAAATGGAGTCGCCGGCACTCGTTTTTCATTTTTGCGTGTTTTCCGGGGTTATAAATCGTGCTCCCTCATAAGGAGGGAGTTTACTGGCATTGTGGGTAATTTGCTAATACAGCTGACATTGTTGAAAAAGGGGGAAATACACCATGTCAGCCGTCACAAATTTGTCAATAGAAAATAATTGGGGCACCTGTAAACCGCAGACTGCTTTGGCGAGAAACAGATACCTGTCGAAAGAAGAGTCTACCGTAACGGCGTGTCTATTCGAGCTGTCGTAAATCGCTGAGTCACGTAATCTACGCACCCCATTCTGCACGCTCTCTTAATGGGTGCGGTTTGTGTCGATCGACGGGATTACACTCTCTGCATTTCACCGCAGTTGCGTAGTGGAACCATAGCTCGGCATGCTCACTCATGAGTTCACTCACACACTCACACACATTCGAAAGGGATGAGCCTATGAGTGAGTACTCGTGAATGTGAGTAGGCGTGAGTATGAACGAGTACTCATGAGTGTAGTACTCGCTGTTGGGCTATTTGGTGCATGTCTGAATTCAGTAGTGAATTTCGCGCCAAAATCACGACCATATTGAGATACAAAGAAACACATAGACAACTCTAGAAGAACTATTCAGCGACCATAGACAGCTGTTTATTCCTTGAGGAATACAGGCTAATATAAATGCACTTCTCGCCAACGCGTGCGCAACCTGCTCGATCGATCATATACCTAACCACACCATAGGAACCATTCCAGATACCGCACTTCCGACTCGCACGTTTTGATTGAAGTTTCGCTTACGCAATTACTACCTCGTTTCTGTATAAAAAACGCCTCCGAAATTTCCCGTGCTACCTTGCTCTTGCTTTTTCCCAAGATCCCAATCTGCGTGAAGCGTGGTATGCATCCACATGATGTCACATGCGCGCTTAAATGCGCGCAGTCTTTATTTCTTACAGTGAGATCGTGTTCCCTAGCTCGATGATTGACCCAGCGTCGCGGCTGGCCAACATAGCTCTTTCCGCGCATTAGGGGCATTTCATAAAGCACTTCAAGGGCACATTTGGTGAACGGCCGAGCATGCAGCCTTTCGGCTGTTGAGCATGGCTTCCTCTAATGCGAAGGCACAACTTGGCCAGATTGTTTGGGGCGGCGAATACCAGCGGTACTTTATGCCGACTCGCAAACTTTTTTAGGTTGTGCGTAAGCTTATCTACATAAGGAACCACCTCCGGCCGTTCTTTTTCCTTTCGTGCTTCAGCCGTGCCATTTTTGACCTTCTGTATAAGGCATTCCGCAACCGCAAACAACATCAAGCGAGGGAACCCGGCGGCCTTCAAACATTAAAACTAGACTGCAAAATATGCAGACGGGACTTCAGAAGTGCAGACCCTAGGGAAAGCATTGCAATGCCCCTCTTCACAGTTTTTGAGTGGGCCGATCCAGAGGCTAAAAGGCCTTTCTTCGCACATGGCGAAAAACTCCAGCATACATGATTGTCATCAAGAATTAGTTTTAGATCTATAAACTGCAGGACTCCATTGTCAGGCAGCTCATACCCAGCGTTCCTCAGCCTTTCCACTTGCTTTTCGAAGCTTCGCGTCATCTTGTAGACGCAGGATTTTTCGGGCGCTGCTCACAAAGCACTGAAAGCGATCCCCATTTTAATCACCTTCGACTGGCTGGCCGCATAATTAAGTAGGGGTCGTCAAGCTCTTGGCTGGTAGCACCAACAGACATTATCTGACCTAAATTCTAATTGGAGATTCAAAAATTGCAACCTAAATTCATTCCAAAATTGAAGCGTAAACCTCAAACCAACCTCAGCCATGCGTGCTGAACAGTCCAAGGACACACTTAGCTGTCTCTTCGAAATTTCGTCTCCCTAAGAGCACGAAGTAATTGTCAACATAGCGAAATATTTTAACAGTATCTGGCACATAGTGCTCAATTACCCAATACACTCCGCTGAGAAAAATATCACTCAGTATTGGAGCCACACTGGAGCTAATGCGAACGCCAGCTTTTTGCACGTACAGTTCACCTGCCACTCCGAAAGCATTTGAATCTAAATAAAGGTTCAAAAGCTCCAAGAAAGCTTCTACTGACAAGCAACTTCGTCTTACGTGGTTATACTCCGTGATGCAAGTTCTGACACTCTGAAGAACGTCCTGACGTTGTAGCAAATAGAAAACATCTTCGACCTCGATACTGGCAGCTGCAAATCTTGCGGGATTACTTTCTCTCAGGAATTTCACCAAGCACCGCGAATCCGGGATTCTGGACAGATCCCCAACACATAATGGCGCCGGGTGCTTTTGAAGATAACCAGACAACCAGGAAAGGCTAAGGAACGCTGCGTATCCGAGCCACCAGATGGACACAGTTTGCGGCAAGCTCGCCCGCGTGGTAAAAGAAAAGGCATGCGACAGAATGCCAGCGGAAAGTCGAAAGAGGTGGATAAGTTCGCCATTGTTCCGTATGTTCACAGCCCTTCCCATGATTTAAAAAAGATGGGGAACAAATATGGGGTTAACGTAGTTTTTTCCGCGCCTGCTAAACTTTCTAAAATGTGCAACATGGTTAGTAAGAGGAAAGAAGGCACGAGTGAGTCGTGTCAAAGTGATGGCGCAGCTCACCACAGGAATAAGTATGTACCTTTGCGAGGTCGGTGTGGTGTATCAGGTGCCATTAACGTGCGGGAAATCGTATATAGGATAGAGCGCAAGATGCATTAACATGCGACTAAGGGAGCACGAGTGATTGCTGCCGAGCGCCCTAGCTTTGCATTTACCAGCGCACTGCCGGCAGTGCAGATGTCAGGCAGTTTGCAAAGACGCGACAGTTTCGTCGAAAGAAAAGAAGTTAATAGGCCGCAGAATTATCGAGGCGCTCCATATCAGGAGGAAAGGGGAGGGATGCATCAGCCACCCGTCGATTATTCTTACTGACAAAGAGTACGCATATCTCTGCTCCACGTGCACGTAGCCACCTCAGTCTACGCGGTTTTTTCCACGTGCGCACAATCGTTCTCATGCACTTGGTGTGTTTATGTTGTTTGTTATGTTTTTATAGCCTGTCACGTGTCTTTATGATAGCTTTTCAGCTGTTTCATTGATAACTCCTTAACGCGCTTTGCTCGTGGCTTTTAGCGGTTCCTTTGTTAGCCCCTAGGGGGACGTGTCATATGGGCTGAGGCTGGTAAATAGGCTGGTTTCATGGTTCAATAAACTCAATTGTTAGTCTTGCCTCTCACTTCGTGTCTCGTCCCACTGCGCAGTTCGATCAGAATGAGTACCGATGTGTTTGAGTAGCCGTGAGTTTGAACGTGAGTGAGTACCAGTGAGTGTGAGTAGGCATGAGTATGAACATGAGTGAGTACTCATGAGTGGGAGTAGGCGTGAATATGAACGTGAGTGCCAATAAGTGTGAGTAGGCGTGAGTATGAACGTGAGTGAGCACCGACGAGTGCAAATAGATGGGAGTATGAACGTAAGCAAGTACGGATCAGTGGAAGCGTGAGTGAGTACTCGTGAATATGAGTGGGCGTGGGTATGAACGCCTCTTGGTACCGATGAGTACGAATGGACATGAATATGCGCAGCAGTGCGTGGCCACGAGCTTGAGTGCCTATGAGTGTGAGAAGTGAGTCTGAACGCGAGTGAATACCTGCGAGTGAGAGTAGACGTGAGTATTACCATGGGTGCCTATGAGTGAAAACTGCGTATGAATACTCGTCATGCCTATGAGTACTCATGAATGCATGTAGAAGTCGGTGTAAGCATGAATGAGTTGCAACCCATGGCAATTGCCAGTGGCGCGGGTGAACCCAAGAAGCAAGTGCTAGGACACATGTCGTGAACGTGAGCGAGTACGATGAGTATGACATTGAGCGTGAGGATGAAGGTGAGTGAGTGCCTATGAGTATGAATAGACGTGAGAATGAGAGTGAGTGAGGAGGTGTAAGTGTGAGTGAACGTGCGTGAGCACGTATGGGTTTGCGGACACGTGAGTCTTGCAGTGTTTGCGAACAGAGACACCGAGCACCGGTGGTGGCTCCGATATCAACAACACTCCCATGAGTTTCACACCCGGCCCAACGTACTCTCGGCTGTAGCGAGGGTGTTTATGTATACAGGCACACAGCCAGGATTATTTTTTCGGAGGGGCCCAAGGCCTAATTGTTCAAAATAAGGTCTTTCTATGGCAAAAAGAAAAAAATGTTGCCCGGGAATAGAAAGGGTGCTTAATTATTAGACGAAAATGAGAACAAAGGGGTATGCAGCACAAGAGGTGAGTTTATCAGCGATGGAAAACAAGTTTTTGACACTGCAGTAAAGCTATTGCGTGTGCCCCAAAAGGAATGCTTTCCAAGCAAATAATCACGGCCAAGAAGGGCCATACAGAGTCAGTTACGAAAAAACGAGTGACAAAAAGAAAAAAAGAGATCACAGCATATCCACGGGGTGATTGATGATGAGTGGGGCGAAGCTCCGGAGGGAATCATCGGTAAACCGTGAAACTCTTCCGTGAAATTCGCCCAGTACATCATATAACGAGTGTGAAACACCGTGTATATAATAAACATGAAACTTTTATTGTACTCTTGGTGTACGTGGTCCCTTCATTATCACCGCTTTGTGATCGGTGAAATGCAGGGAAAGTGTCCGCTCCCGAGCGAAAAAGAAAGCGCGCCAAGAGCGAGCTATGCGACCTATTGCTTCCCTCGCTCTTTTTCATAAGGCCTTGCGGTCAATGAGTAAATCCGTGTTGCGGCCGAGTTTTTGTACGTGTTTGAACGCCCCACCGTACAGCAGTTATTATTATACATTCCTTGCAGTTTTGGCCAACACACATACGACGAACGTTGCCTATTTCCTTACGGAAACGCGAACAACGCGGTAACACACGTACAACACCGTAAGCAACAACGGCGGTCGTCTGCTTACTTTCCCGAGAGTGATGAGCAAGTTCGCCACCTATGGCGCTTCCGTGGGCACGCACTAGGCGTATAAATGGAGAGCGGCATATCCGCTCGTTCAACAGTCCCAACCATAAGAAATTGTTTACCCCGTTTACTCCTTCCGCCACCTGCCCGACGACACCGGACAAAGGGTGGTGGGGTTCGCAGAGGCGCCACTGGGGTTAATGGGTCGTTCCATACAAAAGTCCTCTATTCCAAGCTTTCGGTGTATATATATGCAGCACCGTTGGCTGTCTCCCTCGGTGGACGGTCTTTGGCAATATATAGACAAAATGTGTTCGTAGGTTTGTGTGTCACCCGGATGCCTTCTTTTCTGAGAGTACGGGTGATGGCTTCGCTGACGCCTCAGACATATGAGAGTCTGTGGTGTTTCTGTTGTGGTGTTGATTCACGGGCCGGACGCCCAATTTCTCGGCGAGCGTTGCCGTGCTTTCCGAATAAAGTTTCTTGGGTAGCTCTTCTTGGTTAGTTCCTTGACTAGTGTTTGTTTCTCATTTGTTTAAATGACCGCGCCGCTACTTGTGCTTGTGCCTCTATACTCTGGCGTTAATGGCCGACTGGACGAATTTCGGGGGCGGAGGGGGGTGGGCTGGGCCCCCGTTGCCTACCTACCTGTATATATATATATATATATATATATTGAGGGCGTCCCGTGGGGGCCATACAACAAAACAAAGTGTATTACAGTATTACAGCATCTCGCCTTCCCTTAACAAAATGGAATAACGCTATACGAAGTCTTCCAGGTACATTGGACACCGGCGCTTTCGTTGAGGCCGTGCCGATTGGTGTGGTCGTTGAGGTCGTGACGTGAGGGACGGCGATCGTTGCCGTGGCTCGGATGACTCCACCTCTTGTCGAAGCTGTCCATCTTGGGTGAATCGAGGTTCCGGCAGACTTGCGGTGGTGACGTGGATGGCACAGTGTGTGTTTGGGGTATCGGTATTGGATAATGGTGGCATTGTAGTGATTTCTTTCAGAAGCCACTGATGTGGCTATTTTGCGCAAAGAAATCACATGAGAAGGGTTAAGGGGAGCGCTCCCCTAAACCCTTCCCTTGTGATTTCTTTGCGCGAAATAGCCACATCCGTGGCTTCTGAAAGAACATGAACCGAGTAGCCCAACAACGTGTGCTCCTGGTTGTAGAGATTCTTTGGGTTTACTGGCGCAAAAGCGACTTGGGCGATGCTGCGCCAAGAGCAGGGTCTTCGAGGCGACAAAGGTAGGGAGGCAAGAGCTGCCTTATTTAAAGTCTGTTAAGATGGCCAACTTCACTGAAAACATTCTTGGCATTTGCGAGACACGGAGTACGAGCGGCGACAAGTCCATGCTTCGCTGTGCCAATCTTTGCGCGACTTTGTGCAAACTGCCCGCAATTTTTAAATGCTTTCTTAGTCGCACCTGCGGCGTCCGCGGCGCCAGTCCACACCCCCACTGCGCATGCTCGGCTCGTCTCGTGCCGGCAGCAAGCCTCTCCCCTTCCTTCCTCCCTCCCTCCTCTCCCTCGAACGCGGGCGGTGTGCATATGAGCGGCGGAGCGCTCGTTCCGAATTCAGTCAAGGTCGTCTTTACTTGGCTTTCGCTTGACTTGACGCTTTGCTTGACTCGAGTAGATGCGATGGAAGCAACAGTACCTTCAATCAGCGTCCCACCACTCGTTGAAGGCAACGTTACCCCACCCTCACCGTCGTCGGCGTCAACAACAGCAAGCAGCGCAGAAGACAAGGCTGCGAGACACGAGCATACGACGCTGAACGCAAGCGTTTGAAACGAGCTGCGGACCCGGAACTTCGTGCACGCTGGAGCCGTTCAAGTCGTTCTCGGTGTGCGCATCGTGTAACAATTAAGCATTCCCAAACCATACCCAATTACGCAACATTCACGCGATACCCCCACCAATCTGCGACGCATTTACTCGAGTTCCCCCCGTCAGGGTCTGGTTGTAAGCCTCTTTTCTTGGAGAAAACCACAGCAACTGTTTTTTCAGCAGAGAAACGAAAGCCATTTTCGGTTGCCCATTGTGTTTATTTATTGTAATATGAAGTTGTCGTTCGCAGTAACCCTGTTCGATCCTCGGTACGAGATCTCAAGATCATCGACATATAATGAATGCATAAAAGAGTAGGGTATTACTCTATTTACCGAGTTCATTTTCGCGACGAACAGAGTTGTGCTGAGTACGCACCCCTGTGCTACACCATTTTCTTGGAGGAATATACGTGAAAGCGTTGCTCCTATACGGACTTGGAAAGTTCGATTTGAAAAGAAGTCTAGACATTTCAGTATTTTAACACGAAAGTGTTTTATGCCGGGGTCCACCACGGCTCCACTGACGTATTTCCGTCACGGATATGACATTGTAAAATATAAAGAGTAACAGTGGGCAAAGAAAAAAAAAACCACAAGAAAAAGTTCCTTCACCGGGAATCCAAGTCATGACCGCTCGCTCCGCAGCGCGAAACGATTCGGCCACGGACGGCACGTTCTTCGCAATGCTAACGGCGAGCTATTTATATACAATATTTTCGGGTGGCTGTACTCAGAGATCTGTGTTACAGTATGTTTTCGTTATCACTAGCGCGATGGCGCGAATGGCTCGAAGAGCATAGAAGAGGGCGCTTGAAATGTCGTCGCCGCTGCGACGGGCGCCGCGTATACAGGGCGTGGTCGTTTGTGCGTTGCGCTTATCTCGTGATCGCGGTGGTTTGTACGTCTCGCGTTGAGAGCACGAAGGTCACTTGGCTCATTGCAGCGGCCGCTTTTGCGAAAGGAGCGCGGCGCTCACGCAGAAAAAAGTTACAAATGTGACAGTTAGTTAGGCTCTCATCCTGTGTATGTTCGTTCCGTGCGTCCTTTCTGCCTGAGCAGCGCGTTGCAAGTTTCCAGCTGCTTGCCGTTCTTCGCGTGACATTACATTTTGTTGCTGTAGCATTCATTCCTTCACCCTTGGGGCGAAAGAATGCGCAACAACGCTTCAACTACGTCTGTGAAGACACGTTTCACTTTCGTGTTATACCGATTCCTATGACAGAGAAATCAGCCATGTTTTTTCCACGCATCCCCGAAATCAGCCAAATCTCTCAATATGCGAAATCTTCATGTAGTGTAATACGCCTTTTCCAAGTAAAAAAAAAACTGTGAGGCAGTGTTGTTTGTGTAGAAAGGCGTTTCGTATTTTGTAGTAAAAAACAGCGCGAAGACTACAAGAACGTGATAGATGAAACGGGACTAGCGCTGGATACCAAGAAATGCGTTTATTTTGTCGGTGCAAATACATACGCTATGGAACAAGGAAAGGACAGAGGGTATGGAGAGGATTTTTCTGACACATGCGCACCTACCGTGCATTTTCAACGAAGCGCAGAACGCTCAACTGCGAATATAGGTAATCTCTATGTCAGTTATTGTGGATGTCCTTTTTCCGACTAGAACATTTATTTCGTGTTCTAGTCGGACAAGATCGTCTGTTGTTGAACAATTCTTTTTTTCACCCGCGTTCGGTGAATGTCAGGTAGATTTTCTGTTTCTAGGATGAAAGTTAGCCTTGCCTTTACGATGCTGTCATAGGATTTCGCTAAACAGCTTGTGAGGACGATGGTCCGGTTAGCTCATGGAGGACGTAGGTAGTTTTCCGGCTTTCAAGAAACGTATTATGATTGCGTTTTCCATGATTTTGGTATCATGCGTGTGTCCCATATTTTGTTGAAAAATTGCGGTAGAGCATTCATGGATGCAAGTGAGTGGTGGCAAAGCATTGACTGATGAATGCGGTCCTGGCCAACTGCCGTTTGTTTGTCTGAACTAAGTACTCTGTTAAATCCTGAAGCGTTATGGGGGCATTGTAGTGTCCATGTGATGACCCTGTGATAGGCTATCTCTGTTTCTCGGCGGACTGTCTATATGTTAAAAATGCATTCGAGCAATTAGCTGAGCTTGAAATATTTTAAAAGTGTTCGTGTAGTATGTCAGCTTGTTCTTGCAGTGTTTTTTTTTTTGTTGTCTGGAGCTGTGAGTAAAGGTAGAGCATACTGGTGAATGATCACCCCTAAACTTTTTCACACGATCCCAGAACTTTTCCGATGTGACATAGGTATTCATTGAGGACTGCATATTTTTGCGATGACGACTTTACCGCCTGCCTCCGGACATAGCATGTTTGAAGTTCATCAAGTTAGTGTAGGTGGGGTATCTTTTCAAGACACATCATGCCTTATTTTGCTGTTTCTTTGCCTGTGTACATTCTGGTGTCCACCAGGGGTTCAGCTTCGTTCGCACAATGTTCGATGATTGTGGTATTGCTTTTTCTGAATGTGCGTTCAGCACTGCGGTTAGTTTTTCATTCATTTGGCTATGTGCTCATTTCGGGTGCAAGTGCGTCTTCGAGCTTCGCGTTCTTCTTAAACAGAGTCCAATCCGCATGCTGTAGCTTCCAGCGGCGCGGCTTAGAGCATATGGTAGGACAGGCGCATGTGCTTTTGACAATGGCAGGGAAGTGATCACTTCCATATGAGGCGTCAAGGACCTCCCATTTAAAATCAATAAAAATGCATGGTGAGAACAAAAGGCTAAATCAAGACAACTAAACTTTCGTGAGGTTGGTGCGAAATACGTAGGTGCCACAGAGTTTAAAATACATGCGTTCGTTGACAGGATGAAATCTTCTATGACTTGCCCTTTGTTGTCTGTTTTCTCACTGCCCCAGAGTGTACAGTGAGCATTAAAATCACTAACTAAAAGGAATGGTTTGTGTAGCTGCGCTGTTAATTCATCGAGTTGTTGGAGGGTTACATGTTCATGAGGCGGCATATAAGCTGAACAGATGGAGATGACTTTGTGAGATAAAACCGTTACAGCTACGACTTCGAGGGAGCTATTTAATTTCATTTCGAGGAATGCCGTCTTGTACGATCATGGCAAAACCTCCTGACAGTCGGCCGGCGTTCTCGCAGTCCTTTCGAACAACCGTAACACCTTTATTAAAATGATTCTCTTCGAGCCTAGATTTGTTTCTTCTAGACAAATCGCTACACGTGAAAACTTCTCTATAATATCTTTTATGTCCCCCAAGTTGTGTATGAGGCCCCTACAATTCCAGTGTACTATGAACGTCATGATAAAAAACAACAGAAAAAAGCGGCTGGATTGTTGTCAGGATAGTGTGAGTAAAACTATATACGTAGGTGACAGGAAGAAATCAAAAAAGGGTCAAGAAAGAATCACGAATTGGCCATGTGCCCTTTCCCGAGGCACTGACAGGATGTTGTGTCCTTCTTTCCCCTGCCAAAGGGAATCGGAGGCCCGAAAGGCTGTTTTAGAGGCTTGCCGCTAGCAGCAACCTCTCCGGTCTCTTCTGTGTCTGCAGGGCATACTTCCATTGAGTCAGCACCGCAAGGGTGCTCCTCGTGGGAGGTACTCTGCGAGGGTGTTGGCTTTTTTGTAGGTAGTGTTCCCTTCAGCACCGTTATTGAGGTCTGCGTGCTCTCTGCGCTACGCTGATTGTGCACCTCCCGACTCCCTATGTGAGGGCTGGAGTGCCGACACTAGGTCCTGTAGTTGGACCTCAGTGCTGACCGACACCATTTACCAGTCCCTCTGTACCAGCCAAGCGGTACAGAGGGGGCGTACCCGCCTACCTGTGCCGCTTGGCTGTAGGAGCCCTTGTGGGCAAACTCTTCTCGTTTTCATTGCTTCAATGTACGATATGTTCTCTTGTGCCTTAAGTGTGTTGATTTCTTTGTCTCTTTTCCAGGCAGGACACGTTCGGGAATATGCGGCATGTAGGCCCTCGCAGTTGATGCAACGCAAAGCATTGATGCATTCCTCATCGCTGTGGTCGCTAAGACCGCACTTCACGCACGTCGCTTTTTTTCGGCATGACTGCGACCCATGCCCGTATTTTTGCACCGGAAGCACCTTCGAGGGTTCGGTATACAGGGTCTCACTTTCAGATGTAGATAGGCCGTGTGTACCGCAGATGCAATGGTTTCACTCGCGAATTTAGCGCTACATGTCTTGTTCTGATTTCTTTTCCTTCTCTTCTGATGTTCATGTGAGCGGAAAGCACTCCCTGATCACCTAAGGCTTCGGTTATTTCTTCATCGGTGCGCTTTACGAGATCATTATCAGAGATCACGCCCTTGGCATACATCAGTGTGGTGTAACAGACACTTCATCGTCACCTATTATGTAGTTTGCTGATGCTGTTGCTCTGCAGCTAATTATGAACTTCAATCAAAAGGACACCGGAACTCATTTTCGTGGCGGCGTAGTCGCCGTTAATGCATTCTTTGATGGCTTTGGCGATTGGGAAAGGCGACATATCTTGAATCGGTTTTGTACTCTTTGAAGTGATCACGAAAAACCTGGTGAAGTTGTCGCATTTAGAGGGGAAATCTTTCGTTACTTCGGTGCGACGCCGCTTTCGGCATCGATCGGTTTTGGAGGTGGTAGAATTTTTATCAATGCAAAAAGTATAGTGTTCTGTAGTCATGATGGCCGCCCACCTTGCAGCCCAACCATGGAGTGTATTTCAAGCACTAGCCATACATAACGACTATAACCGTACACGTCCTACCAAGGGAGACTGGTCACGCATAGTCAAGCCTTGCCACCAAGAAGAATGGAAGTATACAGAAAGAAGAAGGCGACAGGATAGATTCATAGTGTGAGAAAAAGGCAAGGATGGTAGATAGACTGGGATAGGAAAGATGACTGCCGATTTCCCTCAAGGTGGGTCAGCCCGGGGTTGCCGTTTGCGTGAAGCACGGGCTTAAGGGCGTGTTGCCTTCGTCAGGAGTTCCTCGAAGGTCCAATCACCCGGCGTCGATTCAACCGTGCTATCTTCCATAGCTTGTGGTATACTCCATTCCATAATTTGTATCAGTAATGGGTTACAGGCCGTGGCCTGTTGTACCTCAGTCTTGTATATCAAGGCCTCAACCTGGGCGATTACTTCTTCTTCAAACGCAAAATAAGGTTCATTAGTATCAGGGGTGTTGCGACAGAGGGCATCTGTAACCTTATTCTGCTCGTCTTTGCGATACTGGACGGCGAAAGTGTAGGTGAGAAGACTAGCTGTCCCCCTACCACACTTAGTGGTTTCCTCCCAGAGCCTTTTTCAGACAAAAATGTTGCCAGTGCCTAGGGATCAGTGATTAGTAGGAACTTTTCTCCCCAGAGGTAGACGTGCCACTTTTCACAAGCCCATAAACAAGCCAAAGCTTTTTTTTTTCGCCAGTGGAGTACCTGCGTTCAGCTAGAGAGAGAGAACGAGAAGTAAACTGAATAGTTCGAGTGTGTTCCACGTCACTCTGCTGCAAGACAGCGCAAAGCCTGTAATCAGAGGCATCTGTGGACATCACAATATGAAGAGTTGGGAGAAACAGTGATAAAATGGGCGCATCATAGAGATGCTTTTTGCCTGTTGGAAACTGTACTCCGCAGCCACATCGCAGTTGAATGGGGCATCTTTGAACAGCAAGTGACGAAGTGGTTCCACTACCAGGGCCATGTGTGGCACTAACTTGGAATAATGTTCAGTCAAACCAAGGAAAGAGCGCAGTTGGGTCGGACTGGAGGGGCGGCTAAAAGTCTCAACCTGCTTAATGTTCTTCTCAACAGGAAATATGCTTGAGCGGAAATTTTGTGTTCGATGAAAGACAGGTCTTTGATATCGAAGACGCACTTCTCATTCAGCTTTGAGCCCGAGGAAGCAATACGCGTCAGAACTTTTTCCAGACTGTCATCATGTTCCTTTTCAGTGCTGCCGAAAACGATGATGTCGTCAATGTAAAACTTGACACCCGAACAGGCCCGACAAAATTTGGGGCATTAGTTGTTGGAACGCAGAAGGAGCGGACGCGAGTCCAAAACATACTCGTTTAAAACGAAAAAGGTCTTCATGCGTTATAGAGGTCTTCAAGTCGCGACTGTTTTCATGTACCTGGTGATAGGCCGAGGTGAGATTTCACTTGGAAAACCATTTAGCACCTTGAAGAGGCTGCAGCAAGTCTTCTGCGTGAGGTGACAGGACGCTATAAACAATGATGGCCCCGTTAGGAGCGTGCAGATCCACACACATTCGAATGGCTCCGTTCTGTCCGCGAAGAACAACAATGGGGGAGACCCATTCTGATGCAGAGACACGCTATATGACGTCTTGTCGTAATAAGTTGTCTATTCCCTGTCTGATTGGTTTTCGCATTTGAGCTTTAAGCGTTGTGGAGGAACTGCAGGAGGTATCGTAACCTGATAAGTGACACCGTGTAGGAGGCCAAGGCTAGGAGTAACCAAGTCTTCAAAACGACTTAATCTGTCCTGGTAGGTGGTCCACTGCACAGCCACCCAAATCTTTAACTTGTACGTCAGCGCCGTACAACGGAGGTAAGTTGTAAACAGGGCGAGAGTAAACGCTTTCCCACGAAGCGCGCTCAGCTGGGCCCATCGTCTCCTTGGCTGTTCCTTCTTGGGAACGTCACCCTGCATTACCTCAGTTCAGACCACGGTGTAAGAATATACTCAGGTGATGACGCTCTTCCCCCAACGCATGGGAAACCGCAATCCACGCGCGTCCAGATAATGTTCCGGTTCTTATCAGATGACTTGAAGAGGGCGCTACGAAAAGCGGGGCAGTCGTCTCCATAGCAACGCGCATGCTGCTGATAACGTGCCTTTTTCTGTGCCATTTTGCTGGATAATGTGCATCCGCCAAGCGGCGTCGAGGGGCGAAATCGAGAGAGCAACAGGAGAGGGAACGGCGAGAGCGTCGGCGATGACGCAGCACCACCGTGATTCGGCTACTCGCGGGCGCTCTCCGCCTCAAGCCATTAGATGGCGCACCGCTCAACGGACCGAGGACCGAACATTTTCTGGCCGCTTAGGCACGCGCAGTGTCAACACCTGAATATTCTTACACCGTGGTTCAGACGAACAGGTAGCGCGTCTTGCTCGTATCTTATATTCCGAAGATCAGCAAGCGACCGAGAAAATGAAATCCGCAGACGTCACACGCCCGCGCGCATGAGATAAGCTGAGAAACGTGGATCGTTCATTTGTCATCTGGCCACGCGCGTCTTTTCAGTCCGGCCGTGATCTGGCGACGCAAATGCTTTTTTTTGCGCTTACTCTCGCCCTGTTTGCAACTTGGCTTCGTCGTACGGCGCTGACGCACAAGAAAGTTGACGCTCGCGCAAGATAGTTAAAGATTTGGGCGGCTGTGCCTGACGTGGTGTTGTTTTGCGACGTGTTAGATGGCAGTGAAGTTCTCCAAGCGTCAAACACAATACACAAGACAACGTCTAGCTACCACCCACAAACAAATGGTTTGACGGAGAGATTTCATCGCATGCTGTGCGACATGTTGTCCATGTATATCCAACCTGACCATCGTAACTGGGATGCGGTTCTCCCATTTGTAACATTTGTGTATAATACGTCTGTTCAACGTGCCAGAGGCTACTCTCCGTTTTTCTTAGTATACGGACGCCAGCCAACCTCATCACTCGACGTTTCTTTCTTCTCTGGACCCGTCAACTCTTCACCATTCACTTGCGACCGGTTTCTGTACCGGGTTGCCCAACGCTGTCGTCGCGCACGTATAAACACCGAAAGCTAGCCAAGAAGATCGCAAAAATCGCTACGATGCCACTCACCGCGATGTTTTCTATCGCCCTGGCGACGCTGTACTCCTATGGACGCCTGTACGGACGCCTGGTTTATGCGAAAAGCTTGAGTCTCGCTATATTGGCCCCTACGCAGTTATAGACCAGACCTCGCCGGTGAACTACCGTGTTACACCTATTCATATCTCCACTGACCAACGCTGCCGCGGCACAGAGGTTGTGCAAGTTTCGCATCTCAAACCCTTTCATCTGCGTTCCACAATTTAATTCGCGGCCAGGCTGGCCGCTTTCGTCAACGTGGGTGATTAGTGTAGGCATTAATTGGACTTCATCTTCCTCATCTGTAAATAACCATCAACAGTCATTGGCTCGGGCGTCTTCTTCGTCGGCGCCATCTTGCCTTTGGCGTAATAAAGCGTCGGCTTAGCCGCTTTATTTCAATACAACAAGTACGAACGTGTGTAAGTACTTGTGAGTGTGAACAAACATGAATACGAACGTGAGTGAGTAGCTTGAAGTGCTAGTATATATGGGTACGGACGTGAATGAGTAAGCAAGGGTGTGAGTACACGTGAATATGAACGTGAGTGAGCAGCTTGTAATATGAGTATACACGAGTATGAACCTGAGTGAGTATGTATGGGTGCGAGTACAGCTGTGTATGAACGTGAGCGAGTGCGAAGCCTGAAAAAAATTAGAGTAATTGCGTATGAGTGAGCCTGTCTCTTGTAGTGCCGACCTATGAGTAGAACAAGTGAAACAGCTTGCCCGTCTTCTCTCGCAGTCAACAGCTGTCACTTGAGGATTCATATTGTAGAGCGAGTAATCGAGTAACGCACCAAGAGCTCTTGCCGTTTCATCCACTCTCTATTGCGCCGCCTTCTCGGTTCGAGGTCTTTGTTACCGCCCCGAGAACACCAAGCTTCCGAAGTACGCCGACCTTGGAAGTAGCGACGCAGTTTGAAAAGCTCGCCGTTGCCATGGCACTGGCACACATACCAGTGAAACTAACGCTCATTGGATCAACGCGGGAGAAAGAAGAGGAATGGGGCTGCCACCATGCACTGAGCCATCCTTTTCCTAGCTCGTGCTCCTTAGTACCTAGCCCGTTGTCTTCGCATTCCTATGCCTCAACAGGAGTTGGTTTCCTATACTACGATTCTCAATCTTACGAGTGAACCACAGCGCTCAAAGGACGGGACAAGAAAGGACGCGAGACCACGGCGCTGACTAACAACCAAATGTGGTTGTTGAAGGCGGCGCTAGCCACGACTTGCGACCGCCAAGTTGAAGCACGTTTTCTTTCGCAAGTAGCACACCTGGAGCTTGCAGGTTTTGCAGCAGCGCTTTTGCCTAACATTGCCGAAAGCCTCGGAGCAAGCTTTAAAAACAAGCGCTCAGCTGCTGTTCAATCCGAGACAAACTCGCAGCAAACTGTTGCGGTTGTCCCTTATGTGCACAAGGTAGCGCACAATCTCAAGAATTCTGTCGGCAGGGTAGGCGTTAGGCTGTTCTTTTTGCCCAAAATAAGCTTTGTAACCTGCGCCAGCAAGTCAACCGAGAGGTAGAGAGCAAAAGGAAGATGCACTAAGAAGCAAAGACAGAAGTTTGTTCTATGTCGTCAAGGTGTTGGGTACAAGATTCAACTTTCTTGGGGCGTTATTATGTCGGTCAAACGGGGCGGTGCGCTAATGGCCGCATGCGCGAGCATGGGACCAAGCTTCAGAAACAAGCTACAGATAGTCAGTCAACGCTTCATTGTAACAGTTGCGGTTGCCATCCATCTTTTAAAGACCGCTTTCTTGTCAAAATACCATGACGAGCGCGCGCGCCTCATTTCAGAAACTTGTCATATCCACAATAGCGGCGAAGCACGTGTAAGCCTCCCCTCGATGTCCCTCCTTCCGAAGGAAATAGAATTCATGTCCCATTCATGGCCTTACTGCCTTTGCGCAGGAGGAGTCTTCAATTTTCTTTAGTTTTCTTGCGACAGTGGTGAAGTATATCAGATGCGTAAGCATCTTATGCTCGGGGCAGTGTCCGTTCTGCGGCGTCCGCACCCATACTCTCATCAGCCTGTCTACGCCCACTGCAGGGCAAAGGCCTCTCCCATGTTCCGACAATCAACCCGGTCCTGTGCTTTCTGCTGCCGCGTAATACCTGTAAACTTCTTAATCTCATCTACCCACCTAATTTTCTGTCTCCCCCTCACGCGTTTGCCATCTCTTGGAATCCATTCAGTAACCCTTAATGACCACCGGTTATCATGCCGACGTGCTACGTGCCCGGCCCATATCCCTTTCTTCTTCTTGATTTCAACTATGATGTCCTTAACCCCCGTTTGTTCCCTGACCCACTCTGCTATCTTCCTGTCTCTTAAGGTTACACCTATCATTTTCCTTTCCATCGCTCGCTGCGTCGTCCTCAATTTAAGTTTAACCCTCTTTGTAAGTCTCCAGGTTTCTGCTCCGTAGGTAAGTACCGGTAAGATGCAGCTGTTATATACCTTCCTCTTGAGGGATAGTGGTAGATTACCATTCATGATTTGATAATGCTTGCCGAATGAGCCCCAGCCAATCCTTATTCTTCTAGTTATTTCACTCTCATGGTTCGGCTCCGCGGTTACTACCTGTCCTAAGTAGACGTACTCCTTTACAACTTCCGGTGTTCGCCACCTATCGCAAAGCGCTGTTCTCTGCCAAGATTGTTCCACATTACTTTAGTTTTATGCATATTAATTTTCAGACCTACTCTTCTACTTTCCGTATCCAGTTCAGTACAACGTTACTAGAACAAACTCAGTTTCAAAGCTCCGTATCTCCGCCAGCGGAGGAGGGTGGTCCGAACGGCGGTCGCGAGAACTAGCGGCGCTGCAGTTCCGTCTTGCGCCACTATCGGCGCGTCGTCTGCTGCGACGGCATAACGCTGCGGTCCGCCGCGCAGTTGCTCGCGGCAACTGCGCGGCAACTTTTTTATTGTACTAGTTAGGTGGATACTTAGGTGGATATGCATAAGGTCGTCTGTATGCATTGGCCCGCGTGCGTTGTTCATTGATTGGCTAAGAATCGATGTTCGGTCTATATTGCCACGCCCATTTCTTGTTTTATTTTGATGTATTCGGGTTGGACCAGCAAGGACGGGTATCCACGCTCGACGCTGTCCGCGAAGCAGCGTTCGAGAAGCTTCGCGATTGTAGTAGATCGTTTTGGTAAGATTTGCACGCTGCACGCGAATGTTCCAGCTTTGTCGAGAGATAACGCCGTCACCAGCGATATTGCTGGCAAGTTCGATAGCGCCTGTATAAAAGCCGACGCGCTTGACCGCTTGTCAGTTGATCGACGGTCGACGCTCTGTTCGCCGCTATCAGTGTATTGCTGTAGTCTGACTTTCAGTTTCCCGGCCACAAGTTCGGCCAAATAAAGAGTTTCATCTCGGACCTGCTGACTGCTGCCTTCGTCGACGTCACGACCCTTTGACAATATTTGAGCTGTCTACATTGCGCTTAACTTCCAAGCATAGGAGTTTCTAAGCGAATGAGGGTTTTCAGCGTAATTTTTATAACTGCCACCACAATTTTAGCCGCTGCCGTCTTATCTAGGCCAAGAACAACCCAACACGTTTGTAAAAGCCTTTATAGTGTACAAAGAAGCGTACCTACTCGAGATACAAAAACGTTCTAGAAAAACAGTACTCATGTTTCTACAATTTATTGAAAAAAACTTTTTCGAAAAACATCACCAATGCTTTGCAATGTTTACAAGGCACGTTTTCGCGTCGGTTAAAGGGATACTGACCCAAAGTCAGAAAATTTTACGAGAACTCGGTAAATGAAATCTCAGTGTGCGATTACATCGGATAGATATCGTCTCTGAGCAATTTTTTCAGCGGATAGTTGTATTTTCGGTGTCTCATCTTTCTACGTCGCATCCAGGGGCGTAGCCAGAAATTTTTTTCGGGGGGGGGGGGAGGGTTCAACCATACTTTATGTATGTTCGTGCGTGTGTTTGTATGTGTGCGTGTATATATACGCAAGCAAAACTGAAAAACTTCGGGGGGGGTTTGAACCCCCCAAACTCCCCCCCCCCCTTGGCTACGCCCCTGGTCGCATCCTTCTACGGTGCCTTAAACAATTCGAACTGATCGGCCGTGATGTGAGCAACGAGCAGTTATTCGCGCGTACTCTGTCGCTAGACGTGTCGTCAGTATTCAACTTCAGTTTTTCAACTTCACCGAGCAGATGTTCCATGCCCGCAGCACTGTACGACAGCCGTTTGCGTTTCGTGCTGTAGCCGTTCACTACGCAGTTAAACTGCTCGTCAACTACAATTATCTTTTGCACAAGTAAGTCTCCGTCCCCAAAGCAAAGTGTGGGATTGGGCTAGTTGGTATTCCATTACTAAACTGCTCAGCGCAAAAAATTTGACACGGTACACATGGGAAAGACGAGGACCAGCGCTGGTCCTCGTCTTTTCTATGTGTAGCGTGTCAAATGTTTGCGCTGAGCAGCCCGTTCCCAAGCCGGCGAGTGTAAAATATTCCGCAAATCTTGTTCGATACCTCGTCGTAAAATCTCGAAAATCCACTGCTTTGAAGGCATAGCGACAGCTGACAACTGATCGAATGTCAGTGTGATGCAACTCTCAGTCTCGGTAGCGTATATAGGTAATCGCCTGCCTTTCGTTTTGCTGTTCTATCTCTGGCGGCTCCTCCAAATTGGGCACTGGGCTTTCGCGGGAAGCCGTGCATTTGGGGGGGGGGGGGGATTTGCGCCTAAACCCCGAACATTTTGGCTTTGAAATGTGGGGTGGAAGTGCTGGGAACAAGCGCGGCACGGCACCGGGCGCGAGTTCCCACTTTCCACGTGGAATCAAAACTTCTTGTCCCGCAACGACACGACGATAGTGCTTTACAATGTCGTCACTCTTAAAATGAACGTCACAGACCTTGCATTTCGCAGTAAGCTTTCTATCTTTGCGATGCAAATCTTGAATGGCGTAAGGTCTTTTGGAGGTCCGAAGAAGTGTCGTGAAGCGGAGTCGTCGTTGCGGTAGCCGCTCTTGCAGCCCGGCGCAAAGCAAGTCGGCATACCGCACTGCGAATCTGTTCGCCCTCGTTACGCTTCGTACATCATGCACGTGTCTTCGTACAAGACTCTAAGCCTGGTCAAGAACAGTCGCAAAAATGACGAGCTAACAAAGCGCAGACGACGCTGTAACCCACGCACGCTCGTACCGATCACAACAAGCGCCAGCCGCGGGAGCTAGACGCGACTGCAGCGCCACTAGTTCTCACGACCGCCACGCGGACCGCCTCTCCGGCGGAGCTTTTAAACTGAGTTTGTTCTAGTAACGTTGGTTCAGTAAGCATGAGCTGCACCCATACTAAGCATGCGACAACTCTCCCCCCTCTCCTCACGCGAGGAGCTGGGAGGAGGTGGCGTGAGCGCTCTCTCCGCTTCGTTCTCCTCTCCCGTTTCTCTCTCTCCGCCACAGCTGTGCGCTCGTATATAATGCGGCGATCGCTCCTCCCGTTCCACTCCCCTTCGCAACGGCGCTATAGGCTTCCCAAGCAACGCTTAGCGGCGCTGCTGCTCTTGACAGGCAGCGCCATCTCTGGCATAAAAATACAAATTGGGTGCATGCAACGCGCGTTTTCCCTTCTCTCCAACGCGCTGCCGCTCGCTTCCGTGCACGTGCAGAGCTTTCGCGGTGCACTTGCGGTGCCTCACAATGTACCACTTGCAGTGCGGCTTCAAGAGGATCTTCAAGCTTGACTGGCACTTCCGTAAAGCAAACTTGATAAAATGAGAAAGGCTCGTCAATCACGCTTACGGGGAAGAGCAGACAATCGACGACAACGACGCCCGACTCAAAGCGTAATGCATTTCCCAAGTCCCGATTACACCGTGTAGCACGTATACCTCGAGGTAAGTCTCATTCTGTCATGTTAAAGACGAATAATTCTCCACATGCACTCCGAAATGAAGCCGTACACGCTATCGATGTTCTTCGGTGTGGACTACGAATCATATGATTGTTGTTTTGATATAACATGCTTACAGTAGCAGCCGTGTACTTTCGTGAACAAATGTTTGCGGCGTGCAAAAAAAAGATTACACGGCCATGGCACTGCTTCCTGAGAAGGTTAGAGTCAAGTCCTCCGTGCCGCTGGAGAATCACCCGCCGATTAAGACGCGAGGCAGCTAGCTGAGCTTTAACCCCTCTGAAGCAAGATGAACTGCTCATCTCGTTTTTTCGGCTCTCGCGTCATGCTTGCAGTCTCTTTTTATGATATCGACTTGAAAGGCTTATAAAACCTGCTGCGCGAACGCGGCTAGAAAATCGCACAGTCAGAAGGTGGTTACTTGAAGGTTGCAATTGCAAAGCATGTATTAAGTGCCAGTTATATTTAGCGGCTTAAATATATATCACCCTAATAAAGTGACAAAAACAAAGCAAACCTGCAGAACGATGTCAAAGCTTGCTGAAAATGCACAGTCGTCCGTTCCGGCGTGATAAAGCAGCCTTCCCGGCGCGTGAATTGCAGGCGCCCAACTTCTGACAATGTGCCGAGTTCAGTTGAATTCAACCAACCGCGCAACGCTAACGGTATAACGCGAGTGTGACCGTTCAACAACGACGGGTAGGTGTCACGAACACGGGAAATCAAAACCCAAAGTTGCTTCACCTACAACTCTAACTGGACTTTAACAATGCGAGAAGACAGTGAGTAATCATTACTGTAGTCGCTGCTTGTATGCGCCGCGTTACTTACCGATTCAGGTAGTCGAAACGAACGAAAGCGATGAACTCAGACGAGTTCATCGTCTGAGTTCATCGCAAAATAGAAGGCGAGACAGCGCTTTCAGCTATCCACGCTTGCCGTCTTTATTTCTCGTGCGACACGCCCGGGAACCGATACAGTTTCACACGTGAATCGTGTGCCTTGGTGTTGTGGCAGCCCACGACACAGCAATACTTCGGACCTCGCTTGCGCTTCCGCGGGGTCGCTCCTGCCACCGCGGAAATGTGCAGCTTCGCACGGCAAGCGTCTCGGTTCAACGTGCCGAGCTGACGGCCCCCCAGGTACGCGCACCGACAGAAGAACGCGTGCGCAGTGCGCTAGCGCAGTGCCTGGAGGCACGGGCTAGCGCTACCGTGAAAGGGGCTGAGTCGGCCGCGCATGCACTACAGAGCTTTCCGACAGAGCCGCAGCGCGGCCAGCGAGGCGCTGTCGTCGCGCCGCAAACTTGAGCTTGGGTAGAGCGTACTAGAATATTTTCAGTGGCGCAACCGAAGCGGGCGCACCTTGCAAACCGGTGTCCTCTTTTTTGAAGAAAGTAGCGGCGGCGCTGGCGTCGCATAATCTTAAATACGGCCGGGCAGGCGACACGCGCAAATGAAGGAACGCGCGCGTCTCCCCTCTTGCCCGGCCGCGCCGAGGAAAGTTGACATGCTCCGACTCGCTTGCGTACGCGTCTGCGAGTTGCGCCGCGCATAGGTGACCTAAATGCAAAAAGAGACAAACAAACAAAAAGAACAGTGTGTAAATCACTGCTACGCTCCCGGGTGCAAGACTGTGTGCGCCCGCACGAACCAAGATATCGCTTTTTAAAGCTTGAATTTAGTGTGTCTCGATGCGCGGGGAAAGCGCGCATCAAGGCACGTACCCTGCTCCCAATGATAAAGAGCGACAACTTGTGTGGGAAAGAAATTTGTGCCGATTTCACAAGCCCCTCGGTGCCAATTGCGCTACATGTGAATGTCACTTTGAGCCTCACTGCATCGAGAGAGACTACGTGCATGTAATTAACGGAGCGGAAGTTCGAGTGCCGAGACAAAAGCAGTCTATTCCACATGACGCGGTGCCGACAATTTCACCGAATGCACCGTCATATCTCTCCAAGGAAACATCAGCACCGCGGCCTCGGACTAAACGGCGTCAGCTTGCGTCTGACGACCACAGTGAAAAGAAACCACGTCGCATCGAGGAGGGCAATGCGTTATTTTCAACAGTCGCTACTGCGAACAAAGGCGGTGAAACGTAAACTAAAGCGGGGGGTGCGGTCGTAGGCTTTGCTTCTGAGCAAGCCGCCTCCGTCTACGCCCTGCACGAATTCGCCGTCCCACTGACGTCGTGGGCTGTGCGTGAATTCCCTGAGCCTTACGCTGCATACGTTGCGTGCAAGTTGAAGCAATGCTTAGAGCAAATTTCAAGAAACGACAGGTTAACAAAAGCGTTGTCTAGAACTACATTATTGTCGCGTTTCACAACAGCACGACAACGTACAATCACTCTGCGCGTCGTAAAAAAAATAAAATAAAATAAGCAGTTGTTCTGTGTACGCATACAACTGATGAGTGACGCTCCTTAGAAATGGGACGCAAACGACTATGTACGTTTTGAAACTGTTTATTTGCGCCGCGCGCCTGGTTTTCTTGCACGATGCGCGCCGAACGCCCCGCCCGCCTTGTTTATTAAAAAACAATTTTTTTCTTCTTTCCGCTCGCGGCGTTTTATTGTCTTTATGCACCGGCGCCGCATCTATGTTGCAGGGAGCTTGGATGGCGACGGCGGGGTGCGGGCCTAAGGAGCTTCGCTCCTAAAAGAAATCGAATCTGCCAGGGGCTCGCACGGCGCATATTAGTAGTAGCCGGCACGTTAATGTAGTTCAGTTGCGATGGAGCGTTCATTTCTGCATTATTTTTGTGTCTATCTCGCCGCCTCTGAAACGCACCGGCAAGCAGCCGCCTGCGATGCCGGGGGACGTTTTCAAGAGTAGTCGACTGCAGCGCCGCCGCTATTTTCTACACAAAATGGGCCGCTCCATGGCCGCCGGTTCCGCCACTCAAAATATTCTAGTACACTCTAGCTTGGGTT
Source organism: Rhipicephalus sanguineus (assembly GCF_013339695.2). NCBI lineage: Eukaryota > Metazoa > Arthropoda > Arachnida > Ixodida > Ixodidae > Rhipicephalus > Rhipicephalus sanguineus. The sequence continues at coordinate 9,734,154 of NC_051176.1, read as the reverse complement.
CCTCATGAACGCTCGCGAAGCTGAACGTAAACAGCTTGCAGGCAAGCGTTGCACTCTCCTTCGCAACGGCGCTATGCATGCTCGTAAACGGCAAGGCCGGAAAGCATTGCACTCTCCTTCGCAACGTCGCTATGGACGCTCGCGACACTGAACGTAAACGGGAACGCCGGCAAGCTGCGAGGCTGCGAAAGAGCGCGTTCGCTGTGCTTCCATCATTGGACAGATTTAGTTGAGCGTCCGCAACAACGTCGCAGCCTGCCATAGGAAATGGCTGGCAGGCCACGTCCGTACGTTGTTGCGGACGCCCAACTAAATCTGTCTATTCTCTCTCTGTGCAACGGTGTGCGAAACGCCAGGAACAACGTCAACGTAGACGCTAGTTGCAGCGGCAGCGCCACCGCCGCGGAGCAGTGGAAGGCTCGGGAAGCCGAACGTAAACGTGAGCGTCGGCAAGCGATAATTCAAACGCCTCGACAACCACCGTCTCCTAAGTCACATAAGAGAAATGGAAACTCGATGCGCACCCCCCGCGCAGAGCCATATATACCCTTCGGGAGCTTTTGGCGATTCTTTCATTTCGCCGCTCTCCGCCCCAGCGTCGCCCTCTTCTTGTGACGTAAACTCTCTCTCCTCGCTGGCGGCGGCGCTGGCAGCGCGCGGATGCCACGGCTGCGAGTCAGTGCGAGGCGACGGCGGCGCGCCGCATTTTACACGATTGCTGAGGACCGCGCGTAGGTCCAAAGCCGCGTATGGTCTCGCGCGCGTATTCATGGCGACTGCTCTTCGCATTCATGCGTGAATTTGCTGCGTGCGATTGGCCGTTGTTGCGCGGTGGGCGGCTCAAACAGCAGCGCGCAGGGTTTCCGCCTTTTTAGGCTTCCCAAGGAAAAGAAGAGACGAAGCCTTTGGATTAGAAACATCAGACGCAGCAAATTGACCCCGACTGACTGCTCCGTGTTATACAAGATACGTTCTTGAGTATTTCGCTTGAGTATTGGTGGTATTGTAACCAGCGTACCATTAAACAAACTTATTGTTCGTTGTGCAATGGGGCCCTTTCAGGCGCGCAAACTTTAAAAATCATTTGGTCACGCTGAAAAAAGGAGTTTTATGGTTCGCGTTTTCAACGCTTGGGCAAATAGAAATTTTGCAGCGATCACGCTATAAGTCTGATGTGTCGCGTTCACGTAATTTATCGCCCGTTCAGAGCACGGGCTTGGGATATTACCGTGATATTGAGAGGGGAAGATTTATTTCGATATCGCGGGTTAGTGCTACCGCGCGTCAGCTGCGGCGGTACGTTATGTGGTTTGCGTTTCTGTGACTGTCAGCCTATAATGTCAAATCAATGTTATATATATATAGTACTTCAACAGTTCAACTCCAACTTCGGAGCGAGCATCATCGCAGGGTGGAAAAACTTCTCACGAGATCACTGTGCAGAGTAGCGCAAGCCGAACCGTACTAAACATCTTCAGCGCCAGAACCATTTCTAATTGAACCTAAGCTTTAAAAAATTAATCAAGAAAACAAATCAAAATAGACGGAAACCCGCAGGACTTCATAGCACGATAAGTCACCGATGATTACGATACTCCCTCATGCGAATTCTGAGCGCAGCTTTGTGTTGAGGCAACGCCAACTGTGTTTGAAGTTGTGACTATCCGCATTGGAACATTCGTTATATATTGCCACAGAAACTGCCAGTGCTCGAGTGCTATACGCACACCACTCTGTGCATTGCCGGCGTCGCGAACCTAGCGAAACGTTGACATAGGCATCCCGGTCACAACAAGCGAGACAGTCGCAGCGCAACCGTCAGCCTTGCATGCGCACGAGCGCCGACCAAAGGGAGAGCGCGCGTGACAGAGGAAGAAAGCGATTTCAGAGGCCAGTGGCTCGTAATATCGACAGACCCCGCGTTCGCTGTCTTTGGTGCTCGTTCGCTCTATCGGTTACGCCAACGACGCCAACGGCGACGCCGATCAACGCAGGAACGGGCGCGTAAGAGCTGCGCTCTAAAAGCACATCACGTTGCGTAGAATGTCGTGGACTCGAATCAGGAGAGGAAAGTGAACGAAATTGATTTTCTAATTGTATATGAACATTATTTCCCAGCAGTGTTCTTGTCATATAAGTGTTCCGACAGCAGCAAACGTTGGTCTGGAGAGCGGTCGCATTTTGACGCGACCCCGTTAATGAGCTCCTGTCGCTGAAATTCCGGTGTCGGCGGAGTCGGCGTCTTTGGTTCTGAGCAAAAAAAAGCAGCATTGGCCGTGACGCAAATTCGAGGTAGTTGCAATAAGGATAGCAGCTCGAAGGATAGCAGATCGAGGGCGCTTGCGGTCTGGCCTACCTTGCAGCAATCTTCACCGAAGAGCGAAGGCACGCTAGCAATAAGGAAGGCGATAGTGTGCGTGTGTGCTCGTGTGTGTGCGCGCGTTGTGTATTGCTTGTGTGTGCTCGCGCGCGTGTGTGTGAGCGTGTGTGTGTGTGTGTGTGTGTGTGTGTGTGTGCATGTGCGTGCGCGTCTGTGTGCATGTGCGTGCCTGCATGTGTGTGTATGTGCGCGTGCATGTGTGTGCGTGTGTGTATTGCGTGCGCGCTCGTTTGTGTGCGCGCGCGTGTGTGTATTGGGAGTGTGTGCTCGCGCACGTGTGTGTGAGCGTGTGTATATGTGTGTGTGTGCGTGCATGTTTTGCGTGCGCGTGTGTAAGGGCATGTGCGTGCGCGTGTATACATTTGTTTGCTTGCGCGCGTGTGTGTGCATGTGCGTGCGTGCGCATGTGTGCGCGCCCATGTGCATGCGCATGTGTGTATTTGTGTGCGTGCACGTGCGTGTATGTGCGTGCGCGCGCGCGTGTGTGAGCGTTTGTGTCTGCGTGTGTGTGAGTGCATGCGTGCGTGCCTGTGTGTGAGGGCATGTGCATATGTGTGTGCCAGGCCCGTAGCCTGGGGGGGGGGGGCTAGGGGCCCGGGCCTCCCCTCGATATATTGGTGAAGTAGGCGTTTTTAACAAAAATAAATAATGAAAATCGACGTCCTTCTCAAAAAGTCAAGGCTTTCAGCAAGTGCCCTCCCCCGCACCGAAAAAAATTCCTATGTACGAGCCTCGTGTGTGCATTTGTGTGCGTGCGTGTGTGCATGTGTGTGTGTGTGTGTGTGTGTGTGTGTGTGTGTGTGTGTGTGTGTGTGTGTGTGTGTGTGTGTGTGTGTGTGTGTGTGTGTGTGTGTGTGTGTGTGTGTGTGTGTGTGTGTGTGTGCTTGTGAGTGTCTGCGTTCCGATATCGCTGTTGCGCTCTAGTTGCTTAGGAAACTGAACGAGAAAGAAACTTCGTCAGACAACTTTGAACCAATGTATCACGAAATTATCGGTTCACTAATTATTCTACAACGTTTAATGTTTCTTGGTGCTAATAGGCAATGATGAAGCAGCTCAGAAAGTGGCATCTGAATTTAAAACAAGAAATTACCTTTCCGGCTTGATGACGACGTGAGGCACATAGGCCACTCACACTATCAGTGTTGTGTTCAGAAGCCTCCCGTTCTTCACGTGAAGGAGGCTCGTCGCTGCAGAAGTCGAAGCGCGGCCTTTTGCGTTGCGTGCCCGTTGATTCAGCATTGCCATGCCGTGGAGTCGCTGTCTACGTGCAATAAATGTGGCGTACATTCGGCGGTAGGGTAAGGCACTTCCGAAGCAGTTGAACCTTTTGGACACCGTCGCTTCCGAGAAGTCGGCACTAGAGCTTGCCGTTTTCGCGGAGGTTTCGTGGTTCTTTGCTGCACGGTCAGGTATTTTGGGCAGCCGTGGAAAATGCTAGGCAGAGCATCCGAAGAGAGCGTAGGTTTCTTTCGGGCATGCACCAGGACGTTTTCTTTGTACTCTGCATGATATGTTGCAGAGATCGCTTCTTCCAGGAAATGCCTCGTGCACACATGGTCAGTAGGCTCCAAAACTCTGTATGCTCTCGGAATCGCCCATCGCCACTTATCTAAGCGCTCTGGTTCACGCGGAGCCTTGAAAAGCGACACACGCCCCGTACAAGTCTAGCGATTCGGGACAAAATATTTTTTGTCCATTTCGAGGCGCATCCAGCGACAAGGCCGCTAAATGGTACTCAGCATCATACACAGCGTCGAGGTATACGTGCACTCAATCACAATACACGAATGGGCAAAACAAATGCACTGACAGGGCTCACAGGCACAGGGCAACGCGTTTATAAATCACAGAATGACATGCACACAAAGCTTTCAGGAATATCTTCCTTTGCGCGCGAATTTTAGAATCAGCGCCGCGCGTACCCCTGAGACCCCATTCTGTAGCGCCGTCTCAACGCGCGCCGCGAAAGTTATTCGTGGCTCCAGGTCATGGGCGAACACAATCTGCCCGCGCCTCTCCTCAAGCGGAGCGGCGTCATCACCTAACTTATTCTTACACTGTGACTCTGGGCCTTGAGCGTACACAATAGCTTTCGCGCATAGCTAACACCATCTACCTGAACTCATCGGCCAGACTTCTTAGTACAATGTACCTTCCACGCTTTGTTCTTACGAAGAAGAGCTGAGGACCCGACGTGGTAGTCCAGCAGCAAAAGTGTTGCCCAGCTCCGCTCCAGGCTGCGCGCAGGATTTTCAGCCGCACCGGCCGCATGTGGAAAGCTCATGCTTCAATTCGTGTGCGCCTCAGTGTCAAATGGTCGAAAACATTCCGTTGGCTACGGCGTGCCTCACCATACCGAGGACACGCAAAACGTCACAATTTAATTTTAAATATAGAACGCCTGACCCAGAGTGTTTTACGTGCACATTTACTAATCCGGAAATTCGTAAAATGAAAATGAAGCTGCAAGAGATCTGTTGCAGTTAATGTTGGGCAGATGCGACGCACGGTAAACGCTGTAATGTTTGCGTACGCTGATAGGTAGTTTTACCCATGCATAATAAACGTGATAGTCCCCAAGGGATTGTTTTTGCGCATGCGTGTGATTTTCCGGGACCTACCACATCACCAAAGCAGAGGAATCCACCAATTATTATGATGGCGTAAGAACGTGGCAACCACTAGATTGACAGTTTTTATCGCAAACACCCTCTTTGTCATGCTCTAATGCCACTGAGCTAGCAAAAATTATGAATGATTTCCAGAATTTATCGATCTCGTTTCACCCTAAGTGCGAATTATTGAGCTTGTAAATGGGCTTGCGTTAATATTCTGATCAGCTCTTTGTTTTTTACCAAAATGGTGTCGCCACATTGCTCAATTGTATTCGCTGGCATTGTCGAACACTCTGAAGATAAACACGTACGTTGTAGCACGGCACGATATGGTGGTATACTAAAGTATGTCGTCAAGACTACAGCGATCCCGCTGGGAGGCTGCGCATGCGCAAGGGGACTAAAAAATGGCGGCGATATAAGACAGAATATCCCTAATAAGACGTTGTCTGAAAATAGCTTCCTTTTTAATTTTTAATGCACTGGCCATTGTCACCAACCAACCACGCAGTCTGTCATAATTTTGCCATCTATGTCACTGCATTGTGAGTTCTTGTTGCTAATGAAGGTGTTTGTTCGATGCATGCGCTATAAAAATCGATTGGTGTGCGGGGCAGTAACAGCACCATTATTCTCAAATTATCGATGCAAGCAACTGTCATGAAATATATGTACAGATTTAAGCTCTGGCGTTTGGACAATGACGTGCGCTGGCAGTGAACTCGATGGCCTCCTCCGTGACGAGTGTTGCACTCTGCCACAGCTCCTGCAATGTTCACGCGATGTCGCTGATGCCCGCTTCACACCGGGGAGAAATCCGCGGGGAATAAAGGCGGAGCCTGGTGACGTCAGCCTGCGGGGAGAATTCCCCTCAAATATCCCCCGCTCGAGGCAAACGGAGAGGCAGGCCAGTGTTGCCAGACTACTCTGGTGGCTTCTACCACCACACGTTTCCCAAGTTGCTGACGACGAAAGTCCAAGCGCGCTTCATGAGTGCGGAAAGGAACGGCCAAGGGTGAGATTAGGCTTTGAAGACGCGCCTTTCTCCAAATGCGCGAAAAGTGTCGTTCGCACCTTTTACATAAGAAATACCGACGCTACCGTGCCATTTCGTTAGGTCACCAGCAGTATGTGACGTTTTGTTGTGGCAAATCCGGACTGAACAAAAGTGTCATTCCTTGCGAGGTTGTTGACGGCGGCTTTTCTTTTAATGCGATAGCAATTCTATGGACACACTCAGCTGGTTTCTGCCGTCGCCGTCATGTCCGGTGTATATATATATATATATATATATATATATATATATATATATATATATATATATATATATATATATATATATATATATATATATATAGTGCCACGCGATGCTGTAACGGAGACCTGCAACTAGCAGTACAGCAGAACGTCAGGCTGGTCCGATCACTGGCAAAACGACCTCACCGTCTTTTGCGCGAGCTCGTCCTCATCATCTTTTCCACAACGGCATATACAAGCCTGCCAGCAACAATACTACCCGATCATTACTCGTGGCATTACCCCCTCTTCGGAGAGCGTCGTACCGATGCCACATCAAGATTACGAGAACCAAAAAACATACAATCACCAGGACACACAAGGTTACACAAGAGAGTTTGACGAATAGTCAACGTTGGTAAGATGGTTTCATCCTTCAAACATGGACGATGTCTGTCTGCACTGAACGACGGGCTCGATGAGCTGTATCCTCGAGAAGAACTTCGTAGTTCACTTCGCTGAGGAGACGGAGAACTCGATAGGGACCAAAGTGGCGGTGCAATAACTTTTGCGACCGTCCCTGTTGGCGAATGGGAATCCACAGGCATACTTCGTCACCGGGTTAGTAAATAATCTCGCGATGACGAGCATTGTACCGCTGGTAGTCGATGCGTTGCTGGTTATTGATCCGCTCAAATGCGAGCTTGCGAGCTGCGTCCGCGAGTCGGATGAATTCGTTCGTATCGACACTAATGTCGTACCTGTCGGGCAGAAGCATGACATCGAGCATTGTAGTTGCCTCCCTGCTGTGAAGCAGCCGGAACGGTGTGAACCCAGTAGTTTCTTGAACAGCGATGTTGTAAGCGAACGTGATGTAGGGCGGAACATCATCCCAGTTTTTGTGTTTTCGGTCAACGTACATGGATAGCATGTCGGCGATCATTTTGTTGAGTCTCTCTGAAAGGCCGTTGCTTTGTGGGTGGTATGTGGTAGTTTTCTGATGAGTGGTTCCACTAAGCTGCAGGACGTCTTGCATCATCTGGGCGGTGAAAGCTGTTCCACGACCGGTTATTACAACTGCTGGTGCTTCGTGGCGGAAAACGATGTTCTTCACGAAGAAGTGAGTAATCTCACTAGCAGTGCCTTGTTGTAATGCTTTCGTTTCACAGTATCACCTCATGCAATCAGTGGCGACTACAATCCAGCGGTTTCCCTCTTGAGACTTGGGGAATCGTCCGAGCAGGTCCATGCCAATTTGATGGAACGGTTGTGTTGGAGGAGCAACATGCTTGAGAAAACCGGCTGGGCGCAGAGGTGGCGCCTCGCGGCGCTGACATTCGCGACACGTTGCTTCACGTCCTGTGTGAGCTTTGACCAGTAGTAATGTTGGCGAATCCGAGCCAAGGTACTACGCGTGAACCCCCAGTGGCTGGACGAAGGCTTATCGTGACAGGCAGATAAGACATCCGCTCGTAGCGCTGATGGAACGACTAGCAGGTGTTCAGACGCGTAAGGGTTAAGTTCTTTTTATAGAGGATATTGCTGCGAACACAAAACGACGATTGCGAGCGCGCGAATGCCAGTTATTTTGTAGCGTTAGCTCCACTTGCCTAGCGGGAGCCGATTTCGCGTGGATCCTTATGAGCCGTGCTGCGCATGCGCGAGGATCAGTGATGTCACACAGCTGGCTCACCGGAGCCGGCATCTCACGCGCTCTCCGCCACCACCGCGCGCGGCTCGCCGCTGCTTGTCTGTGTGTTCGGGAGGAGTGGCATCGTAGCCGCCGCAGACAAACTGGCGCCAGAGCGCGCGCAGACTCCGCCACCGCCGCGCGCGACTCGCCGCCACCGGTCTGCGCTTTCGAGAGGAGTGATGTCGTAGCCTTGGCAGACGTAGTGGCGCCAGCGCGCGCGCAGCTATTCGCCTTCGCTGCGCAGTCGCCGTCTGACACTGTGCTAGAGCCGCTCGATAGCGCCTCTGACTGGCGTTTGCAGGTGGGTAACGCCATGAAGAAGGAGAGCGCAAATGCTGCTCAACGGCGCAGAAGAGCCGAGAAGCTTATCTTATCAGATCCCGAAGTAGTTGCCTGGCAATTAGCGGTTCAGCGTACGAAGAATGAACAGAGGAAGGCTAATAATCCTAGACAATATGGAAAGCTAAGAATAATTAGCTGAACCTTTGGCTAACGCTACGTATAACCTGTCATAGCCGAGCTAAGCCACTGCAAAATTTTTTTATAAAGGATATTGCTGCGAACACAAAACGATGATTGCGAGCGCGCGAATGCCAGTGGAAGGTAAGGACTGCGGCCTTCGAGATATTCGATAAGTTGTCGAAGCTCGGAATCGTTCATCTGCTGTTGAGCCAAGTCAGATGCACTGATAGCGCAAAGAAAACGACCGTCGATGTCGACATCATTTGACGTCGTTGTAAGGGGACCGCGCGAAAGGCAGTCCGCGTCAGTGTGCCTCCGGCCACATTTGTAAACGATTGTGAAGTCGAATTCTTGAAGGCATAGGCTCCACCTGGCCAGACGTCCTATACGCGAGCCAGCGGAGGGCATGATGATCTGTAACAACTCTGAACGGGTGGCCATACAGGTACGGTCGGAACTTTGCTATTGCCCAGACAACAGCGAGGCATTCCTTTTCCGTGGTTGAGTAATTCGCCTCCGCGGGTGATAAAATCCTGCTAGCATAAGCAATAGCACGTTCAACGCCGTCTTGCCACTGGACGAGGACTGCACCAAGGCCGATGTTACTGGCATCTGTGTGCAGTTCAGTGTCGGCATCTTCATCGAAGTGTCCGAGTAAGGGCTGAGTCTGAAGGCGCTGCTGAAGCTCGGCGAAGGCACGTATTTGCTCAGGGCTCCACACAAAGTGAACATCATCTTTTGTCAGACGGGTCAGGGATTCGGCTATGTTTGCAAAATTTCGCGCAAAACGTATATAGTATGCGGAGAGGCCTAAAAATCGACGCACGTCACGTTTGTTGGCAGGTGGAGGGAATGCAGCGACAGCCAATGTCTTTTCTGGGTCCGGCCGAATACCATCGTGGCTATCAAGGTGGCCGAGGAACTTTAGTTCATCGTAACCAAAATGACATTTCTCTGGTTTCCGTGATAGGCCTGCCGTACGAATTGCGACAAAGACAGAGCGAAGTCGCTGCAAGTGCTGCTCAAGCGTTTGTGAAAAGATAACGACGTCGTCTAAGCAAACAAGGCATGATTCCCACTTAAGACTTGACAGTACTGTATCCATCATGCGTTGGAATGTGGCGGAGCAGAACACAGGCCGTATGGTAGCACTTTAAATTCGTACAGACCATCAGGAGTTATGAAGCCTGTCTTTTCGCGGTCGCGTACATCGAATTCGATCTGCCAGTAGCCGCTTCGTATATCCATGGAGGAGAAATATCGTGCATGTCGAAGGCGGTCCAGTGCGTCGTCGATGCGTGGAAGAGGGTAAACGTCTTCCTTCGTCACTTCGTTGAGCTTCCGGTAATCGACGCAAAATCGAAGAGTACCATCCTTCTTCTTTACCAGTACGACGGGGGACGCCCGTGGACTGGTCGAGGGTTGGATTACGTCGTCGTCGAGCATCTGCTTTACCTGAGAACGTATGGCCTCTTGCTCCTTTTGTGACACTCGGTAGGCGTGCTGACGTACTGGCCGTTCAGCAGGGTCCGTTATAATGCGGTGCTTCACAGTCGGGGTTTGCTTTATTTTGGATGTCGACGCGGAACAGTCACTAAACATGTGTAGCATGAAGCGGATTTCCTCCTTCTTCGCGCATGACAATTTCGGGTTCACATCGACTGCATTGGCCATCTTGGTATCACCTTTGACGGCTGCGGAATTTGGAGCAATCGTTGAACATGGTTCATCGCCACTTGCATTGAAGTGAGCGATGGCCGTTCGCTTGGCCAAATGTTGGTTTTCGCCGCTGAAATTCGTAAGCAAGAGCTCAGTCATCCCACGTTGGGTTTGGATTATGACGCGGGTGACGCAGATTTGCCGAGCCAAGCGCACCGACATGTTTGCTTCGGCGATACCGCTACTGCCATGATCTACGCCGCTCTCTACAGTCACGAACATACTGTTTCGCGGCGAAAGTGTGACGGCGTCGTCGACAGTGCGAAGTGCTGTCCTCTGCGCGTTAGTATCTCGTGGTTTCGGGGCATGGGCGTCCGCACATGCTATGAGTAAGTCTCGAAAATCAATAACAGCTCCGTGCTCGCGGAGAAAATCCATGCCAATGATCACTTTCCGGGAGCATTCGCGCAACACGATGAAAGAAGCGATGAACGTCGACTCATGGATTTGCAGCCTGGCGGTGCATCTCCCGATCGGTGTCAAGAGGTGACCTCCTGATGTCCGGAGGTTTGGCCCATGCCCCCAAGGAGTGGTAACTTTCCTTATTTCAGCAACGAGTTCAGCGCTGATAACGGAATAATCGGCGCCAGTGTCGACCAGAGCAGTTACCGGATGGTTGTCGACAAGAATGGAAATGTCAGCAGAAACGCGCTTGTCATCGATGGGAGGTGTCGGCGAAAAGGAATCGTCGGATGTCAGCGGACGAGTCGGAGGAGTATGTTTTAACGACCGCGCAACAGCGGTCCTACCCCCGGAGGCCGCTGTTCCTAGTTTCCCCGGCGTGGGCTAGAGGGCCTAGGTGATCCTCCCGCATCATCGGCGAAGGTGGAGTGTTGACCGGGGATGTAGAACGTCGAGTAAACGTAGAGAGGGATTGGCGTCGCTGAAGGTTCGAAGACTGAAGACTTGCCAAGTACTCGGTAATAGTGCGGGGCCGTTCACTATCACGGGGTCCACGAGAATCTGGCCGAAAGCCAGGTAGGCCCATGTGTCGGTACGAACACTCAAGGTACAAGTGGCCTGGCTCACAACAATGGTAACAACGGGGCCGATTGTCGGGATCACGCCACACACTAGATTTTCGCACATTAAGTCATGGGTTCTGGTCATACGGCGGGCCCGAGAAGTACTGCGGCGTCTGCAGGGTAGACGGTCGGGGGGAATAGCTGACTGTCGGCGAAGGAGTGCGCAAAGCTTCCGCGCACGTTAGCAGAGGAATTTCGGCCGCAGGCGCCACCAACGGTTGCACCAGCTGCCGTACCTCTTCGCGGACGACGTCCGTTAGAGCAGCCGCTTGGGGCTGGGGAGACACGGTGCGAAACTTTTGCAGCTCCTCGCGTACGATGCTGCCAGAGCCGTATATCGGGAGAGTCTGGCGAATGGGCGGGGCAGTGATGTCGCGGCGCGGCGATGACGCCGTTCACGTCACCGCCACCCTCCGCTCCGGCGCTGTCCGCCATATATAATCTTTCCGCGCTACGGGTGCACGGTTGAGGTTATGTACGCGCTGTTCATTCGTGAAATTTAGCGCTACTAAGCAAATTGCGAAAGCGAAATTATGCAAGCACATTGTTATACAAGTTTAATAAAGAATTTGGAGAGAATTATGTGTGTCCAAATCATCGAGAAACTGACTTCTACAGTTGTGTACGCCGATTCGAGTCCACGACATTCTACGCAACGTGATGTGCTTTTAGAGCGCAGCTCTTACGCGCCCGTTCCTGCGTTGATCGGCGTCACCGTTGGCGTCGTTGGCGTAACCGATAGAGCGAACGAGGAACAAAGACAGCGAACGCGGGGTCTGTCGATATTACGAGCCACTGGCCTCTAAAATCGCTTTCTTCCTTCGTCACGCGCGCTCGCCCTTTGGTCGGAGCTCGTGCGCATGCAAGGCTGACGGTTGCGCTGCGACTGTCTCGCTTGTTGTGACCGGGATGCCTATGTCAACGTTTCGCTAGGTTCGCGACGCCGGCAATGCACAGAGTGGTGTGCGTATAGCACTCGAGCACTGGCAGTTTCTGTGGCAATATATAAAGAATGTTCCAATGCGGATAGTCAGAACTTCAAACACAGTTGGCGTTGCCTCAACACAAAGCTGCGCTCAGAATTCGCATGAGGGAGTATCGTAATCATCGGTGACTTATCGTACTATGAAGACCTGCGGGTTTCCATCTATTTCGGTTTGTTTTCTTGAGTATCTTTTTGAGCTTACGTTCAATTAGAAATGTTTCTGACGCTGAAGATGTTTAGTACGGTTCGGCTGGCCCTACTCTGCACAGTGATCTCGTGAGAAGTTCTTCGACCCTGCGATGATGCTGGCTCCGAAGTTGGAGTTGAACTCTTGAAGTACTATATATATAACATTGATTTCTTTATTTGCTTCGAGAGCGGAGTACCGGCGAGTGCGCAAGATCACTACAGTCAAAAAGTAGATCTCCCATGCTCGCGCTTTCAACAGTATGGGGGTGTTCATGCAAGCAGAATTCGCGCTGTTGACGTCATGGTCATTAAAACATTGCTTCTAGGGCGAACGAATTAGATGCCTCATGAAACGTGGCAACTGACTGGAGTCCCGAGGCTTCGGCGCCAACACGAGTGAGACGTCACGAGTACGTCGTAGATAGCTCGTCGTAGATAGCTATGACGTCACGAGGACGTCGTAGATAGCTCAAACTGGTGACGTGTCAACAACGTCATGCTGACGTCGGATTACGTTACGTCATCTGATATTGTCATCACATGACATCGGCGCTTTGCACAGCCTCTGTGATCGGCCCACCAATCACGGAGGCAATGCAAGACCCGGGGACGTGCAGAAAGCTTGCAACGCCTCCGATCTTGGAGGCAGTAAAATGATGTCATCACGTAACCAGGATGCCAAGAAGCTCAAATTTGTTACATGTCAATGGAGTCATGCTGACGTCAGATCATGTTACATCATGTGATATTGTCATCACCTAGATATCGGTGCTTTACACAGCCTCCGTGATCGCCCGCCGATCACGGAGGCAGTGCAAGACTAGGGAGTCGAGCAGAAAGCTTGCAACGCCTCCAATCTTGATGGCAGTAAAATCAAGTGATGACTTCTCTAGGACGCCATAGATAGCTAAAATGTGTGACGGCACAATGGCTTCATGTTGATCAGTGGGCCGATCACGGAGGCAGTGCAAATCGGCGAAGTCGTGTGATGACGTCATCGCGTAGTCACGTTACTCGACGTCATCATGACGTCACACGCTTTGGTCGTATACGGTGACGTCATTACGTGATGGTTTTTCACATCCCTCGTGTTGACGCCGCCTACGCGGGACGCCGACGCCGCGGACGCCGGCTGTCAATTTACGCGTTTTCTGAGGCATCTAAGGTTTTCAGCTAGAGCAGCTGCAGGGCCCCCAGAAGGCGAGTGTTAAATAAAAACAATACTTCGTTCTGCTATTCAGACATCCTGTTGGTTTAGCTTTAGAAAATCATTTTTCTGTTCAACTTCTTCACGCTGTACCCTTCCTAATCACGAAATTTCATCGAGCACATTTAGGCCCCTTGCTATAGTGAAGAGCTTCCTGCACGAGCACAGACATTGTGCACCAAACGTGGATGACTAAACAGCGCAAGGCATATTCGTTTAGCACAGAGGTGCGGATTAACTTACATGCGCGAATTAAGCGTGAAACCAGTAGCCTGTAGTACATAAGCTGCAACACAGCGGTAAATGACACCATAGGCTGACAGTCACAGAAATGCAAACCACGTAACGTACCGCCGCAGCTGTATCGAAAGAAATCTTCCCCTCACAATATCACGGTAACATGCCAAGCCCGTGCTCAGAACGGGCGATAAATTACGTAAACGCGACACATCAGACTTATAGCGTGACCGCTGCAACATCTCAATTTGCCCAAGCGTTCGAAACGCGAACCATAAAACTCATTTTTTCAGCGTGACCAAATGATTTTTAAAGTTTGTGCGCCTGAAAGGGCCCCATTACAACACCAGCAATATTCAAGCGAAACACTCAAGTACGTATCTCGCACAACACGGAGCGGTCTGTCGGGGTCCATTTGCTGCGTCTGATGTTCCTAACCCAAAGGCGTCGTCTCTTCTTTTCCTTGGGAAGCCTAAAAAGGCGGAAACCCTGCTGTTTGAGCAGCCCACCGCGCAACAACGGCGAATCGCACGCAGCAAATTCACGCATGAATGCGAAGAGCAGTCGCCATGAATACGCGCGCGAGACCATACGCGGCTTTGGACCTACGCGCGTTTCTCAGCAATCGTGTAAAATGCTGCGCGCCGCCGTCGCCTCGCACTGACTCGCAGCCGTACCATCCGCGCGCTGCCAGCGCCGCCGCCACTGCCGCCTGCCGCCGCCGGCGAGGAGAGCGGGTTTACGTCACGAGAAGAGGGCGGCGCTGGGGCGGGGCGCGGAGAGCGGCGAGATAAAAGAATCGCCAAACTCTCCCGAAGGGTATATATGGCTCTGGATGCTGCGCACTTTCATGTCTGTCAAAGCCGATGACAGACATGAAAGGTTGTTCGGCCGCTCATACTACGAAGACCCCTGTCTTAGCATTCGCTCTATCGTTGTGGCTTCATGGAGCAATTCCGCCACGGTAGATGGTGGGTTCCGCACAAGTCCTGCAAACAGCTGCTCTCTTACGCCCCGCATGAGGAAGCGTACCTTCTTGTCTTCCGCCATTGCGGGATCAGCTCGCCGGAACAGTCGAGACATCTCAACCAAGGTGGCAACGCTTTCGTTTGGTATTTAATTCCTCGAATTGAGGAGACGTTCTGCTTGTTCTTTCCGGTCGGGACTTCCATACGTGTTCCGCAGCTGAGTACAAAACTGCGGCCAGGTTGTCAAGGCAGCTTCATGGTTCTCAAGCCAAATGCGCGCTGAATCCTCCAGGTAGGAGTAAACACACCGGAGCTTCCGATGCTCGTCCCATTCGTTGGCGACTGCGACTCAATCGTATTGGTCCACCCAGTCTTCAACGTCTTCGTATAGGTCCCCATGGAAGGGTCTTGGGGTTCGCAGTGCGTTGAAAAGCCATGGAGCCGGCGGGGTCGTGGTCTGTTCAGTATGGCTTGCCGTTGTTGTGCTTGCCATGTTTCTGGGGCGTTCTGGAAGAGGGCCGAATTGAGCTGGTAGGCCTAATTGCCACCGATTACGCCGAAGGTCAGCTGGTTCTTTCAAGGCGTCGCTGTTGGTGCCGGGATCTTCATGGTGGTCGCAGTGCATAAACTGCTACCCACCACCTCCATCAGTAATGTCACGTGACGATGTAACGGAGACCTGCAACTAGCAGTACAACAGAACGTCAGGCTGGTCCGTACACCGGCAAAGGGACCTCATTGTCTCTTTCACGAGCTCGACTTCATCATATTTTCGACAGCGGCACATACAAGCCTGCCAGCAACAATACTAGCCGTGTTATATATATATATATATATATATATATATATATATATATATATATATATAATATATATATATATATATATATATATATATATATATATATATATATATATATATATATATATATATATATAATAGTTAAGTTCAGAAAATAACTTTCCAAAAACGGTTCCAAACGGGCGACCCCTCGCTGCGCCGCACGCGGCGTTAAAGGGCGCAGGCACGTGCCGTACAACGGCGAGCTATTTAATACACCATCTGCCGCTTGCGGTACACAGAGCTCGGGGGCATTTCAGCGTGTTATCTGCATTACCGTGTTCAGCGTGTTATCTGCATTAGATGGTGCGAAGGGCGCGCGTTAAAGATCGTCGCCCCACTCGTTGCGATGCACGCGCTCCGCTAACACCTGCCCTTTGTCCTAGAGGGCGTAGTGGCCAGCGCGCGCGCGTTTACCTCGTGATGGGGGCGGTTTGTTCGTCTTGTGGTTTCGTCGGCAAGTTTGCGTTGAAGTTACAGAGTGCATGAATGTCACTTCGGATCGCTGCAGCGGCCGTGTGTGGGAAAGGAACGCGCTGCTCAAACACAAAGAAGTAAATCATAAAACAGCGCGCACACACGAATACAAAAGAAGAAGAACCGACGACACGCGTGTTCGTGTCGTCGGTCCTTCCTGCTTCTTTTGTATTCGTGCGTGTGCGCTGTTTCATCACGAAGTTCAACCAACTCGCCCAAATAGCTACTTTGCATAAAGAAGTAACAACTGTGACGACATTAGTTCGCGCTCATCCTGTATGCCTGTGCGTTCGTTTTGTGGGTCACTCTTTGAATTTGAGCAGCGCGCTTTCAGTGTCGAGTTGTGAACGTTGTAAGTTCGCGCTCGTCCCGTGTGTGTTCTTTTCGTGCGTCCTTTGTGCTTGATCGGCCTAAGTGCAAGTTTCGAGTTGCTTACTGTTCGTCGCGTGACATTCCAATTTGTTGCTACTGCGTTCATTGTTTCGACCGTGCAGCGGAACTGTGAATTTGTTCTCTCTGCTGAACAAACTGCGCACAGAATTCGGATCTGTCAACTACGGTTCTAATGAGTGACGCTTTGGTGAATTAATCAAGTAATAGGAATTCAAATAAAGTATAGTTCAATGTTGGTCGGCTTCGTGCTAACGAACAAGTGCAGTTATCATAGCTTTATTGTTTATTTATTTTTTTCACAAGAACGGAAGAGATGTGGCCTCGTGATGTTTAACAGTGATCTTCATGAGCGTTCAATTTAAGGTTGTCAACGTGGATTTTTGGGCTAGTTGGTTATATGCTTCAGAATGGGGCACCGCGCTAACACACACGAACGAGGAAGAGACAACAGGACAGGCGCTAACTTTCAAATGATTGTTTATTTTCGAAAGCAACGGTATAAATAGATCCGTACGGAAAAGCACCACTCATCGCCAATGAAAGCCTGCAGCGTCAAGAAACGCCAATTGATTAGCAGTCAGCGCCAGCGACAGGCAGCTGACACAGCTATCACCGGCCGTCGCGATCATGGCGGCTTCCACAATCTCTCTGGTAGTCTTATCTGCATTCCTATATACGAGTGTGCACTATTTAAAGAAGGCTTGACGCCCACAATCATTACAATGCACAGACACGTGCCCATCACGATGGGCACGTGTCTGTGCCCATCGTGATGAACATTCTAAGCTGGTGAAGCGAGCAATTGCCACTCTTTGTTTTGGCAACGCGCTTCGCAAATCATGCCCCCATAAGATATCTAGTAGTTTCGTTAATCAGAAGGAGCGCCTTTTATTGGCAGGTTACCGCGACCATGTATTTATCTCAGAAGCAGAAAGTGGGCTAAGAAAATTAAACAGACAGATTGATACTTGTGTAAACAGTTCTCAGGGAATGAAAAATGTTGTCGTGCCGTATATTCACAACGTGTCACACGCCCTGAAGAAAATTGGCCAGAAGGTTAGGGTAGATGTGCTTTTTTCTGCCCCACAGAAACTAATTAGCATTTGCAAGACAACGGACCCATTAGCCAAGAGGCATGCAGAATATGTGAAGAAACATCAGAATCCATTTGTGCCATGTGTAAATAATGTAGTGTATCGGTTCCCGTTTTCTTGCGGCAAGGCTAAGGGAACATAAGCAGAAGTTGGGCCGTTATCGTGATGGGCACGTGTCTGTGCATTATAATGATTGTGGGTGTCAAGCGTTGTTTAAAGGGTGCTCAGTCGTATATAGGAATGCAGATAAGACTACCAGAGAGATTGTGGAAGCCGCCATGATCGCGAGTGCCGGTGATAGCTGTGTCAGCTGCCCGTCGGTGGCGCTGACTGCTAATGAATTGACGTTTCTTGACGCTGCAGGTTTTCATGGGCGATGAGTGGTGCTTTTGCGTACGAATCTATTTATACCGTTGCTTTCGAAAATAAACAATCAGTTGAAAGTTAGCGGCTGTCCTGTTTTCTCTTCCTCGTCCGTGTGTGTTAGCGCTATACCCCATTCTGATAATAATAATAATAATAATATCTGGGGTTTAACGTCCCAAAACCACGCTATGATTATGAGAGACGCCGTAGTGGAGGGCTCCGGAAATTTCGACCACCTGGGGTTCTTTAACGTGCACCTAAATCTAAGTACACGGGCCTCAAACATTTCCGCCTCCATCGAAAATGCAGCCGCCGCGGCCGGGATTCGATCCCGCGACCTTCGGGTCAGCAGCCGAGCGCCATAACCACTAGACCACCGTGGCGGGGCATACCCCATTCTGATGTTTAACTTAAATTTTGTAGTGCAACAAAATTTACAGACCGCTGCTGTCTTCACCACGCCGACTCTGTCATGGATCCAGCGGCAGAAATGAAATCCTTGTTCCGCGACCGTATAGTGAAAATGTAGGCATGAATCGCGCTTCCGGCGGCCTGTCTAAACATTATTTTAAGAGTATATGCATAATGTAGGAAGCTCTTAGTGCTTGCATAAGTCGACACTAAGGTATGTACTAAGTTTGTCTTCAATGCCGATAGCTTCAAAATTCTTCCTCGTTATAGCGCTTAAACTACGTATCATAGTCGGAGCCTTCTGCATGAGAACTATGCAGTAAGCGAATGGAAGCAACGCTCCGTCAAACAACTAGAAATCTCGTTCGAACGAATTGTTTATCGCTTTTAATCATCAATATACTACAAAACATGCGGTGCGCATTTTCTTTTTTTCCTGCTGTGTCGTTATTTCGGCAAAACTGGCGATGTTGAACTTAGACGGGCTCAAGAAAACGGGCAATGACAAAATGCTGATCGAAACCACCGCATTCGAAGAAACAAAAAAGCTAGTGTCAGTGACCTGTAATATAGGTCATAGTGATGGTAGCGCTTTATCATATGCTTGAAAATCACCTCTCGGACAGCATTGCTCAAGTTCAGCTTAGTGTAGTCCTGGGACTCGCTCCACAAGCACGGATATTTTTACACGATTGACACTCGCTAATTCGTGAGGTCGCTGTCACGTGGTCCCCGCTTCTCCCTCGACGATTTCAGCCCCGTCTGAACACCCCTTGAAAGCGGTGGTGCCATCAACTTTTTCGCTCGCTCGTCCTTTGTTGCCAACTTTTCTTATACCTCTAGGAATCATAATACACGCTCCAAGATTCTCGCTAAATAATTTGGTAGTGCCTTATTTATATGAACGACTTTCGGTTCCGATATGAGAGCGCCTGAGTTGGACAGTGACGTGTAGGAGGGCACGTGGGCCCACAAAGCTGTGATGCACGTAGTGCTGCATCGTCTACTCTCGCACACGCACGCGAGCAACCGTCCGGATGCCTTAAAACTCGCTAAAATTCTCTAATAGAGAACATTCGCGTGTACGGACTTGCGGTGTTTGCAGATATCTTTGCGGAGTACTGGGACGATGGTATCGACATCTTGTGATGCTTCGTGAAACCACAATTATTGATGCATTTCTATGTTTTCCCTGAGTTAGCGTGCCGAAAAAAAAATGTTCAAAAAGGCAACGCATTCGGAACTGCGTCGCTACCGAGAATTTACACCAGCAGAGAAGTAGAATGCGTTAGGTTTCTGCAACAACAATTGTGTATTTTTCTCTTAAAAGAATTCAGCGCTAAACTTTAAACACACGCACACAGAGAAAGACATCATGGAACGGGCGCATGACGGAACAGCGCTCGTCCCGTCCGGCCTTTCTGTGTGCTTGTGTTCAAAGTTTCGCGCTGAATTTTTTAATGTGAAAAATATGCATCACCAACTAGCCCACAACGAGCTTTGCTAAACAATTCTGTGCTTGCCTGGTTCATCTCAGTGCCGCCAGGCGGCCTCCCCTATCCTGTCTCCCATTGGCGGCTACGGTAGCCCGGTACACAAAGTACTTTGCGAACGAAGTAAATTCTCTAAAGTCGCCTTCGCTGGTTGGTGTGACGATTCGAAAGAATTTGCAAAATGCGAGCATGTTTTGCTACCGCGGCAACACGCTGATCACTAAATGAGTAGGCTTGCAGCCGACGCTCTCCTGACGTGCATGGTCACTGATCATTTCACATCACTCTATATAACAGGGTCTGACGTCACTAAAACTTTCGTGGCACTTCGTACACATTGCCAGTCGCGCTACCGATGGGCCTCGATCGTAAGAATGAGCATGTCGACACACTTTGCAAGAGAATTAAAATGTATTCTAACCGTCTGCTGTGTCGAACAGTTTGTGCTGAGTGTCCTTGCAAAAAGAGGAAGCCTACAACAGGCTTTTTATAGCCTCAAATCCACCACCCCTTTAATGTTGGCTGGTGGGTTTATGGGGTTTAACGTCTTAAACCAAATCAAGCTACGAGTGGAGGACTCCACATAATTTTGACTCCTCCCTGGGGTTCTTTAGAGTGCCCTGACGTCGCATATTACAGGGGCTTCTAGCGTTTGACCTCTATCGAAATGCGGCTGGAACCAAGGGCGCACCCTTCGGGTCAACAGCCATGCACCGTCACTGCGGTGACAAAGGCCGCTTAAAGAGACCATTGAACGACGCGAATAGTTTCATATCCCATTTCGATGGAGACAAAATGCAAGAACGCCCGTGTATTTACATCATAATGACTACGGCGAACTTGAAATAAACAGCGCAAAAAAAGGTTCTTCTTTTTTTTCTTCTTTCCCGCAAGCACTTGTAAGATGATTTCGTGTCAATAAAAATTCAGTTGGAAGTCAGCGCTTGTCCTGTGTGTTTCCTTTCCGTGGCCGTCCGTTTTTTTGCGCTGTTTATTTCAAGTATGCACAACCAAGTAGGCCAGTCAGCTACTTTCTTGACTACGGCAAGGGCAGGGAAAAGGCCACTCCCATGTTCTTCTACTTAACACGGTCCTGTCCTTGCTCAACACCACCTAGAGGTGGTGTTGCCCTGCTGCGACCACGTTATCGCCGCAAACGTCTGAATCTCATCCGCCCTCCATAGTTTTTGCCGCCCCCTCACGCATTTGCCTTCTCTTGGATTCCAGCCTGTTAGGCTCAATGACCAGCGGTTGTCTTCGCGCTGCATGATCTGCCCATGCCCATTCCTGCCTCTTGATTTCGACTAAGATGTGCTTCACACGTGTTTCTCCCTGGCCCACTCTGCTCTCTTGTTGCTTTTGGGGACAGCGATCGCTTGCCTATACCCATGGTACTTACATTTAGGCGCCCGTTAAAGGAACTGAGGACATAATAATGATTGCGGAGCACGGCGTGATTCATAATGTTGTTTTACCTTTCTTTTATGGACGCGAACCCAATTTGCCAATGGGTACCTTTCTTCCGAATGAATCGACCACGCACGCGCCGTCCTTGCCCGCGCTAACGACGCCCGTCAGCTTGCCCGCCACAGATTAACGGCTTCTCGAGAAGAACGGAAGCACCGTGACGAGCGAGCAGCATCGCGACGATCGATTACCGACGTGTTCCCTTGTTCTTTGGTCCCCAACGCGACGTGCACGCCGCCTTTCCGAGAAGCTCCTTTCTAGTTACACCTGTCCATATCGCGTGTTCGACAAGTGACAGACATACGAAATTGCTCCTGACAATCCTGCAACCTTTTCTGCTCTGTTATCCTGTGGCGTCGTCCACGTATCAAGGCCCCCTCCCCTTCCTCTGCTGTGGCCCCTTAGGCGTGGGCGCTTTTGCTGCCGGGGGTTGTGTTGCGTGGTTTTCGCCGACGGTAACAGTTCACAGTGGGGTACGTCCCGAAAGGCATCTGTGCGAAAGGCGAAGACGACGACGTTCGTGTGTCGGTGTTATTTCCTGCTCGTTCGGTGCTCTTATTTCCACGCAACAACATTACGGTTTTTTTTTTCACGTACAACCCCAGAATGGCTTTTTTATATAAACTTTCATTCCAAGCACTCGAATAAGGCTGACAACAAGCTTGCTTGCTTCATTCTGCAAGCATACAGATTCCTCAAAAATGAGTCTTCACTTTGGAGCATAGACCACTGCTATGTTGTAAAAAGCTACGTGAAAAAAAAAGCCACAACTAAAAACATCGCAAAACGAGCTACCGTTTGGTGACGCCATCACGAGCGCTGTCGTTTCCTGTGCGTTCTCGCTTCCGGCCAACATTTCCGGTCCTGTCGAAGCTTACATAACTCGACCTTTCTTTTTTGCTGTATTACTTGTTACTTATTCATTTACGTATATAGTGACTTTGTCATGACAAAAAAGAAGACCGCATTCGCAAGACGGGTATAAGAAACGACAAAAGCATAAAATGAAGAAATGGAGACGCGGCAGGTGTAGGCTGTGCAGGCAAGGCATCTTCCCTCCCAGAACAGAAAAGCGACGCGCGACAGGATTTCGCCACGTGTTAAAGTGGTTCTACGGCCATGCTAGAGGAGGTTCTGGGCAAAATCGAATACTTCGGAGCAAGTTGCGGCAGGTTCCTTCTTAAGGTATGGACAGCTCGTGCGTCCTTTTTTTGTTTTTTTTCTGTAAGTGCTAGCGGGGTTCCTCCCGACCGAGTCTTTGATGCGTGCCCTCTCGCCTCCAATCTGAACAATGACGCCCATTCTGCTACCGGGCGCCATCCATTTCATTGTTTCAGTTTCTCTTCCATGTTCCTTTCTTCTATTTTGCCCTTTCTATTTCAGATTGGAGCCCACTTCGCTATAAGATATTGGCGATCGGTCGTATAGGTTTCTGGCGGGTATGCTCTCTGGGCGCTATGGGCCACTGCATGTCCAACAAAAAGACGTCAGAAAATGTTCGGTTTTTCTTTTTCTTTCTAGTTCTTTTTTTGTGGCTCTATGGCCACACTGACACGCTATTTATTTTCTTTCTCGGCGCGAAAAAGCCACCTTCTCTCGTACTCTCTGCATCTTGCCCTCTTCAGAGTACACGTATATACATGTAAATGTAATTTTTTTTTCATATAAGAACTCCATTGTTCGGCCGTGCGTAATTTGACTGCACCCACGGCCTGTTCTGTTAGCGCGAAAATTCAACGGAAGCAAAGGGAAAAGGCGTCCGGAGGCGTCTCTAAGACTGGGCAACTGACTTAGAAGCGGAAGGGAAATATGCTAATGAGAAAGTTTTGCGATGCGAGACGCGATATTATCATGATAAAAGCTGTGCCTTTCTTCAAGAGAAAGAAATACAAAACCGCACCTACAAGTGGGCACGTTTTTTCTACTTTTTCTCTACCGACCTTTTTTTTTTGTGGAGGAGTTAAGTTTGCCTCTGCGGTTCTCCTAATAAGCACTGTGCTTTAGGAGCAGAAGGGCTCTCAGACTACGTTCACAAGAAGAATGGAGGCACCTGTTATGTGAAGAATGGAGGCACCTGTTATGTGCACCCCTCCGGAGACATTCAGGAGGGCAGTAAAGCTATGATTGTTCGACACTCTAAGAGAATAATCGTGGGCTTTGTTTCACCGGGTTTAGTACACATCTATCTATCTATCTATCTATCTATCTATCTATCTATCTATCTATCTATCTATCTATCTATCTATCTATCTATCTATCTATCTATCTATCTATCTATCTATCTATCTATCTATCTATCTAGCCGACTACGACTTTGTCCTCTCCTGGCCGTTTCGTTAATCGGATGCATACCAAAATTGGTATGGGATAACATGACCGTATTACGAACATAAATGACAGGTCACAACATGAAAATCATGACATGCATGTCATGAACAGCATGATTTACATTCCACGGCCTTGGGGCTATTGCCGGTCGTTCCGTTAATTTCATATATACCAAAATTGATATGATGTGACAAGAGTTCATGACGAACATAATGACAGGTCCTAACGTGCAAATTATGACACGCATGTCATGTGCGGCATGATTTACACGACATGATCTCGGGCTGCTCGCGGCCGTTTAAATGAATGGATTATATACGAAAACATGGTATGACGAGATATTTCTGTATGACGAACATAACTGACGCGTGGTAACATGAAAATTGTGACATGCATATCATATACGGGATGATTTACATGCCACGCTCATGGCGCACTCGCGGCCGTTTCGCTAGATGGATAGACACCAAAATTGGTATTGCGCGATGTGACTGTATGAAGAACACGAATAATAGGTTGTAACATGAAAACCATGACATGTGTGTCTTGATTTACATGCCAAGCTCATGGTGAATTCGCGGCCGTTTCGCTTGCTTGATATACCCCACAATTGGTTTTGCGCGACGCGACTGTATGACGAACGTACATGAGAGGTGGTAACATGAAAACAATTACATGCAGGTCATGTACGACATGATTGCTCATGGTGCACTCGCGGCCCTTTCGCTAGCTCGATATACACGAAAATCTGTATTGCGCGACGCGACTGTATGACAAACATAAATGCCAGGTGGGATGTTGAAAATCATGATATGCAAACCATTTAAGGCATAATTTACAGCCACACTCATGGTTCGATCGCGGCCGTTTCGCTAGATTGATATACACCAAAATGCGTATTGCGCGACGCGACTGTATGACAAATATAGGTGACAGGTGGTGATATGAAAACCATGATATGCATGTCATGTATGGCATGATTTACATGCCATACTCATGGTGCACTCGCGGCCATTTCCCTCGTTTGATATACACCAAAATCGGTATTGCGCGATGTGACTGTATGACGAACATAAATGGCAGGTCCTAACAGGCGAATCATGTTATGCATGTCATGTACGGTATGATTAACATGACACTGTCATGGTGCGCTTCCGGCCGTTTTTTAACTGGATATACCAAAACTGGTATGGCATGACACGAGTGCGTGATGAATATAAACGACAGGCCATGCATTGTACATACCAGAATATGCGTCTCATTAGCATGGCATCTGCCAGATTGTGGATGCATGCGTGCATGGCAAACATGCGATATATGGTGAACTAGGTGCCATGGCCTGAATGATTTCATTTGGCTCAACATGAAACAAGGCGATGTTTGCAGCTCTGTGCTGGCTCCTTCGCATTACATCGATTCCCACAGTGCGTGGCATCTGCCGGATTTTTTTCTGTGGTGATCACCCAAGCCATTTCGATCGTCGCTCGAGTGGCGTGCGCCACCGACTTGGGGGGACAGCTAGAAAAAACATGTAAGCATGTCAGCACTTCTACGCCAACTGAACGCCCGTTTGTTTGCAAAAATTTGAATCGTTATAAAAAACATCATGTATAAAACTACATAAGCTTTCTTGGCAGTGCTCAGGCTTCAAACTTATAGGGCCCCACGATCAAAAGCTGAGTCTCTTTAGCCCTGGGCTATCTAAACGCCCGCGCTTGCGCAATGTGAACCTAACTGAACCATGTGAGTGCGTTATACGCGCGGTACAAAAGAAATGTAAAAGGGGAAAGCTTTGCACGCAGGGTTCATTGTGATATGGTGGAATAATATCCCTATCTAGGAGAAGATGTGGAGCAGGCTTGGATGATATTGCATATCAGGCAAATTCCCCTTTTGCCAAAAATTAATGCCAAGTCCGCTTTTCGTTGCAGATTCTGACAAACGCTAGAAACACACTGTGAAGCTGACGGTCGACAACAGCGTTCCAGAGAGTGGTTAACAGCGCTGAAAAGACGGGACAAGAAATGACACACACCACAACGCCGTGGTGTGTGTCCCCTCTTTCTTTCCCACACCGGGACGCATGAAAAGAACGCACATGTACATACAGGAGGAGTGCTAACTAACTGTCACAGTTGTTACTTCAGAAGGACCCTATACTTAGGCTCTTCCAGCTAGCAGCTCAGTCCTTTCGTTAAAGCGGCCGCTGCAGCGAGCGAAGTGACCTTCGTGTGGCCTTGGAAACTGCGGTAAAAGCAGAAGACGTAGAACCTACCTGCTCAAGAGTTAAGCGGGTGAGCACGGGCGACTACGCCCTGTATGTCGAAGTACAAGTCGGAGGCGCACATGCCAACTCTAGCGAAACACTAGAGCTTTACAATTGGAGACCGAAGGAGCTAGGGGACCCAACAAATTTGCGAGTCACCATGGCGCATGCGCAGAACCCAAGCCACTCTTGGATGCCTGCGGTCGCATTGTCCCAAGACCCAAAAAATGAAAACTAGCGTGGGTAGCCAGCTAGATGACACAAACGCAGCGCGGGCAACGACGCAGCATGTCCCACGTCTCGCATAATTTTAATTTCGCCACGTGCGTTTTACCCAACGCCGCCAGTGTTTGATTCAACTCTCCAACGCTGCTGCTCCTCCGAACACAAGAGGTGCCTACCCAAGGCATCTACTAGCGGGTCCACAGCCTTTAAAGCGCGTCCTTCGCGCCATCTCGCGGGTGCTGACGAACAGGCTGAGGCACCTCCGAGGTCTGCGTACCGCCAGCGGTAACTGGTGTATATTGTCACGAATAAAAGCCTGCTGGATGACAGATGACAACGAAGTCAGGAGCACTAGCAGCAACCACCGTTTTCGCTGAGGAAGACAAGGTTGAAGCGTCTGCTCTTTTGATCTGTCAACACAAACCTTGTTTTTCCTTGTCGCACCGTGGTCCTGTGTCCTGTTCTTCCCGCGTTGCGTTGTGATACTCATACATAGCGCAATATTACAATGGAAAGAATACATAGAAAGTTCTGGCGAAATTTCTGGAGTCGTATATGACAGAAAAAATGCAGTAATGTTATTGAGCTTCAGATACCTTACACAATTACCTTTGTCTGATATGTCAACCAAATTTGGTACTGAAACAAGAAACGATACTCTCATAATACATCTCCTAAAAAACAACCCTCGGACGACGCCCTGCGGAATTCGGAAGGCTCGCACCTGACCAAGAATTTTACTTCGAAAAATATTCTAGCAATTCATTGTTCTCAATGCATAAATCGGCACATTTCTTTTTTCGAAAATACGTGGGGTTGTCGACAAAATGGCTGGGACGTTCTTGGCGTGGAATGACACATATGCTCATTCTTAACAGCGTCAACTTGCTTTTATTGCGAAGCAGCTTTTGCTCGGGGCTATGTCCGTCCTTCCATTGGCGACCGCCCGCTCGGGAACCACGTGTGCTGGCACAGGCTAGCACGTTCTGCCCTGTGTACGGGGCTGGGTAAGACGCTGTGGCCTCTCCCCCTTAGACTCTCTCAGCAATCACGTGATGGCGTCGGGGAACGATATTTTGCAGACGCGCGATGAACCCGCGTGCCGTGCACCAACAATCGAGACGAGTAACAGCAACAGCAACTACAGTGAATTCATGGTGCGCTTCACTTGCAAGGACGCATTAAAGGGACACTAAAGGCAAGTATTAAGTCGACGTTGATTGTTGAAATGGAGGTCCAGAAACCTCATAGTGCTACTTTTGGGCCAAGGAAGTGCTTATTTCGAAATAAAATCACGTTTTAGTGGTCCGTATCGCGTTAGCGCACTTCAAATCACCCGCCTGAAAGCGGCCATTCTCAAGTCACTGTTGCCGTGCCAAACGTTGCCCGCCTTTACTGCGGTGCGGCGTGCACTGGCGGCGTGCACCATTTGGGCATCCAGTAACATTACATGCATGCGGCATTTTGTCGAACTTTCTGTCAGAGCGACTTTCACGAGAGGCCAAAACACACGCGGCAGTACGCGATAACGAAACTACCACTAAGACGCGACCGCGTGAGCGAAGCAGGGTGCAGGGCGAAGCGCAGTTCGGCAAAAACAGAACCTTTGAACCACGGGCGCCGTTCCCCATGGCAACGCAAAATAGGTTCTCTTTTCCATGAATCAAACAGAAAGGAACAAGCAGCATTTAATTACGTCTCTTGATGCTCAGAAGGTTATTTTTTATTGCAGCTAGCTTGATTACGAGTGATTAATTGTAGTCGGACTCTCTCACGTCATCGGGATCATTTCCGAAATGTCCCGCTCGTGGCGCTCATCGTGTGATACATTTAACTTAATTTCTCGGTAAGTAGGGCACTGCTGTTGATTATATTGCTGTTTTGGACGTTGTCATACATTGAGCTTTCACTCTGACATAAATTGTTATTTGCCTTTAGTGTCCCTTTACCATCGGCCAAGGTACCCGTGATGAACGGAACTTTAAGTCCACCCATGCGCTGCTTCGCAGCGCCACATGGTTCCCTTTCGTGGAAGATGGTGTAATTTTTTTTAACCTCTGACGTTTCTAATGCTAACTTTTACGATTCCGAATTGTTTCTTTAATAATTACCATGTACGAGGAAGTACAAAAGTAAAGGGTATTTGGAGAAAAAGTAATTTTATTCCAATGAGAAAAAACTCAAACATACAACCTAACTTCCCGGAACTTCAATTGCCCAGCGTTTCACAAGTGCTTTCCGTGCATCGCAAAAAATTTATAACTGATCCGCACTGCTAAGCCTGAAGGAAGAGCGCAGCTGAGTGGTTTCTCTTTCTTTTATTTATTTACCCTTCTCTCTGTTTCTTGTATATCTCTCTTTCTTTCTGCCTTGCTCTCTGTTTTTTTTCGTGTCTGTTTCTTCCTATCTCTTTCTTTCTACCTTGTATTTTTATCGTTTTATGCCTTGTTTGACTTTATATTTCTGTTTTTCTCTCTGTCACTTTCACTATTTCTTTCTCTCTATTTTCTATCTCTTCCTTGTTATCTCTTTTTTTTCTCCATGTTTTTCACGTTCTCTTTTTCACTTGACACTCGCACCTGCTGTACGTGGTAGTGGGGCTTGCCGAATTCTTGTGGCCCATACCGTCCTGCCGACAAGAAGACACGGCCTCGATCGCTGAGAAGCTCCTGGGGTGGACCGTGACGCAGAATGAATCGGCGTAGCAGGAAGGAGGGAACATCGCGCGCTGTAGCCGCTGGGAGGGCGGCGGTTTCGGCGTATCGCGTTAGATGGTCAACAGCGACGATGGCCCAGCGGTTACCAGCCGGCGTAAGAGGAAGTGGTCCACACAAATCGATGCCCACGCGCCCAAACGGACAGTTAGAGCAAGGTAGTGGTTGTAGACAGGCTGGCGACACGTGCGTTGAAGGTTTTCGGCGTTGGCAATCGAGGCAGGAGCGAACGAACTTCAGCACGTAGCGGTACATCCCTCTCGAGAAGTATCGTTGTCGAATGAGGTGGTAAGTTTTGGATACCCCAGATTGCGCGCACTGCGGATCAAAGTGGAAGGTCTCGCACACTGCAGAACGCAGACTGCGGGGTGTCACTAGTAGCCACGGGCGGCCGTCAGCATTGTAATTGCATTGTGCAGTAGGTGGTCACCAATGGCGAAATGGTGGGCTTTACGACGCAACGCGCGAATGAATGATGTTGCCGACGGATCAGGGAGCAAGTCTGTCAGTGAGGCGATCCATTTATCCTTGCGCTGTTGGGTAGTGATGGTGTGAAAGTCGATGGAAGAAACGTCAACATAAGATACTGAGCAGGGGGCATTGTCATCAGGCAATAGGGAGTACGAGAGGGCGTCGGCGTCAGCATGTTGGCGTCCGTTGCGGTACAGCATGTGGATGTCGCAGACTTGCAGGCGAAGTGCCCAGCGGGCGAGACGGCCCGATAGATCCATTCAAAGACGACAACCGGCATAGTGCATGATGGTCGGTGACGACATCAAATGGGCGATGATACAAATAAGGTCGGAACTTCGTAAGGGCTCGGATGATTGCCAGGCACTCTTTTTCCGTGGACGGTGGAATTGGTCTCATCACTAGTAAGTATACTGCTTGCGCATGCCACGACATATTCTGGGAACCCTGGTTTGCGCTGCGCAAGAACAGCGCCGATGCCTACACCGCTGGCGTCCGTGTGTACCTCCGTTGGGGCCGTAGGGTCGTAGTGGCTTCATATGAGAGGAGACGTCAACAAACGACAGAGATTTGCGAACGCGTCGTCACACTCGGACGACCACGAATTTAGGGGCCCGTTACTTCCAAGGAGCTTCGTCAGCGGCGATATGATGGTGAGAAAGATTCGTATAAAGCGGCGAAAGTATAAACACAGTCCTACGAAACTGCGCAGGTCCTTGTCGGCCGTAGGATTAGGAAATTCAGCCACAGCTCGAATCTTGGCCGGGACGGGAAGCATTTTACATAAAAATAATCATAAAAATTTTTTACATAAAAGATATTTATTATTCTTTACCGCATGCTGGCCTAATGACAAGTGTGCAGGAATCTATTGAAGCCTATGGCAAAATCGGGCATCAAAATGAGACCGGAATGCGCTCGGTAGATTTTCTAGAATTGATTTCTTCTCATTTGAAGTCTACGTATGCTAAATGGGATTATTTTGTGCTTCTACAAAAGAACGGGATTTGTATCGGTTCTTCAATCGCCCCAGTGCTCAGCGACATTTACCTTTGAAAAGTTGACAGGCGTGTTTGTGAACGCCTTAAAGACACCAGTGTCGTGAAAGTTTTCAGACGTGTTAATGATTTGACAGTTTTTCTATAGTGTCGTAAAGATGATGTCACCAAAAACCTAGCTTTTGCTTTGTCAGTGTTCTCGAGCTCATCACATCCTTTGGTAGTCACGCTTGAGGTACCAGTTGACAACAGCATAAATGAGAAGCGTGCGAACATGAGCTTGTTGGTACACATGTATAGTAAAAAAACAGCGCTAGGCCCGTTTCATCTGTCTCGTTCGTGTGCTTTTGCGCTGTTTTTTACTATGAACTAGAGCACTGCACGGGCTCGGGCCCACCCGAAAACCCGGGCCGGCCCGGCCCGTGGGCCGGGCCGGGTAAAGTAGTTTTCATGGCGGGCCCGGGCCGGGCTCGGGCCTGAGGCTCCGGGCTTAGGGCCGGGCCCGGGTTTGAGGTGGCGGGCTCGGGTCGGGCCGGGCTTGGACTCTGCTCAGCTCATAAAGGGACACTAAAGTGATACCACGAATCAGTTAAGACTGATAAAGTGTACTCTGAGAACTCGAATGTAATTAGGTTCACCATCATAAGGAGAAAATCAAGGGTGAAGTTCCATTCTGAAATCTCGCGCCGAAATCTCCGCGCGTGACGTCACGGATTTCAAACTGTATTTGTCGTAATTTTGGGTCATTGGTTCAACGAAACTTCTTGAAACTTGGTATGCTAAGTCTATAGCCCTCTCAGAAGTCAATGTACTTCATTTTTACTGATTAGGAACCGTACGTAGATCCCAGTAGTCGCCGTCAGAAGCTATGACATCACTGCTTTTTTTGCACGATTTTAAAGGTGGCGTCGGCACCCGCATTTTCTTTTCTTGAAGTGTCTGTCCCTTCATAGTGCGTTCCTCATAAGTTGCGCGTACATATACGTTTCACATTTCATCTCGATAAAACGATTCTTTTTTTTTTATGTGGGTCAAGCTATTTGGAGAAGTTTTATGAGCGACAAGTACTGATCTTCTTTCGTTTCTTGCATACGGAGCTACCTGATTTATCTAAAACGAGCGAACTGAAAGTAAATAGACCAGGCGCTTATATAGCTAACATCTCGCTATTCCGTGCTTTATTTGCATTCGTTATTATTTTATATCTCAAATATTATTCTGTAGTCGCAGTGATAAATGTAATATAATAAATTTATAGCCATAACTTATCATCGCAAGTGCGATCGCGGAGGCCCAAGGCGGGCAAGCGTTCTTGCAAGTTCCGGCCCTCCACTAAAACGAAGAGACTGCGCGTAGTCTCGTTGCATACAATCCCTATAAAGAAATTCTTTTTCCGTGGCTCCGTCTAGGCTCCCTGAGATCATGTGACACAAGCTGGACATGCACAGCCTGCTTTGTGTGTCCCGCATTCACGAAAATTTACTTCCGCAAAGGCCAGGATAGTGACGAAGGTAGGAGTGAAAGGGAGGGGGGGAGGGCAGAATAGGTTCTAGCAGATGTCAGCTAACGCTGAAATTTTAAAGACCTTTTTCAGATTTCATATATGGGTCATTTCTGAAGGGTATTTGGCGGCAAGTTTCCACCAATATATAGATACCTATCTCTAAAATGACTAAACTCTGGACGCCAATTCTGCAACACAGAGTTTTGTTTCACGGTTATGTATCAACACATGGTGGCTGTTGGTGGTGCCTCACGAAAAAAATGCTTTAGACCTGCATGCCTGTGTAGCTCGAGAACGTACTTATAAAATAAAAAAATAAAAAATAGGACGAAGACAGTCATGTGCGGGCCGCAGGCCGCTAGCGAAAGGTCTGCGGTCTGCGTGTTTGAGACCCCTGCACTATATAGTGCGAATGCTACTTGATACTGCCACAGCAGCGTTCGAATGTTCAGGAATAGCATAAGTCCATCCAACATGTACATTCATGTTTAAAGGCAAAGTATATTACCTTGACGAAATATCTGGCTTGAAATAAGAATCACGAATTCCATGCCGGGGAATGTCCCCTTACCTCGAATTATATGCAGCCAATGAGTAAACGTCACGAAGCTTATTCACACATTTATTACCAAACTGGAATGAACCCCGAAAATAGATTGCAATCTCTTCGTCCTCCTATTGCCAGTCCTACCAGTGCAGTCTTACCAGCGTAGGCCACCTTTACAGCTACAAAATTGTTAGGAAGGCATACACGATTATAATATAGACAGAAAAGAGCCCTGTGCAAGCCGTGCGTAACAAATACTGCTGAAAAGTGCAAGGAGAAGCCCTCAGAGGCATTTATAGATTATAATGAAGAGTGGCACAACGTTCGGGAATAGAGAAATGAAGGGATCAGCTGGACAGCTATTTTCATTCTGCAGAGGTGCAAAAAGACATCCTAAATTTGCTCCAGTGGTGGAAGTTAAGAACTACGACTACCGACGCCTTCACATTTCTCAAGGCACATGTGCGCCCCTGCGGCTAGCGCAAGCAGTGCAAGAAACTTTAGCGCGGCAGGACATGTGATGCAAGGGCGCATGGTGTGTTTAAGTGGAATCTCTTTTTAATATGATTTTTTGTATATGCGAACAAATAAGCTATAAACTTTGCCACAAAATTTTATTGACTGTCTATAATAGCAGTGGTGGGGTATATCAAAAAAATGCTGTAACAAATAGTTGCTTTTTTTCCATTCGGCTTCTTTTACATATTTCCAAAATCCACGTGCTGCGCGAGGTTCGTTATAATTTTTATCTAGGTTAGTGTATTTACAGGAAATCTAATAAATTTGAATTTTTTCCTGTACTTCTCTTGATTGGCAAGGTGCTACTACGATGAAGATACATGTGCTACACATCCAGAAGGGTGGACTTTGTCGTTACAGCATGCTTTGGAGGGACATTAAAGGAGGAAACTATTGTCGCATTAGCAAATTACTCTAAATCACCACGCCTGCCGCGAGAAGACGCATGGGAAGCACGAAAACTCGCAAAAAGAAATTACGGCTGGTGACGCCACCATGAAATTCCCTCATCAAACGCGTCATTGATTGTGACGGCGTCTACTAGATCGCACGCAGTTTATAATCGGTAAAAATGAAGTGCATTGTCTTCCGAGGGGGAGCCACAGACTTAACATACGAAGTTTCAGGAAATTTCCACAAGCCAAAGTCGCCAAAATACGAAAAATACGCTTTGAAATCCGTGTTGTCACGCGTGAGATTTTGTCGCGAAATTTAAAGATGAAACGTTGACCTTGATTTTCTCCTTTATTAATGAATATCTGTTGGTGAAACTAACGACATTAGATTTCTAAAAGTACAATTTATCAATCTAAGCCGATTCATTGTCTCACTTTCGTGTCCATAAAAATTTCAATAGAGAGCGCAATAAAAACAAAGTGAAGAGAGCGTTCTGTTCTTTGTCCCCTCTGTTTTTATTGCGCTCCTTATCAAAACCGGACTCATGCTGGAAATCGCTTTTCTTCCTACAATATCTGCTACAAAACGCTCTTGATGATACCGATGGTATTCCTAGAAAATTGGGTACAGCACACCATTGCCGAACAAAGGTTCATCGTATCCAGTATGTCCTCTCAACTGCTTCCACGGTGAGCCAGCCCCTTTTTACAAGAAAGTACCATAGGTTAAAGTATACTTGCTAGCGAAGCATGCGCCAAGCATGCGTAGATATTTGCCGCTTAAAACGCCCTTGCGGTCCGTTCTATCTTCAGGCAACACCACCTAGATTATTGGCTCGGGCCTCTGTCGGGCCCGATCTGGGGTCGGGCCGGGCCGGGCCGGGTACGCGAAATTTTTTCTCGGGTTCGGGCCGGGCCCGGGTCTCTTTTTTGAGTTGCCGGGCCGGGCTCGGGCGGGTAAATTTGAACGAGTCCCGGGCCCGGGCCGGGTCCGGGCTGAGAATCACGGCCCGTGCAGTGCTCTACTATGAACAGCATAAAGAGTCTTGATTTAGCTGTGCTTTTTGCCGACGAACACGTTTGCTGGGAATTTCAGCTACGCGTGGGAAGCCGCGACTTCCTTTGAAATCGACTCATTCCAACCTGGTCAAGAGAACCATCTTTCAGTTATCCCTGTCCTACGCACTGAGGAAGTCGTGCGTTCATAGCCTGGAGAGCAGCCTCGTGGCCCAAGTACAACGCCTCACAAGTGCCGGTTTTCCTGCGCCTCTTCTGTCAGCAGTGGCCTTCTGATGAAGATAAAAAAGCTCGGTATTCCGAGGCCAAATCCCCAATAAAAGAGACGAGGAATATCTCCCTTATTGCCACATGATTTCCCACAACCTGAGAAAGGTCGCGCAGGTGTACAAGTGGTTTTTTCCGTGCCCCAAAAACTGCCTGGGATATGCAAGGCAGTAAACGCTGCTGAACCTGCACCTAGATGCACGACGAAACATCGTTCACGATTATTGGAATGCATGAATTAAGTGCTGTACCCCGTTCCGCTTACCTGTGGAAAAAGATATATCGGCCTGACGGCAGGTGCCTGAATGAGAGGCTAAAGGAGCATCACTACAACGTGACGACACTGCTGTCAGGGCATTTGCGCGATTACCCACCACTCTGCCGGGATTGTGGCTGTAACGCTATCTTTGAGCCGACTTCTGTCGCGCGCAGATGCCGGGATAAGACAGCGCGCGAAATAATTGATGCTCGCAAAATTGATAGGGCAGGATCCTTCTGCGTAAGCGCTCCTTCGATCTTGTTAACAAAAAGAGAACTTGAATTTTTGTCATCACGTTGGTGATCAATTTTCTGTTCTGGAGAGAATGACGCAGTGGCGCACGTGTTTGTGGTAAGGGTCTCATGTGTTTTTTAGGGGCGAAGCTCCTTAAGGCGGCACCCGTTCGTCCCTCGTAGTCGTAGTCGTAGTAGTCGTAGTGCGTAACCAGTCTTACGCTTTGACCTCCAAGGTGGTGCCGGTGGGAGATTTTTCCTGTGCGTTGTTGAACAATAAAAAATTCGCAGCGTGCGCGTTAACTAAAAGCTGAATTCTTCTGTCTCTCATTCCCCATTAGCAGCCATTGGCATGTTCCAGTAGGAAACGTTAGTAGAAGTAGAAGTGTAAGGGTTAGCTAAAAGCCGACTTCTTCTGTCTCTCATTCCCATTAGCAGCCATTGTTTACCTCCAAGGTAGTGCCTGGTGAGATTTCTCCTGTGCGTGATTAAACAATAAAAATTTTGTTCAAAACGCCGTTGATTGATGAAATAAACCAACGAAAGACGCCAGATGTTTTGTAAAAGCAAAACGAAAGAACGCCAGATGTTTCTAAAGCAAAACGAAAAGACGCCAGCTGCTTAACGAAAGAAGCCAGATGTTTTCTAAAACAATGGTTTTCTAAACAATGAAAATTCACAGCGTACATGTAAAATTAAAGTGAGCTGCAATTCGTCATAACTCATCGAACCTTTAGTATAAACGCGCCCGATCTCACGTCGGAGATGATGTACTGGGCAGAATTCACGGAAGATTCACGGTTTAGCGATGAACCTCCGCAGCTTCGCCCACTCATCATCATTCACTCCGTCGATATGCTGTGATTTTTTTTTTTGGCCTGTTATTTTGGGAGATATATTGTCTGATTTTGGTCGTTTTTCATAAATAAGCAAGCTCACCCAAGAATAAACCGTTAGCTGAAGTCAGCACTCTGTCCCGTGTCTTCCTTGTGTTTCGTTTCGTTTGTGCTGTTTTTTACCTACGAACTATGCGTCACCAACTAGGCTGCCAGCAAATGTTATTGTAATCCTCCTGTGCGGCGATGATTTCGTGCTGCATTCGAATTACTTCCACTGTCTCCTTTGCTATCATTTGTTTCGCTCTTGACTGCTTCCTCCCGTACGTGCTTATTGTGTTCATTGGGTGATGCACTGTGCCAAATATAAAACAAGCACATGGTTACAAGATCGCCATGGTCTACAAATTAGGTGACTTTCTCTGCTACACAGGTTCCTTTCAACTGGTTTTTCGCTCACTTAAATCAGCACGCTTTCACAGATCACTGCACCAAAATACGCTACCTTAAAAAGCAAGGCCGCCGGTGTTCTAAGAAAAATCCCTACAAAATATCGAGCATCCAACTTAACTGAATACCAGCGAGATTGAAATAATTCTGACAACGTTTTTATTGATATTTCGTGTACTCGCTTAAAGGAACACAAATTTTTCGAACAAGTGCTTCGGCATTACATCACTCCTTGTCTCGCAAAGCTGATTGCATTAGTAAACAGCGATACGTTCCCTGTCACACAATTTCACCCCCCAAAAGGCGAAAGCCGATTACGCTAACGCACAGTTTTTGCTCCTGTGAGCTCGATCATAAGCAGATGCGGTCATCGTTGCTATATAACTATTACGCGACGGAAGATTAACAAGAGCATAGGCTAGTCCTCCTCGTTAGTTGTGGTTACCGAGCTGCGTCAAATGTCATTATGTTATCACAACTGGAAGCGGTACTCCCACATGTGCTTAGAATTAGACTCCATGCCCTGAACAGAGTCCGAAACCACGGTTATGGTTAAAATAAAGAGAAGGGGTGTAAAGCAGACTTTACGAAAGCGCACGCACAATCTCGGCTACACGCACCGAATATATAGAGGGTAATCTCGATTTTGCGTCGCCGTATCTCTATGCCATCAGACTAATCAATATTACACAGATTTATCAAATAACTGTCTTTACAGTGGCCTAAAAATGACTCTCTCGTGTATCTTTAAATTACACCGTCTGGCGTTATGTTGGTTTCGCAATTTTCTTCGATATGACAAACATTTTTGTTTCAATACTTGACGGAGCGTACCAGGGTCTTAGCGACATAAAAATTCGCAATTATTTACGAGAAAATGAAGGTCTATTACACCCAGATGATGGTAATACGAGGCAGCATCTGTGTTCGCAACATAAATACAGAATATTACTTTGAATGAACGAAAAAAAGGTCTAATTTAAGGGCTCGTTTTTTTTCTTTGTTAGGCACAACATTATTAACGCGTCGGGTGCTCTACCAATTGGGCTTTCGCTGTAGCTCGGTTGGTTGAGCACCGTTATTCGAAGGCTGCAGGTTTCCTCTTTGATTTATTCGCAATTGTATCATAGTTACTACGTCCCCTATACCTTCCTTGGCTTGATTGTTCTCGTTCACTTGAGCGTGCATATTGGTCGAGATACGGATAATCGGTTAAAACTCGTATTAGGGAATCCAAAGTAGATTTCCTTGTAGCGCACAAGACAGGACAAAAATTCGGTACGAGGTGGATCGACGTGTTTTTGTAACTGGAGGAGCTGTGTGCCCATATTGGGCTTACCAGGCACGCCGATTACAGTGACATTTAAGTGGTAACTTATCGTCCGACGCACTCTCGTTAGAGCGCAGACGTCTAGGTTGTCGAAGGGAAGTGCACGCTACGGTGCGATGATGTGAATACCATACGCTACTTTCGTTCGCGCATTCCTCCGGGGTCGAGCAACGCTTGAATATAGCTTGCTGAATCATAGGCATAGAGATGTAATGTCTATTAGGCTGCTATAAAAGCGAAGCCAACACTGGAATCACAATTGACATTAACCCCACTGTTAAAAATTTTGCCCCTTGTTTACGTAAAAAGCTGAAGGTAAAAAGTTGCCGATCACTTTTCCGATTTCGAAATAGGGCGATTTCCGTAAACGGAGTCTCCCTAGAAATGTTGTACGTATTGTCTCCTAGACACATTGTACGTAATGTATTTTAGGAATGTTGTACGTATTGTCATTGTCTCCTAGAAACATTGTACATAATGTCTTCTTAGGAATGTCGTACGTTATGTCTCGAAGAAACGTACGTTGTACGTGATGTCACCTTAGGATTGTCATACGTAATGTGTCCTGGAAATGTACGTAATGTCTCCTTGAAAATGTTGCCATGTAGTGCTTGGAAATTTCGCACTAATGAGGAATATGAAATGTGCCAAATAGCGCACTTTGTTGCTTTACAGTCACCAAAGTGCACAATTGACACCACACTGTACTTAAAAAGTTGTAATAATGGGTGCCGATGTGGTGACGAAAGTTTCGGTGCTTTTACTGCACCTACCGCAATGGCTATCAATGATGCAAGTGGGAGCTGCTACTTTGCTGCGAAGAAGTTGTTAGAGAGAGGAAAAGCATTATGCAGTGATGGAGACGAAAATTCCACTGGATGTTGAACGCAACAGTCAACAAGAGAATGCATGTACATATTGCCCATGTTGAAACAATGTCAGGCTACAAGTGTGCTACTTCAGTTGACAATTGAAGTGTTCTGGCACCACATACAAATTAATCGTACATAGTTTGGCTGTTTGAAGTCTAGGGTGACAACAGTCGCCTGGTCGGGATGAAACATTGGTGAAAACAGGGGGACGCCAATCACAAAAGTCTGGCAATCCCAAGAACAGATATTGCTGTTCAACTGAACAAGTATTTGGCACGGCAAATATAATGGCACTTGTAGCCTGATATATGTTACCAACAGGGGCAACATGTGCATGCATGTCTTTTCTCATGACTGCTGCATATTGTAACGCGGCGCTGAAAGAAGGAGGAAGAGAGGGACTGGCACGAGGGATGCTGACCGGCGGTTTGCGACCGTTCTCTGTGTTTTTCTCAGCTTCTACTTCGCATTGTAAATAAAACCATCACATCCGTAACAGCTTTGGTGGGGTTCTGGGTAATCGACGCCTGGACAAGCCTCGCAGA